>NC_060278.1:70156369-70504775 GCF_021613505.1 Equus quagga
GGGGGGGGGGGGGGGGGGGGGGGGGGGGGGGGGGGGGGGTGCAGTGGTAACCAAGTGGGAGCACTTCCCTCAGGGCTTACGTTCTAGTGAGAGGAGACCCAAAATAAACAAACAGATGTGGTTTCAGCCAGCCACCAGAGCTCTCTAGAAAGTAGAGCGGGGCAAGGGGCTAAAGAGGGAGTTGTAGGGGCTCAGACACCATCTCAGAGGAAGAAACGTTTGAGAAAAGGACTGGATGATGAGAGGAATCCCGTGGTGCAGGTTTCTAGGTGGCAGTAAGGAGGTTGGATTTTATTCCAAGTCAAGTGGAAAACACTTGAGGGTTTTAAGGATCACAGAATGACATGAATGGATCAATTTTTTAAAAAATCACTCAGACTGCTGTGGTAAATTGACTATAGGGAGGCAAGGGAGGAAAGAAGAGGACCAGATCCAGATAGGAAGATAAGAAGGTGTCAGTAGAACCCAGGCTGGAGATGCTGAGATTGGTACAAGACTGGTAAGGGCAGGGGAGGCGACAGTCAGATCTGGGGATGTGTTTTGTAGAGAGAGCAGGCAGTCAGAACTGGCTCAGGAATTGGATGTGGAGAGTAGGAAGTTAAGAGAACAAGAAGGTGGCTTCTGAGTTGTGGAGCTGAGCAAATGGAAGGGATATTTGACCGGAATAGGAGAGATGGAAGAAAAGGAGGTGGGGAATGAGTCAACTGAGTGTTGGCAACGCCTATTAGACATCTGAGTATCTACTCTGATAATTCTACAACAAATACTATTTTGTGCTATATATGTTCATCTAAAACTTTGAGAACTGGAAAATGGAGAGCAAATATTTTAGGCTGAGAAAATATTCCCAAAGAATGGGAGAGCTGTGACTTGGGAACCGTGAATAAGATAATATGACTGATAAACAGAGTGTGCAAAAGGATGGAGACGTTGGTGCAAGCTCGAAGGCTCTGTCAGAGTCAGGTGTTGGAAGACCTTCAACACTGCAGACTATTTTGAAGACAGTGGAGAGCCACCAGGTGTTTTAGGGTGAGAGGAGTGGCACCCAAGCAGTATCAGCTTTAGGAGAGCAACCGTGATAAAAGTGTCAATAGATGGATTGGAGAAGGGGTCTGCTTGAGCCAGAAAGTTTTGCAGTGGCTCAGGTAATTAAAGGTGCAGAGATGAGCAGAGGTCTTACGGATGGAAAGAAAAGGAAAATCCATTTCCAAAGGAGATCTGGGAGATTCCACTCCTCAGTATATACCCAACAGAAACGCCTTTATGTTTCCACCAAAAGATATGTTCATAAGAGACAAAGCCGGACTTCCACCCAAATTTCAGTCGACGTTTGAAAATAGAATTGAAAAATAAACTGTAGTATAGCAAACAGTGGAGCACTATATAGCAATAAAATGAGCAAGCTTCTCCATGTACCGGTGATTTAAACAGGCAATGAAAGGTAATGTTGAGTGAAAAAAGCCAGACATCGAAGAGCACATGCAAAACAATTCAGAAGTTCAAAAGCGGGCAAAACCAATCTATCTGGGTAGAGGTCAGGAGAGTAGTGGTCCTTGGGAGAGGGATGGTTGCTGGGAGAGGGGACATGGTGTTTTCTGGGATGACTGTTAACGTTTTCTTCCTTGATCTAGGAGCTAGTTAAACAGACATATTCATTAACACTACTTGTATTCAACACTGTGTGTCAGAGATTCTAAACAGCCTCAGTGATAAATGAGCATGATGACTTTCTGTATCTCAGTAGTATTTATCGTTCATCTCCTATCCATCATTGGCAAGCATGAAGTGCCCAGGTCTTCCAGCCCGACCCTTGACTAGGCTAAGAAAAATCCTGTACCAGGAAAACTCTTAGGCCGTGAGTTGCAGATGATTGCTTTAAGAGGCCATCAGAGTGCACAGAAAGGTGCTTTATCCAGAGCGAAATGATAGCATGTCACAGGAACTTGAGTCTGAAGTGTCCCCAGCATTTATAACCCAGGTATAAGTCTATAGAATCAAATAAAGATGACCACAAATTCTTTGCTACTCCTCTCATTAAGAGCAAGTCTCATTCTCCCCCCTTCAAATCTGGACTGCCCTTAATAAGTGGCTTGACCAATACTAGAATGTGGTAGAATTGATGTTCTAGGACTTATAAGCTAAGCTTCCACATACAGATGCTTTCAGCACCACTCAAGCTATTGCAGTCCCCACTCCAGACTCTCTGAACCACCACGGAAGGAATCCAACTGCCCTGAGACCACCTGTCAGGATATGCCAGAGGTAGGTGTTCCCTTCAAGACTCCCAGGGGAGCTCAGCCTTCCAGCCTCCCAAGCCAAGATGCCAGATATGTGAGTGAATCCATCCTGGACCCTCCAGACTATCCCTTCTGCTAGATGAATACCAGCAGGTGACTTCAGTCAATGCCAAATGGAGCAGAATTACCCAAACCTTTCCTGAAGTGGTGACCTAGGCAATCATAAGTTGATTGTTTGAAGCCATTAAGATTGGGATTGTTTCTTATACAGAAATAAATGATTGGAAACATCTAAACCATGAATCTGGTGGAATGCTGGCTGTGGGTCTGCACAGCACTATTGCATCCATTTAGACTTAATCAACTTCAGAAAGCTTCCTAGCCAACCCCACTTCCATTCTTTATTTTCTGAGAATAATGAGAAGTTGTAGCTCAATTTTTCTTGCTTTTGAAAATGGTAAACATTGGCCCCAACTGTGTCATTGAGCTTCCATTGGAGAGAGTAATATAGGGTACTTTTTTATTCTGTTGTTAAGCTTCGGGTTGGGTTTTTTTTTTTAACAGACTGGCCTTTATGGAGTCAATTTCGTATTTCTTTTCTGTGACTCATTTAATAAAAAAGTAACAAGGAGTACACAGAAATATTTTGCCTGTCTCACAATCACTCATTTACCCATTGCTTCCTGACTCATGACTCATTTAACTTCACATACAAATATAATAAAACTTTCTATCAGTTGGCATTTGGTGTGCTTGAATATAAGGAAAAAGCCTCTTCACTCCTCATCCACCCAAAAGAGTTTTTAAAAATCATTTTTCTTTTCACTTTCGCAGATTTAAGGTAATTTTCAATTTGTAGACAAGAGCTCATCCTTGGGAGTTAAGAGAGTTTCCAGTTCATTTCCCTCTCCTCTTGCCACACCTAAAGTCAAGGGAAGAGCAGTAACGACAACAACAAAATTAAGAGTGTTCTGATGCAGATTCATCTCCAGCTTAGAACCACAAGGAGAGAACTATTGTACCCATGACTGGCCTGAATTTCAAAAAGGTTTAATCACTCACCCTAGCTAACACATACGTGACAAATCCAGGTGCTGGCCCCAGATCTGTCTGACTCTGTCCAGGCTTTTATCACTACACTACTACGTCTCTTAAAACCTGAAGAAAGATGGAGCATCAGGGTCTGAGGGGCACTTTTTTCACTAGCCTGTTGGAGAATGGCATCTTCACACTGATTTTTGGGTAAATTCCATACTGCATGTTTTCTCTCTCCTCCAAGTGGCTGAATGAGAGACAACCATGCTGTTCTTGCCACATTGGTAGCATTTCTTGCACTCTATTGTAAATTTTGGCCTATTTTCTTGTGCCTCACACTCTTGTAACTTCTCATCAGTATAATTAATTGTTATATTAGTTATTCTTTCACCAATGCATGTTACAGAAAAAGTGGTCTTTGAGTGTTTGTGAATAAATGCATGAATCTATCAATAACCCACGTTCGTTAGGACAGTGGTTAGTGGGAAGGACATGGCTCACGGATCAGCACCCTGGACAAGGGATTGGTTGACACCTCTTCCATCCCTAGTACAGGAACACCCTAAACATTTGAAACTCCAGTTTTGGGAAATATTGACCCAATTTTTAATTAAATTCAAAGGTCAATTATTGATGCTTGCCCTGTGCTAAACTTACATGATCATATGAAGATGATACGACCAGAGCCACACCCTTGAACTTCTAAATGCTGGTGTTCTTCCTAGCCCACTTCTCCTGTCCATCTATTCTCTCTCCTAAGTGACCTCCTCCAATCCCATGACTTAAAACACCATCTAAATGCTGAAAACTCTCAAATATATATTGCTAGCATATCTCTTTTTTCTGGTTTCTTGATTCTTGCAGCCAAGAAGTTACATGGGAGAGTGCCCAAATGACTCTCAATGGGAGGATGAAGGAGGGAGAGATTATTTCCAAATTGGAGGGGAGATGCAGATACTTTCACAGAGGAGAACAGGATATTGAAGATAGGATTTCAAAAGTCAGGGAAAAGGAGAAGATGGTGCCCCAGGAGCAGAAAACCACAGGGCAAATTAGGCAAATCTAGTGGAAGTTCAGGGAATACGTGAGTGCAATAAAGGAAATGTTGGGAAGAAGTGGGATATAATGCTGGATGGGTGAGTGGGGACAAAATGTTAGACAAAAGAGTTTACAGTTTCCTCTCTAGTCAAGATCCCTTACAGATTCTTTAGCAAGAAAGTATCATTATTATGTCTGGACTTGAGGACATTATAGCAGATTCAGGAGAAAGGATGGAGTGAAGAGAAGCTTAGTTTCGGGGAAGCAGAATGGTCCTGGTGAAAGGACTATGGAAAAGCAACACAACCAAAATTGAAAAAGGAATACTGGCTAACTGAGAGTGAGGTGAGGAAATGAGCATGGAAGGTGGTTTCTAAGTTTTGAGCCTTGATGGCCGCAAGCATTGTGAAACCACTGCTCAGGGTGTGGGTAGCAATGCGTCCTGCAAAAGGAAAATCCCTACCAGAGACTACATTTCACAACCTTCATTACTGCTTTTTGTTCCTTCACGAAGAAGGTTGCTGGTTAGATCTTGATAAAGGCTGCGGCAGAAAATCCTGAAACAGAGCCTCTCAGTCACGTGCTCACACACACAGTTATAAAATTATAGCATTACATAATCTTATGCATTTCAAATCTTGCTCCCAAGACGACTGTGTGTGTCACTTTTGGAGCCCAGACCAGCCACCCATGCATCCCTGTAGGGTCAGCACGAGGCCAGCCATCAGTCCTACCTCACTTCAGCCTCTATTTCTGTGGGTTTTGGCTGGTCACTCAGGCCCACCCCGACTGGTCTTCCAATTTGAAAGTTGAGGAGACAGGAGTTCCTCCTATCCCAGGAGGCCCTGCCCTCCTCTTGTGAGCTCTGAGCTTCACCCTACCGACCAGCACTGCTGGTCACGAAGAGGTGAGGCAGGTTTTCTTCAAAATTTGTAGAAGGAAAATTATAATAAGACTTCAGGATTATGAAGTTCTTCCTACCTTCCCTAAACTTAATAAAAGGTCAAAAATTATGTGACCTGTCTGCCTATGTAGAGAATAACAGAAGAAAGTCAAGAACATCTTCACACTTCTAGCTACTACAATGGATGGGTGCTGGGACAGACTCCTTTCAGAATCCCAGGGGCTCTGTAGGACACAAGGTTTCTGGTTTACACTCAGTCGAGAAGACATCAAGTCCAATAGGCCTGCAGAATTCTTGGCAGACAGGAAATGACCTCCAGGGACAGCTTCATTGGCACCAAAGACAATTCCCCTCCTGGAGGCCAGTGCTATCCAACAGACAGACTCAAGTCTGTTCCTGAATCCTCCAACCTCTGGGGTGGTCCTCTGTCATCACACTACCCATTCTTCTCATCAGAGATATCCAAGCATCACCCTGTCTTCGAGGTGAGAAGGGCAGACTGGAATCCACCCCCTCTAGAGACTCATGGACCCAAATATTTCTCAATACATAAGGAAAGGCATCATCTCCAATGGAGCATTGGAGAGGAATAAACCGATATTCTGGACTTTCTTGTGTTACTCTCTACATAGATACAGAGGTCAAGTAATTTTCCCAAGATTATGACTAATAAATGGCAGAACTGGAGTTCAAGCCCTGGTCTGTTTGACCTCCACACCAAATTGCCTCACTGTTGTGTCTTTTGTCTCTGTGTTCTGAGCACCTAGCACATATCCTAACACAGTGTAGGTACACAATAAAAAGTTAACAAAAGAATGACAGTAAATCAAATGTCCTTGGTTTATATTTAATGCAGTCCTGCTAAGTGAGTTGACAGCAAAACCAACAATAAGATTTGTGAATGTTTTAAGGGATGCTCCATCACTTGCTTCTGGCTGTTTCAAAAAAAGATCCAAGAGTATATGCAATAAAACTCCAGATAAAATAAAGTAGAAGAAACAGCGCTGGATAATGACTCACAGCTCCAGGGCTGTAAGTCAAGTCCTAACCCCTGAAGGAAACTCACGGCTCCTCTGGGCTTCAAAGACCTCACCTAGATGGTCCTCACAGGCTCTACAAGTTCTGAAGTGCTACGAACCTTAAATGATGAAATCCTCAATTATCTGGAATTTTTGTGTCAATCCACTGTGATGAGAGAGAGGAAGGACAGAACCATCTACTCATTTCTGAAATTTTGTTGAAAAAGTCATACATGCAATGAGTTGCCTGGGGTCTTATAGACAATTCTCAAGTTTCACCATACTGGGGCCACACTACTCCAATCACATGGACAATGTTACACCCGCCTGGTGTTCAGAATGACACCAGGTGAGTCTGCAAGGCCCCCTTTCAAAGGGATGGAATTACACTCACTATGTGAGAGAGCTTGTGGCACTGCCAGGACACAAAGAGACACAAACATTTCACATACAATGTTGGGAACCAGGATAAAGAAGGAACAAGTTTTTTACCAACTCCAAGTTACATGCTTTAAAAGATTATACCATGAAAATTGTTTTTTAACCTCTAACCTCTGTATAAATGTAAGCTAATAAGAATAGCAGTAGCAAGTACCAGGAAATTCAATTAACTTGACGCTCTCCACTCAAATGTTCTAGTTAATCAAGGTCTTTTTGGATTTTCTTAAATTGCTTTTTTTAATGAACTTCATTTTCAGACACGAGAGGCACTCATGGCGCAGTGTTTCAATTCGAGATTCCCGGAAAGCCAATCAGTAGAAAGCATCTGCCTTAGACACAACAGGCTAATGGCATTATAATCATATATAGAGGACACTAACGAGTAACCACACAGTTAGTGATATCTTTAGTAACCCATTAGGGAGCCAAATGATAGTTTGTGTCTTTATTAAAATGTAAACAGAGACTGTTTTTAAATCACATCTATAATAGTACAGATATAAAGTGACCCAAAAGTTCAATAATAAGAGAAGGTTTAGGAAGTTATGGTACATCATATCCTATGATATTATGTCACAGAGTAATTACAAACAACGATTATAAATGGGAAAAGGTGTTTGTGACACAAAGTCAACTGGAAATAGCAGAATACAAAGCCATGCACAGTTGGATTATTCTACAAATACCTCTATAAAATGCCCGTGTACCAAACGTAATATAAGTAAGGACCAGAAGAGAGCACAACAATATAAAAATAATTGGTACTGTAGGGTGGTATCATATTTCTTTCTTTAAAAAAAGGCGCCTGCCTTTGTACTGTAATGCTGTCTGTGCTATATACTGTATACGGAGGGAAAATGGAAAACGAACCACCTGCACAGGCGTAGATACACTGAGAGACGGCAGCCTGAGTTCACAACTCTGGTTTGGGGCAATCTACGAACATAGTTAAAATTGTGATGGGCTTTGAAGCCTTGTTGCCCTGTGCAGTTGGACAGCCCAATGACAAAACCAGACACAAGACGCCAACAAAATATCCTGTAATTAACAAAAGCTGTGTCACACTCCCCTTCTCGCCTAAAGATAACAAAAATGGCAGAGAAAACTATGATGCAAAAAATATCTCTCATTTGTTGAACTTCATTTTTTTTTCTTATGAAATTTTCCCAGAATAAGTGTGGGGTTACTTAAGGAGAGATGCCCTTTCTGCCGGCTACATTCTGCACAGCAGCAACCGCCATCCTCCTCATTATTTTTGATAGATTACTCAGAGCAAGCAGAGAACTGCCGAATATCTAAGGGAACTGCAGGTGTGGAGCCAGCCCTTCAGGTCCCGTCAGCCTAACAAATTGTCCTAAGAGAAAAAAATAGGAGGACTGTGAAGAAAACGTACTGAGTATTTTATGTCTTTTCTTTCATTTATGGGACTTTATGAGCTGGTGTTGCTATTCACAGAGTTCCTTTCATTTCATAACATGAGACTCGGGTGGCCCACGAAGTGGTTCAAATCTCTTGCAGAGATCTCTCAGCTCACGTCTGCCCCAGGAGGAAGCGTTGCCTTGATCTTCTACAAAATAGCTTTTCTCATTTCTATGGAAAGGTGTTTGCTCCAGCCAGAGGGGCTGGACTGAATTTCATGCTTTGTTCCAATGGCTTCCTCATGGACAGGCACTGTTGTGGGGTCTGCCCTTTCCTTTTTTTGCCTATCTGGATAGGAAAGATCACTGACACTTAAAATGTTTTCAGGTTTTTCAAAAAAAAAGGATGGACTAAATCTCATTAGGAAAATCTGGGTTATCCTTTTTTTTCAATTATTTTATTTACTTCATAGAAAGAGAAGTTAGCAATCTTCCATTAAGAGGCTGCTAATTTGGACTACATCAAGGGTGATGAAATGGGGCTGCCAGAAGGAGGCAGGTCTGTTTGGGGGCCTGACAGTTACTATGCAACCAGCCCAGCTCCTACACAAAATGGCACCTTTTTAATTTTGCTCATGTAGGAAAAAATGCATACTGAAGATATTTTGGATTTAACACTGGTTAAAAATAGCCTAGCACTCTCTTGACTCTGAGTGACCGGAAGCCATGATTGTCAGAATATTTCTAATTGGCTTTGAAAAATATAGTCCAGATGAGAAGAATTCCAAGTTCCAGAACCTTCAGACTGGGCTAGGCATTAGAGGCCATCTTCTCTCATTGATAACTAAGTGGAAGGCTCTCCTTATAACCTGCCCCATAACCTGCCCCACCTTTGAATGGCCCTGAGTGTTAACAAGTCATTTTCCCTTTTCCACATTATTATTTTTGTGACACAAGAAATGCAGACTCATGGATAAACACTAGAAAACATAAATAAATAAAGAGTTTTTAAAAACACTATTACCATTTTAAACTCAGTCTTATCAAACTTTTTCACTATGCGTATGTGCATGTTTTCCTTTTTATAAAAATGATGTCATACCATAAAGACTGCTTTGGAAACTAGGACTTTTTTTAAAAAAGGAGTGTATTATGAATACGGATTACGTCATCTTTTTAGGAAAGTTCTTTTACATATCAGGTTTAAGACTGCCTCCTAAAATAGCTTCTACTCATTAGTCTACGATCATTAGTCTAAGATGTCTTCTGGACCAACACAGAATGATTTACTCCCTCTTCTACAAAACTCATTCCAAGACTTAGTGCAGAATCTCAGGATTATGCAGAAATCCTGGTATATGACCCTAAGCAAATTGTTTTACCATTTAGATCATTGGATGTTTGTGTGTGTGTGTGTGTGTGTGTGTGTGTGTGTGTCTCTGTGTGTGTGTGTATCTTTCAAAGAATTAACCCAGCATTCCAGATGACAAGGCTACATCTTGCTACATCTTAATTAAAGAGTTAAAGAGTATAGGGCTTGTTAAACTTTTTTTTTCTTTCAGTAAAAAAAAGTTTGTTTATTTCTGATCTGAAAGTAGCTGCCCTCTCCAGCAAAAGTAATAATACCAGCCTCCTAGGATGAGGTAAGGCTCAAATGAGCTCTTTAAATGAAAGTCCTTCATGCAATGGGGTCATGGGTTTAGGGTGGGGAGATAGCTTCTCAAGCATTTACAAACAGTCTTTGTGTTTCAATCAACCCAACAGGAATGTCATAAGTGTGTTGGAATCCCCATCGATGATAACATGTAAAAGACGCTTGTTGACTTAATGAAATTGGATGCTGGTTTAAAGGTATGGAAGACAAGCAAAAGGGAAATTCTCAAAAGAGAGTAATTTTCAACAGGAACAGGGCACACTCGATTTGATTCTTGCAATGGCAGATGTTCTCAGAGAGAGCAAATGGAAGGCATTCTTAAAACAAGGTAAATTAAACGTGGCCAGTGCCCACAGCATGAATGTGGGCTGGAGCCATCCTGTATTTTGAATGCCCTGTTGTCCTGGGCTTGGCCATTCAGGTTTCACTGGATAATTAACCTGTGGTTGTTCTGTTCAATGACCTGCAATTAGGCAATGGCTCCAAAAGTGCTTCAGCCTCGTACTTGGGTTTAGCCCCATATCCAATCTTTCCCAGTCCCACCCTGGCTCACTCTGCACTTTCCCAACATGGGAGTTACATCAATGATTAGGGCTGCCCAATGTTAATCTTCAGAATGGTAGAAGAGGCATGGAATTACCATGGGTGAGACCCAGAAAGAATTTACCCTACAGGCACATACACCTTTAACAAGAGTCAAAAAAAATTACCCATGACACATCTTATGTTTCCCAGGCCAGTGACAGCACTAACAGTAGTGAATTTCCATTCTATCATCAGCAAGCCCACAAAGCTGAGAGTTTCACAAGGTAAATCCAATTAAATCAACTATAGAAAACATCTCTAAAAAATTAGCCCAATAAAAATGCAAAGTCCTGCATTTTAATCATTGTAAGAAGTGCTTGTGGCTCACAGTATTTGGGTAGATGAATCACCCTCTTTCTTTATTTCTTTAAAACAAGTTAAGCCTGGCTCCATGCTTCCATTCACCAAGACCATTTGAGGTTCAATATCAGTCCTTATTGGGGCTATCCCACCTGCTCTGTTGGATCACAAAGAACCCGGAGTTTTTTTATATGACATCAAGAAAATAAGAAATGAGTCTGGCTCAAGAAAACCACAAAGTTGTTCCTCCCAAGTGTCCACTCCCCTCACCACAGGCTGGACCATTGGGGATCCTTGCCTCTGCTCCCTAAGGCCACAGTGCTTAATACCCAGCCTACAAAGACATCCATTCAACATCCTCTTCTCTCCTTAGGTTCTACCATCTCCAGAAAGCTCGGGGTCTTCCATGTACTCCAAAGTACCTTCTTCCTGTCCTAAAGCTGAGGAGGCCATCTTCTCTCTCTGAGATAATTCAGCTGATCATGTAAAGTGAAATCAAATTCCATCTTAAACAGAGTATATTCAAAATTAAGAGGCTTCCCTCTTTACTTATAAAATACTTTTGTATAGAATCAGATCCTTCATAGCAATTACCTGTAAGGAAGAAGTCCTATTGCATGTGGGAAGGCACAGGATAGACAGTAGGAAGATCAGTAGGACAGCAGGGACTGGAGGGCACGATGGAATTTCCTCTGGGGTCCTTTCTAACGCTGTAAATAACTGGATGTGGTAATCTTTTAATGAGGTCCTGACTCAGAGCTGGATAGACAGACGTGTCACATTTCTGAAATATCTGTGGCTTCTTCCTTTCATTCCCCCAGGGAATCCCCCAGGGAATTCATGGTCAGCCTATTTCTTCAAAGTTTCTCAAGTGCATTATTTCATGGCTGTTATGAGTGCCAGGATTCCTGGGTAAGCTCTCCTTGTTTCTTATCCAGATGATTTTCATGAGCTCCCAAATTATTTTTTCTGCTGGTAGTCAACAACCTCAACACTACCAATTCTTAGATAATTGATCCATCTGTTACCACAGTAAATTTCTTGAAAGGAAATGTTGGGTTTATCAATATTCTGTTCACAAACTTTTAGTGACTCCTTTGGCCAACTGAATTAAGTGCAAATTTCTAAGCTCTGTGTTTAAGGATCTCTCTCTCTCTCTCACCATGTGTACGCACACATGCAGATATTTGATATTTGACATTGTACTTACACACACACACCCCTACAATATGTATAGCCAAGATGTCATGCAGTGAAATCTGAAGGTTAAAACTATTTACGTAGGAAAAGATATTTCCAAGATCCCAGGGGTACTATGCAAAAAATCACAACGTACTGGATATGAATCCTGGACACAAGTGGCTTGAGTCTACTGTGGTCGAAGAAACAGGCAGCCATGATCAATCAAAGGGGGAAGTGATTCATCTCAGTTTCTTAGCTTTTAATCATCTGCATCTCCAATTCTATTTGTCTATTTAAAATGAGCCTGATCTCCCTGACCCACTGCCATATTCCACTGCTCTCCAGGAGCCAGAAAGACAAACAGTGCTGGGTTCTGCTGGCTCTTTCAGCTGAGACAGAGCTGAGGGATTGAATGCCGGATAAAGCCTGCTTTGGTGTCCACAGTTCCAAGTCTCAAATTACATATAAAATTTTCTCACAAGAAGAATGCTCTCCTTTGCATTTGAACTCATAAAAACTGACTTGTTAAATTACTTTTAATTACAAAAAATTGATATGCCACTCTAAATTTATATTTGTTTTTGTTTCTCTTGCATTTCACACTTTCTTCTTATCTATCTCCGTCTCACTCTACTTCTGTCCTTCACATGTATCTGCCTGCAGCAAACGTACTTAGAAACATATCCCCACAGAGAAAGCCGGCATGAAAATTCACGCAAAGCAGATGGAGACTGAAGAGGCAACCCATATTGATCTCCTCCCCATCAGTGTCTCTTGTCCGGATTCTGTTTCAACAACATTGCATTATTGTCTGGGAGGGAGAGGCTTGCTGAGCAAAGAATTCTGAAACTGATTTAAAGATGTTTTTCTTTCTCTTTCTATTTTACAGAATTTTAACCAAACCATAAATAAATTGAGGCCCGCTGTCAAACAAATCAGTTAATGTCATCTCATTAATACATCTGCTATAAAATTATCAAAATAATAATTTTAAAAAACCCATTTCCTGAAATGAGATGGAGGGGAGAAGGGCAAGAGGAATGTTGTCAGATAATCGATGAGGTAATCTTCTGCACCCAAAACTCGACAGCTAAAATCAAATACATTTTGTGGAAGAAGGTGCTGTGGATGAGGATTTTTAATTCCCAGGACAGAAGCAGGACGGCTCAAAGTACCCAAGGCCACCCCCAATGTGTTTACTGTCAGTCCACTTCTCTGAGAGCGAGAGCTGTGTTTTCAGGGAACAGGGAGTAATCCATCCTCTCAACCACATCGCTGTGGCTGAGGCGAATTCCTTTGCCTGTGTGTGTCATGGATCTGACAAGTGAATTCTCTCCTCTGCCCTTTTCCCTCTTACTCCCAGAATACAGCCGGCCTCAAGGGTGGAGGGGACTAACATCCACTGAGCAGCTGTACCCTGTGCCAGGCATTGGCCCAGGGTCCTTCTTGAACACCATCTTAGCCCATCTTCACAATAACTGGGAAACAGGTAGTGTTGTCCTGGGGTACTGATAAGGAAATGGGGCTCAAGAGACGTGACCAGTGGGTCAGGTCCCTCAGAGGGTAAGTTACAGGCTAGGATTTCAATGCACAGCTTCAATTGGGTTTCCCCAAAAGTAGTCCCTAAGGCAAGCACTGGGGAATAGGTAGTTTTACTTGGAACACGATTCCAAGAAGCAGAAGGGAAAGGGAGGAGAGAATGAGACAGGGAAGTTGGAAATGGCCGTTACAGTGAGAATTAGGGAGTGGGTTACTGCTGTGGGTAGCAGGGCCTCAAGCCAGCTGGGGATCTCTGCAGAACCACGTGGACCACACTGAGAACAGGGAGGCTGGGGAATACGTCCATGGGACCCTCTGGGTAGACGGCCGCCACCAAGGGTGTCACTGCCCCTGTGTGCAGAGGAGCAGACTGGTGGTGTAGGTGAAAGTCCCCGGGCTGGGGAAAACGTCAGCATGCTGGAGATTGATTGCCACAGCTGCTGGCGGACCGAGGGGAGCCTGGGGTGTGGGGCAGGATGTCCAAGTCACCTGCCACACCAGTCTGTGTCTCTAGGCCATCCTCAGGCTTCCCCCCCGCAGCCCGCTTGCCTTGTGATCACACGTGAGCGGCTCTTCCTACTTCACCCTGACTGCATCAAATTCTCCTTCCAAGACAGTCACTTACCCAATTCAAACCATCAAAATGCTGGAATATCAAACTCTGTATAAGGGAGTATTTCTCAAAGAAACATCCCACACCAGTGACATCAGCCTCGCCTGGGAAATTGCTAGACATGCACACTCTTGGGCCCCACCTAAATTGGAAGCTCTAGGAGCAGAGCCCTCTCATCTGGGTTTAACAAGCCCTCCAGGTGATTCTGCTGCCTGCTGCAGTCTGAGAACCACTGATCCCTGTCTCAGCTTCCCCACACGACCTTACATGCAAAGATAGTAACTTAGATAGCAACCTTTCTGCAGATCTGAATGTTTTTCATAAAAAGAAAAAGAAGGAAAGAAGGAAGGAAGGAAGGAAAGAGAAAGAAAGAAAGGAAGGAAGGAAGAAAGAAAGAACCAGAAAGAAACAAAGAAACAAGAAAAAGAAAGAAAGGAAAAGAATTCATTTGACAATTAAAGAAAAATTAGTATTTAACATATCGTTCTACAAGAGAGGTTCTTAACCTGAAAGCCCACAGACCTCCTCTGCCACGAGAGGTATTTGGATAGAATTGAGAGGATTCATGAGCAAATATGGGGAAAAATTGCATCTCTATTTTCACTAAAATCTACTGCAATTTAACATTTCTCTCGATCATGAATGCAGGTTGGTAAACCAGAGAAACATTGGCAGTGCTTGTGACTTTGTCACCAATAAAATCACAGCCATGTGCAGACCACATCAGAGTTGTTGCACTTATTGCTTACACTCATCACTTCTTCAATCTTGTTGTTTAACGTGTTAATAAAGAAGCTGAAGGAAAACCATTCCTCTACTCACAATACTTCTGATACTAAATGTGTAGGGTTTTCCTTCACGCCATCAACCAATTCTCCGATTCTCCAGACATCAGCTGGATGTCCTAGAATTTAATTCAGTTCTGAACCTAACTACCCAGAGTTAGTGCAGACCCCACGTGTTGAGGGATCAGCCCCACAAGGCTGCCCCCACTTCAGATGCCAGCTGCAGTTCCAAGTTGCCACCCATACTTCTGACCAACCAGCTGTTGACTGGAGGGTCCCACGATCACCTCCCAGGTTCAATAATTTGGTAGAATGGCTCACAGAACTCAGGGAAACAGCTACTCACATTTACCGGTTTGTTAAAGGATGTGATGCAGGGTACAGATGAAGAGGTCCCTAGGGTGAGGTCTGGAAGGGTCGCAAGCTAAGGAACTTCTGTCTCCGTGGAATTGGAGTGCACCACCCTCCCCACACGTGGATCTGTTCACCAGCCCAGAAACTCTCCAAATTCCATAGTTTAGGGATATTTTATGGAGGCTTCATCACATAGGCATGACCAATTATTGACGCCACCTCCCGCATCTCCCCCCTTCTCTCCTCCCAAGCTTCTATCACATCTTGGTCCTCCTGGTAACCAGCTCCCATCCAGAAGCCCAGCAATAGTCATCTCACTAGAAGAAAAAATGCTCTTATCACTCAGGAAATTACAAGGGATTCAGGAGCTCTATGTCAGGAACTGGGGTCAAAAACCAAATATTAAAACAAAAGATGCTCCTAGCACCCCATCTCTCAGGAAATTACAAGGGCTCGCAAAGTTCTGTGCCAGAAACTGGGGACAGAGACCAAATGTATATTCCTTATTATGTCACAGAAGCACATGTAGAAGAAAGAGGGAGGAGAGGGGAGGGGAGTGATGGCGAGAAGAGGAGAGAAATGGCTTAGGGCCAGATTACACCAAGTTGTCTCTTTAAAAGAGCCGGAGAGGAGGAAAATGAGGAGATGGAGGAGAAAGATTCAGCTTAATGCAAGGAAATGTTGAACACATACACTTACTTCCCAAGTCAATAACAGTGTGAAGAGTGTCTGCACTGTTCTAGGCAGGATGCTAATCGCTGGGAGAAATTGTAACACATGACCCTTTTCTCAAGAAGCTCACTTGAAGCTTATCTAATAATAACCAAATTTTTCATCAATCTACAGTCTACGTGCAAGCTCTACCAATGGTTTATAAAGTAAAGGCAGTGTCCCAGGACCCAAAGAGCATATAATATAGTCAATCAGACAAGGTATGAGACCATGCAAAGTTACAAGGGTGTATGATTACCCAGGGCAATGGACAAGTTCCTAATGAGTGTGCTGAGAAGAGTGTTACAGGGCTCTGAGGGCGAGGGGTCCCTGAGGGCTGGAGAGAACCAGGTGGAGGGAGGGCACCCTGTGGAGCTGTGGCTCAAGTGGTTCTCATCTGAGGAACTCAAAGGTCAGAGGCAGCAGGACATCAAGTTTGGAAAAAGGTGATTAGACTAGACCAGCGTGGCTACAACAGAGGGTATAAGTAAGGGCGTGGAAGAGCTTAGAAGAGCTTGGAAGGTTAATCTAGAGCCAAGTTTTATAAGGGTCCAAATGCCAGGCTAAGTCTAAAGTTCTGTTTGCCACCAAGATCACTTTAGAATCTGTGAGAACTGAATGCTTCTTCTCATACCAGGATGGCATCAACACAGAATCAAAAGCTCACAAAAGCCTTCTCAAGCCCTGGGCTTGATAAATAATGTATTTTTTTAAAAAAAGTATTCCAGCAGTAGTGACCATCAGTCTTATTTTGTTTATTCCTTCCTCTTTTCCCCCACATTATGATTATCTGAAAAAAGTAGGCCTGGAATGTCAGGGTAACCATCTATTTAGATGCAAAGGCAATTCCTCTGGCCGTCACAAGCCTAGGACGCCCTCTAGAGGTTTAGTGAAGTACATTCCCTTAAGAATCTAAAACAGTTTCCAACGCCAGCTGCACAGAGGAATTAGGTAGGAAGCTTTAAAAACTCCTGCTGCTGGGCCCCGAGATTTCCTCTGTCTGCAGCAGGGCCAGGGCACGAGAATTTTTTGAACGTTGCTCAGATTTATGATAATTCTTGAAATCAGGTAATGTTGGCCCTTCAACTTTGTTGTTCTTCTCAAAGTTGTTTTCTCCGTCCTAAAATAGGTCTTTTGCATTTCCATATGAATTTTAGAATCATCTTATCAATTTCTACCCCCCAAAAATACTGGCCGCGACTTTGATTGGGGTTGCGTTGAATCTGTACATCAACTTAGGGAGAATTAACATCTTAACACCATTGAGCCTTCAGACCCATGAAGACGGAGTGTCTCTCCTTTTATTTAGGTCTTCTTCACTTTTTTTCAGCAATGCTTTGTCATTTTCAGTGCACAGATCTTGGAAGAACTGGATCCCTCACACACAGCTTGCTGGTGCCAAACTGCAGAAGGGAAGGCAAAAGCAGCATTTCTTGCTAAAAAAGGAAAATCACTTATGGATCCAGGAAGAAGAAGGAGAGAAGAGACGAGAGCAAAGAGAGGATAGGGAGAAAAGAGCAAGCAAAGTGGAAGGCAGCTGGGACCAGGCGAGGGGAGAGCCTGGCAAAGGAAAATGGTAATACTTGCAGTTCCATTGCAAAGTTATTTCTGTCACTGTCCTCCTCTGAATTCCTCAGAAATGTCCTGTAAGTGCCCAATGCTCACCAGTGCTTTGAGTAAGTGGGCTTCTGGTAGAAGGCAGAGAAGGTATTGAGTTTCACACATAGTGGAGCAGAACAGAGACTGGAAGAATGGAAAGTACGGGCGTCAGGAGCCTGGAGCCTGAGAAGACTCCACGAAATTAACCTCCCCCAAATTCTTAGTCAGTCTTGTAGATTGAGTCTTGTACATTGACTGGCTATATAGCATTGATGGTCGAGCCAGTTTACCTGGATCTCTGGGAGGCAGGGTAGAAGAGACTGTGATAAATGCGCTACCCCAGGGAAGGAAACTCTCCTCTGTACACACAAGATCTACATGAGGTTCCTCTTCCGAGGATGAAGAAATAGCTGCTGCCTCTTCTCGTCTGGCAGTGGGAGGAGGGAGAGTGAGTGTGAGTCATCCTGAGTACAAGGCACAGGGATTCCCTTGAGGAAGGCAGAGAAATGAAAATCCGGAGGAAAAACACAATAAGCCCGAATTAACACAGCAAGAGGGGTTCAGATGCAGAAAAGGAAACAAAGAAGAAAGATCTGAAAAGGAAGTGGCTGTGCTCCAGAACTGAAGCTTAGAACAGTAATAGCATCGTGTCTCAAATTTCATAGCAAGTTAGAAGAGATGCATTATCTCTGAGTGCACTGACATCAATACATGGAGAGGAAATATCAGCATCTTAAAGCATTGCTCATGGGACTGGATGATGAGGAACGGAGACCTTCTGAAGTTTAGACTACAATAATCATAATAATATCCCAGGTGGTGGGCGCTACATCTTTGGAATGACCTGGTTTGTCAGAACAGATTTCCCGAGCAACAAACTACTTGAATATATAACACATGGCATTTGCATGTACATCACAATGTTTCATGCCCTAGGGAATTGGCATTTCTACGTATACCACAGTGACAGCATTGTCAAGCATGACACAGAGAACTACTTCTGTGAATTTGGCAAGAAAAATCAAGTTTGTGGACAGTGAAGGATATACAGCGGGCAGGCATCAGGGTCAAGTCTCACAGTAACTTGAAGGTCACAGTGAGGAATTGCTTTCTTCGTGTAAAAAAGCAAAAGAGCCCTGGAAGTTTTTCCCTCGGGGAGAAGTCTGATCTCATTTAGCAGCTGGGAGTCCAGGGGATGCTCTCCAGCCTGGATGTCAGCTGCAGATGGGCCAGCACTCACTGGTGGAGGCAGAGCCACTAACCCGTGCTCATTTCATCTCTGCAGTCTGGGGACCATCCTCTTTTTTGTCTTTCTTATTTCCCTCCTTAAGTCTGATCACAAGTTCTTCTAGGGCTTTATTAAGACTTCGAGATGGTCTTCTCTCTATCAGCTCCTTCCCCACCATCAACTCGTGTACAAAATTCTATCGTTAATTGATAGTGCAAGTCACTTGTGTGTGCTGCAGAAACTGAAGCTTCAAATTTAAGCCCCAGCAGGGAAGTGTGCAACGTGTATTCGTGGCGGCATCTGCTGGTGACATGTGGTATTGAGTTGCACGACTCAAACAGCAATTGTCAAGCTTTTTGTTCACAGGACCCCTTTGCACTCTTAAAAATTATTGAGGACCCCAAAGAACTTTTGAGCAAGCGGGCCATGTCTATCAATATTTACAGTATTATAGATTGAAGTTGAAATTTTCAATGTTTTTATGTGTATGAAAATAACAATAATAAAGCCATTGCATATTAACATAAATAACATATTCTCGTGAAAAGAAACATTGCTCTCCACACAAAAGAATTAGTGGGAATAACTGCGTTGTTACGAATTTTTGCAAATCTAATTTAGAGATTAATAAAATACGTCTAGATTCTCATGTCCACTTCTACACTCAATCTACTTCAGTGTGCTGTTTTGGTTGAAGTACATGAAGAAAATATGTAGCCTTTTCAAATAATTGTGGATATTCTTCTTTCATACTACATCAGAATTTGGCAAGTGATGGTTTCTTGAAGTTTCGTTGCTCTGCGAAACCTGTAACCATATCAGTGGAATTTTCCTTCTCTGTTACATTAAAATCAATTGATCTGTCTCACACTTTGAATGGATCTTTATCCATGTGTGATTTTGTAACGTTGTCCCTTGGTCATTACATATTATATTACCTTATACAACAGAAAAAAATGCATTCAGTAACTTTACCACAAATTTCATGAGAAAAAATCTTTGAGTTGAGAAAATGTCAAGCTTGCTGTAGTGGACATAAGTTTCCCAAGGTTTTAATTTTTGCTTGAAAGCTCAAGTTCTACCACTGGCAACAAACACAAAGTGGTTTTTCTTGAAATAACAGATTCATTTTGTGCATTTTTGAGAAAATGTCTGCCCAGTAACCAAATCTGGATAACCCTACTCTGTCTGTCAGTTGCTATTTAAAGTAAAAATATGTCTCATGAAAAAGTGACTAGTTCAGCTCACAATTCAGACAAACTCCCAAGTGTTTTCCCTGGAGACAAAGATGATCTGGTGTGCACCAGCATGTTTTATGCTCACTTCCCATTTCACCATGCAGAAAACTTTAAAGACATATATTTAAGAGTAAATAATAAAATTAATAATTTTTACTACTTCTTCTAAGACCATCTTCAGTGAAACTGGCATTTTTTAAACCTGATCAGGACGTTTTAATGTAAACTCCTCACCCTCTTGACTGCTGTTGTATCCACTGGTTTGGTGCAAGAACAGAACTCGCTGTGCTTGTCTCAGGCAGAAAGGGGTTTAACACAGGATCTCAGATGCTTACAAAGTCACTGTGGAGCCTAACGGAGCAAGCGCGAGGTTGGGCTTCAGGGGTCCCTGGTTGTTGGAACATTGTAGAACCAACCCACCAGGGAGACTACCACCTCAAAGACCGCCCGTGGAGTTCTCCCCAAACCAAGAAGCCACTGATGTCTCTACTGCTGAGACACTGGGAGAAGTAAACTGGAAAGATACTGCAGGATCTCCTGGCTTACCAACACAGTGTGCAGGAAGATGGTCCTCGCGCACTCCTGTGATCCAAATATCACGGGAGTCAATCTGATTGGCAGAACCTAATTGTCATCCATTAACTCCAACAGCGAAGAAGCCTGGAACACACAGTGTTTGGCTTTCTAACCTCTCAAACTCAGAAGGAAGGGGAAATGAAGACTGAATGAGCCAATTCGTTGTTCTAGACATAGTCAACAGAAATTTGTTCACGAAAGCCAGTGCTAACAAGTACCAGGTGATTTACTGCTTTTTCTCCAAAAGATGGAAAATCCTTCCAGATACTGTAGAGGGAGATTCCCCTTTTGCACTTTTACCCATTGATTTTTCTTTCTTTCTTTCTTTTTTTTTGAGGAAGATGAGCCCTGAGCTAACATCTGCTGCCAATCCTCCTCTTTTTTTGCCAAGCAGGACTGGCCCTGAGCTAACATCTGTGCTCATCTTCCTCCACTTTATATGTGGGACACCTGCCACAGCATGGTTTCATAAGCAGTGTGTAGGTCTGCACCCGGGATCTCAACCGGCCAACCCGGGCCACTGAAGTGGAACGTGCGAACTTAACCACTGCACCAACGGGCCGGCCCTTTTACCCAATGATTTGAGCAAAACATGCCAACTGCATGCTGTAAACCCCAACAGAATGACATGGAATATGAAGGATGGGTGGAGGGGTCATTCCCAGAGAACCTGCCTTGCTCCTGATGAGAAACCTTTCTGTGGGCATCCCTGGGATATCGCAGGAAAGATACCGCATCGTGTTCTAATACCTTTGTTAAAACCCCCTCCTTCTAGCCTCCTTAATGATGCTTCCTATAAGCCTATAATTCTCAAAACTTGATATTGTGCTTAAAATGTGGGTTAAAATATGTAGAGTCTTGAGCTGTATCGCTAGAGGTTTTAATTCACTATGTCTTAAGACAGAATCGAGATTTCTTTTTTATCTTTTAAAAAATCTTTGTCTTTCTTTTCTTCATTCATTCATTCATTCATTAACAATTTATCTCAAGAGATTCTGATGCAGCTGGTCTGCTGATCATGATGTGAGAAACATTGTTGTAAGCTATCAGGTCCCGATCCTGCCAGCTCAGACCTGCCTAGGAGACAAGTTCTTCAGGTGAAAGAAAGTCAGCTCTCACTTGTGATCAGTTCTCTCTCCCCTGGGTAGAGGGACACAGCAAGGCTGAGTGACTGTGATTTCTTCCCTTGGTTTTAAGCTAAGGAAGTCATTTCCCATCTAAATCCAGCTAAAATTCATCTCCTATTTTCCTAGTGCATCTTAAAATTATGACTTCTTTTTTTTGTTTATTTCTATTAATTCTTTTTGGTTACATTTCATTGGGCATATAATGTAAAGCAAGGATCTAACTTTTCCCCCAATGTTATTTCATCACTGATTGGAGATGTTTCTTTTATCCTATTTTGAGTAATTTAAAAAAATTTTAGGATCTCTGAGGACGCATTATTTTGTTTTATTGATCCATTTCTTAGTTTTTTTGTTTTTGTTTCTAAGATTTTATTTTTCCTTTTTCTCCCTCAAGTCCCCCCGGTACATAGTTGCATATTTTTAGTCATGCATCCTTCTGGTTGTGGCATGTGTGACGCTGCCTCAGCCCAACCAGTAGTGCCATGTCCGTGCCCAGGACCCGAACCCGTGAAACCCTGGGCCGCAGGAGTGGAGCACACGAACGGAACCACTCGGCCATGGGTCCGGTCCCTGTTTGTTAGTTTTTGACCGGTGCAACACTACTTTAATTTTTGCAGCAATCCAGTTTATTTTTCTATTAGGAGGAACACGTTATTCTTCTTTCTCTTTAAAAATTTTATGGCTATTTTCACCAATTACTTTTTTCGTCTAGTTGAACTTGAGAAATAAATCTATATTGATTTTTCCCTCCCCTTATTTATTCTTTTATATTGGGCCAAACAGACTTCTCAGCCTCTTCATTTGTTTCTTCTCACCTTTTGGCAATCTTTCTTTCCTTCCCCCATGCTTAGAATTAACTACTCATGACATGTATAATAAATCAACATATTTCCTCAAAAAAGACTGACTTTCTCTCATACCTTTCAACACCTCTAAATTTTTGTATCTCCTCTACCTTGAAATAAGGGCAATAAAAACAAACCTTAATCCTTAGAGTTCAAAAGCATCAATTTTTGAAAACTGTATTTATCTCTTCTTTATCCTTTAAAAACAAAAGTTGTCCATTTTGTCTGCGGTACAATAATAGATGCTAAAATTATCTCACAGAACCATTTAAATCATGTCTTTCGCTGCCTCTTATTGACACTGCTTAAATATTCAAACATAGCTTTGTATGCTGTAACCACAAATCACCAGGCTTTACCCATCAGTTTGCGACTCATAAATCACCCATAAGCTAAGCAAATTGCAAGGAAACAAATTGAAAGTTGCCCAGACCGAGCTGGGCCATCAACATTGTCTATTGACTTGACATACAGAGATACACCAGTATCCTTTGGAGTCTTTTTCCAGTTCCCAAACTCACACTCTGTTTATAGCATGGAAAGCCATGACCATCTCCCCACCACCCTGGATAGGTATAGATATTTGGGTTCCAGTTTACCAACAAAACCAAACTGGGCCAATAAGATAGTCGCTCTTGTAAGAATTTAGAACCAGAGTTCAGAGATGCCACAAATCCCCACTGATGTTTTGATCATAGGGTATGTAAATTCTGAGACTCTGACATTTTCACCATTAGCCGTGAACACTGAAAGTCAGAGGAAAACATTGTCTGCAGAGAAGTGATAGTGTAGCAGACAGGCTAAGAATAGAGATGAGAGTGATGGAGAGCAAACACAGACAGTGTGAATTAGCCGGCTTGTTCCTGGCACACTTCCATCTCCTTGCCCTCTTACACCTGCCTCACTTTCTGAAAATCATGTATTAGATTACACTTTTTGCTTACCCTTCTTTTATTCATCTAAGGAAACTTGAACAATGTAAATAAAAACTCAGTAGTTAGGGGCCGGCCCCGTGGCCAAGCAGTTAAGTTTGCGCACTCTGCTTCGCGGCCTGGGGTTTTGCTGATTCGAATCCTGGGCACGGACATGGTGCCGCTCGTCGGGCCATGCTGGGGTGGCATCCGTGTGCCACAGCTAGAAGGACCCACAGCTGAAAATACACAACTATGTACCATACCGGGGGGCTTTGGAAGAAAAAGGACAAATAAAATCTTAAAAATAAATAAATAAATAAATAAACTCAGTAGTTAGAATGATTTCCTAAAATAATTCAAACTCTCCTAATTCAAGTGTGTTCTTTTTTATATTCTCCTGACAAACAAAAAAAAGAGGCTTATTCTTTTTTTTTATAAAACAGCTTTTGGCATAAAATATAATAACAATCACTGAAATCAAAATATTTAGGAATTCCCAACAAACCAATTGTTTCAAGAGTTATCTCCAACAGCAAACAAAATTTGCCTATACTTGGAATGATTCCATGAACTGTCGTCTCTTTATGTTTAAAGTTTTAGTTTAGTTTTACTTGTTCTGTTTCTGTTTCTAAAATAATACATACATATGGCTAGAAATTGAAGTAGCAGAGAAGGGTCAAACTGAAAACCAGCCGTCTCCTACTCCACCTCCTCCCGCTGCTCACCCCACTGTAAGAATCAATAACCTTCAATCATCTACCTTCCTTGTCCAGAAGTGACTACTTCCACATCTTTAGAGGAAGTGATTATGTCACTTTCTTGATTCATTATCTTTTGACATCATTTATTGACTTCTGGCTAAGATACAAAAGATTTGGCTCACTCATTTCTCCACCTCCCATATCCTTCTTTCCAATTTTGTATACTTCCCTAACTATAGTTACATAACTGTTTTTAGGCCTTCATTGCTAAACACTTCTCCTCACTGGACGAGTTTGAGATGATTTTTGAGAGTGCCATGCACCTGCTTGTCTGTCCTCAGCTTGTACTCCCACCTGTCTGTGCTTTGCTAAACATTGTATGTCCTTCCAACCATAATTGCTAGACTCCCTTGACTGCTGGCTTCCAGATAGTTTTTGGTAGTGAGAAATACTGGCAGGTTACTGGAAGGCACTTAGAGGGCATAAACTCTCTTCCTGATTCTGGTTTCAGGCTGTGTCTCTAACAATAATGGCGACACCAATGTTGATGATAACAGCAATGGAGCAGAGGTGGTGGCAGCAATGGGGCTGCAACCAGCTGTGACTGGGGCATCCAGGGTTCCTAATTAGGCAGGGAGTTCCAATAGCAAGAGCCTTAGCAGCACTGTGCTGCATTCTAGTTGATTTTCTCAGAACTCCTTTCCAGTTCTCTAATTCTCTCTTTCACTGTTTTTAATATGCTAGTTAACTCATCTGCTATTTCTTTTTAGTTATAGTTATTGCCTTGATGGATAGACTAGAATTTTTTTTCTAATCCAAAAGTATAGCTCTTCAAAAGTCCTGGCTGTGTGAGAGTCCAACTTCCAAGTCTCCAAGGAGGAAAGCAAAGACCAGGGATCATTTCCAATTCTCTCATGGCCATTAAAATACACATTGCTAGGTTACCCTAATGCCAGTGAAGTTTCACTTTCCAATTAACACCCTCGTTTTCAGTTTCCCTATTTGTTTTGTGTCTTCAATTTTTCTTAAACTTTTTTTGGAAAATATAAATGTATTAAAAATATATTTGATATAGTTTTTCTAGCATTTCTAGGTATTTTGTGGTGGAATGTTCAGATTTCCCCCTAACTATATTTTCAGCTGAGTTGCGAAAACAAAAAGAAATCAACAAAGATTCTATCATTTTCAGTTAAGAGTTAATGCTCAGATTCCATCTCTATTAAAGCAGGAAACTAAATACACATACTCTTTTTTCACTACATGCACATGCAATTGAGATTCTTGATCTTGTTAACTTTGAAGCTTAAAAAAAATTATTTTAACATAGTACTTCCTCTCAAAATAAGCTGTAGCAACCTAACTTTTTTTTGAAGAATGGAATTTTTATTTAGTGTTAGGGACTAATCTATGAGATATATTTATAAAGGAATGTTACAGCCATTGTGTAAAGTATGCTATCATTTATGCAAAAAAAGTGTGAAGGGGAAGCATATGCATATGTATTTGCACCTCTAGCTCTCTATATATGGCAAAACATAATAAAAACAAGGGGAAAACATTTTCTATCTGCCTAAGAAGAATTTCTTTTTTTTAAACTTATCCCCCTAGCCTTGGCAAGCACCATTCTACTTTCCGTCTTTCTGTGACTACTCTAGGTACTTCTTATAAGCGGAATCATACAGTATTTGTCTTTTTGTGACTGACCTATTTCACTTAGCATAATATCCTCAAGGTTCATCCATGTTGTAGCATATATCAGAATTTTCCTCCTTTTTAAGGCTTCCTTTTTAATATTAAAGGAATAATATTCCTTAGTATGTATATACCACATTTTCTTTAACCATTCATCCATCACTGGACATTTAGGTTGTTTCCATCTTTTAGCTATTATGAATAATATTACAATGAACATGGGGATGCAAATATCTCTTCAAGATGCTATTTTCATTTCCCTTAGATTTATACTCAGAAGTGGGATTGCTGGATCATATGGAAGTTCTATTTTCAATTTTTTGAGTAACCTCCATACTGTTTTCCATAGTGGCTATGACGATTTGTATTTCCACCAATAGAGCACAAGGGTTCCCTATTCTTCACACGCTCAACAACACTTATTATCTCATCTTTGTGATGATAGCCATTCTAACAGGCATGAGGCGATATGTTATTGTGATTTTGATTACATTTCCCTAATGATTAGTGATGTTGAGCACCTTTTCATATACCTGTTGGTCATTTGTATGTTTTCTTTGGGAAAACGTCTATTCATTTCCTCTGCCAATGTTTTAACTGGATTTTTTTTTTTTTTTTGGCTATTGAGTTGTATGAATTCTTTATGTATTTTGGGTATTAACCCTTTATTAGACATATGAGTTGCAAATATTCTTTCTCATTCAGTAGGATGACTATTTATTTTTTGATTGTCTATTTTACTGTGCAGCAGGTTTTTAGTTTGATGTAGCCCCACTTATTAATTTTTGCTTTTATTACTTGTGCTTTTGTTGTCATATCCAAAAATTGTTGCCAAGACCTATGTCAAGGAGCTTTTTTTCTGATGTTTTCCTCTAGGACACTTACAGTTTCAGGTCTTATGTTTGTCTCTTTTTTTTAATTTTAATTTTTGTTTTTATAGCAGTAACATTGGATTATAACATCATATAACTTTCAGATGTACATCATAATGTATTTCAAATTCTGTGTAGATGAGATCATGTTCACCACCCAAAGACTAACTATAATCCATCACCACATATGTGTGCCTAATTACCCCTTTCACCCTCCCCCCTCCTCCCTTCCCCTTTGGTAACCATCACTCCAATTTCTGTTGCTGTGTGTTTGTCATTGTTTGTATCTTCTACTATGAGTGAGATCATATGGTATTTGACTTTCTCCCTCTGACTTATTTCATTTAGCATAATTCCCTCAAAGTCTATCCATGTTGTCACAAATGGCTGGATTTCATCCTTTCTTATGGCTGAGTAGTATTCCATTGTGTATATATACCACATCTTCTTTATCCATTCGTCCCTTGATGGACACCTAGGTTGCTTCCAAGTCTTGGCTATTGTGAATAATGCTGCAATGAACATAGGGGTGCATGTATCTTTATGCATTTGTGTATTTAAGTCCTTTGGATAAATACCCAGCAGTGGAATAGTTGGATCATATGGTAGATCTATTCTTAATTTTCTGAGGAAACTCCATACTGTTTTCCATAGTGGCTGCACCAGTTTACCCTCCCACCAGCAGTATACAATGGTTCACTTCTCCCCACATCCTCTCCAACACTTGTTTCCTGTTTTGTTAAATATAGCCATTCTGACTGGAGTGAGGTGGTATCTCATTGCAGTTTTGATTTTCATCCCCCTGATAGTTAATGATGTTTAACATGTTTTCATGTACCTGTTGGCCATCCATATATCTTCTTTGAAAAAAACCTCTGTTCAGATCTTTTCCCCCTTTTTACTTGGGTTGTTGGTTTTTTTGTTGTTGAGATGTATGAGCTCTTTATATATTTTGGATATTAACCCCTTATCTGATGTACGGTTTGCAAATATCTTCTCCCAATTGTTAGGTTGTCTTTTCATTTTGTTGATGGTTTCCTTCGCTGTGCAGAAGCTTTTTAGTTTGATGTAGTCCTATTTGTTTACTTTTTCTTTTGTTTCCCTTGCCTGGTCAGACATGGTACTTGAAAATATGCTGCTAAGACCAGTGTCAAAGAGCATGCTGCCTATGTTTTCTTCTAGAAGTTTCATGGTTTCAGGTCTTACATTCAAGTCTTTAATCCATTTTGAGCTGATTTTTGTGCATGGTGTAAGATGATGATCTACTTTCATTCTTTTGCATGTGGCTGTCCAGTTTTCCCAACACCATTTATTGAAGAGACTCTCCTTTCTCCATTGCATGCTGTTGGCTCCCTTGTCAAAAATTAGCTGTCCATATATGTGTGGGTTTATTTCTGGGCTCTTGATTCTGTTCCACCGATCTGTGTATCTATTTTTGTGCCAGTACCATGCTGTTTCCTATGTTTGTCTTTAATCCATTTTGAGTTCATTTTTGTGAGTGGTGAAAGATAGGGGTCCAATTTCATTCTTTTCTGTGTGGTTACTCAGTTTTCCTAAAATCATTTATTGATGAGAATATTCTTCCTTGTTGAGTAATCTTGGCTCCCTTGTCAAATATTAGCTGACCATATATGTGAGCATTTATTTCTAGGCTTCCAATTTTGTTCCATTTTTATACCAGCACCATATTGTTTTGATTATTATAGCTTTGTAGTATAGTTTGTTATTTTTATTTATTTTTATGTTTTAATTTTTTTATTGAGGTAACATTGGTTTATGACATTATATAAATTTCAGGTGTACATCATTATATTTCAATTTCTGTGTAGAATGCATCATGTTCACCATCCAAAGACTAATTATCATCTATGACCACACATATGTGCCCTTTTACCTCTTTCACCCTTCTCCCTCCTCCCTTCCTCTCTGGTAACCACCAATCTAATCTCTGTATCTATGTGTTTGTTGTTGTTGTTATCATCCACTTATGAGTGAAATCACATGATATTGACTTTCTCTGTCTGACTTATTTCACTTCACATAATACCCTCAAGGTCCATCCATGTTGTTGCAAATGGCAAGATTTCATCTTTTTTATGGCTGAGTAGTATTCCACTGTATTTATATACCACATCTTCTTTATCTATTCATCCATTGATGACACACAGGTTGTTTCCAAGTCTTGGCTACTGTGAATAATGCTGAAATAAACATAGGGGTGCAAATATCTTTTCAACTTAGTGTTTTCATGTTCTGTGGTTAAATGCCCAGAAGTGGAATAGCTGCATCATTTGGTAGTTCTATTCTTAATTTTTTGAGGACTCTCCATACTGTTTTATATAATGGCTGTGCCAGTTTGCATTCACACCAACAGTGTGTGAGGATTCTCTTTTCTCCACATCCCCTCTAACATTTATTTCTTGTCTTTTTAACTATAGCCATTCTGATGGGCATGAGGTGATATTTCATTGAAGTTTTGATTTGCATTTCCCTAATAGTGATGTTGAACATCTTTTCATGTTCCTATTGAACATCTTTTAATCTGTATATCTTCTTTGGAAAAATGTCTGTTTATATCCTCTGCCCACTTTTTGATTGGGTTGTTTTTTGTTGTTGAGTTGTATGACTTCTTTATGTATTTTGGATATTAACCCCTTATTAATGATTTGGAAATATTTTCTTACAGTTGGTGGATTGTCTTTTCATTTTGTTGATGGTTTCCTTTGCCATGCTGAAGCTTTTTAGTTTGATGTAGTCCCATTTGTTTATTTTTTCTTTTGTTTCCTTTGCCTGGTGAGACAAGATGCTGCTAAGACAGATGTTGAAGAGCATACTGCCTATGGGTTCTTCTAGGAGTTTTATGGTTTCATTGAAGTCTTTAATCCATTTTAAGTTGATTTTTGTGTAAGGTGTAAAATAATGGTCTACTTTTATTTTTCTGCATGTGGCTGTCCAATTTTATCAACACCAATAACATCTGTTATTGAAGAGACTTTCCTTTCTCCATTGTATGTTCTTGGCTCCCTTGTTGAAAAGTAGTTGTGCATAGATGTGTGGGTTTATTTCTGGGTTCTCAATTCTGTTCCATTGATCTGTGTGTCTGTTTTTGTGCCAGTCCCATGCTGTTTTGATTATGATAGTTTTGTAGTAAATTTTGAAATCAGGGTGTTTGATACCTCCAGTTTTTTTCTTTTTTTCTCAGGATTGCTTTGGCTATTCAGGGTCTTTTGTTGTTCCATATAAATTTTAGGATTTTTTTGTTCTATTTCTATGAAAAATGTCATTGGGACTTTGATAGGGATTGCACTGAATCTGTAGATTGCTTTAGGAAGTATGGACATTTTAACTATGTTAATTCTTCCACCACGAGCACAGAATATCTTTCCATTTCTTTGTATCTTTTTTGATTTCTTTCAACAATGTTTTATAGTTTTCAGTGTATAGGTCTTTCACCTCTTTGGTTAAACGTATTCCTAGGTATTTTATTCTTTTTCTTGTGATTCTAAATGGGATTATATTCTTAATTTCTCTTTCTGCTATTTTGTTGTTGGTGTATAGAATTGCAACTAATTTTTGTATGTTGATTTTGTTCCTTTTCACTTTACTGTATTAGTTTATTATTTCTAATAGTTTATTGGTAGATTCTTTAGGGTTTTCCATATATAAAATCATGTCATCTATAAACAGTGATAGTTTTGCTTCTTCCTTTCCAATTTTGATCCCTTTTATTTCTTTTTTCTTGCATGATTGCTCTGGCTAGGATTGCCAATACAAGGTTGAATAAGAGTGGCAAGAGTGGGCATCTTTGTCTTGTTTCTGTTTTAGAAGGATAGATCCCAGTTTTTCACCACTGAGTATGATGTTGGCTGTGAATTTGTCATATATGGGCTTTATTATGTTGAGGTACTTTTAGTCAATACTCATTTTATTCAGAATTTTTGTCATAAATGGATGCTATATCTTATCAAATGCTTTCTCTACATCTATTGAGATGATCAGGTGATTTTTATTCTTCATTTTATTAATGTGGTGTATCATGTTGATTGATTTGCAGATGTTGAACTCTCCTTGCTTCCCTGGAATAAATCCCACTTCGTCATCATGTATGATCCTTTCAGCATACTGTTGTATTTGATTTGCTAGTATTTTGTTAAGGATTTTTGCATCTATGTTCATCCATGATATTGCCCTGTAATATTCTCTTTTTTTGTTGTTCTTGTTTGGGTATCAAGGCAATGTTGGCCTTGTAAAATACGTTAGAAAGCATCCTGTCCTCTTCAATTTTTTGGCAGAGTTTGAGAAAAATAGGCAATAAGTCTTCTTTGAAGGTTTCATAGAATTCACTGGGGAAGCTGTCTGGTCCTGGACTTTTTGTTTTGGGGGAGGTTTTTGATTAGTGTTTCAATCTCCTTACTAGTGATAGGTCTATTCAGATTCTTTATTTCTTCTTGATTCAGTTTTGGAAGGTTGTATTTATCCATTTCTTGTAGATTATCCAATTTTTTGGCTTATAGCTTTTCATAGTATTCTTTTATAATCCTTTGTATTTCTGTAGTGTCCACTGTAATTTCTCCTCTTTCACTTCTGATTTTATTTATTTGAGCACTGTGTCTTTTTGTCTCAGTGAGTCTGTCTAAAAGTTTGTCACTTTTGTTTATCTTTTCAAAGAACCAACTCTTAGTTCCTCTGATTTTTTTTTTTTTAAAGATTTTATTTTTTCCTTTTTCTCCCCAAAGCCCCCCGGTACATAGTTGTGTATTCTTCGTTGTGGGTTCTTCTAGTTGTGGCATGTGGGACGCTGCCTCAGCGTGGTCTGATGAGCAGTGCCATGTCCGCGCCCAGGATTCGAACCAACGAAACACTGGGCCGCCTGCAGCGGAGCGCGCGAACTTAACCACTCGGCCACGGGGCCAGCCCCTTAGTTCCTCTGATTTTTATATTGGTTTTTAATCTATATTTTATTTATTTCTGCTCTGATTTTTATTATTTCCTTCCTTCTACCGATTTGGGGCTTTGTTTGCTCTTCTTTTTCTAGTTCCTTTAAGTGTATTGTTAGACTGTTTATTTGAGATTTGTCTTGTTTGTTGAGGTAAGCCTGTGTTTCTATAAACTTCCCTCTTAGTACAGCTTTTGCTGTACTGCATCAATTTTGGTATGTCATATTTTTATTTTCATTTTTCTCCAGGTATTTTTTAATTTTTCCTTTGATTTCTTCCTTGACCCAATAGTTGTTCAGTAGCATGTTGCTTAATCTCCATATATTTATGGCTTTTCCAGTTTTCTTCCTATAATTGATTTCTAGTTTCATATCATTGTGGTCAGAAAAGATGATTGATATTATTTCAATCTTCTTAAATTTATTGAGACTTTTTTGTGGCCTGATGTGTGATCAATCCTGAAGAATGTTCCATGTGCATTCAAAAAGAATGTGTGTTCAGCAGTTTTTGGATGAAACATTCTGTATATATCTACTAAGTCCATCTCATTTAATATGTCAGTTAAAGCCAATGTTTCCTTATTGATCTTCTGTTTGGATGATCTATCCATTGATGTAAGTGGACTATTAAAGTCCTCTACTATTATTATGTTACTGTCCATTTCTCCTTTTGTGTCTGTTAATAATTTATATAGTTAGGTGCTCCTCTGTTAGATGCATAGATATTTACAAGCATTATGTCCTCTTCTTGGATTGCTCCTTTTATCACTGTGTAGTGTCCTTCTTTATCTCTTGCTACAGTTTTTGTTGTAAAGTCTATTTTGTCTGATATAAGTATTGCTACCCGAACTTTCTTTCCATTTCCATTTACATGGAGTATCTTTTTCCATCCCTTCACTTTCAGTTTGTGGATGTCTTTAGATCTGAAATATGTCTCTTGTATGCAGCGTATATATGGGTCTTATTTTTTTATCCATTCAGCCACTCTATGTCTTTTGATTGGAGCTTTTAGTCCATTGAGATTTAAAGTAGCTATTGATAAATATGTAGTTATTGCCATTTTGTTACTTTTTTTCTGGGTGTTTTAGTAGTTCTTCTCTGTTCTTTTCTTTTTCTCTTGTTCTCTTCTCTTGTGATTTGTTCTCTTCCCTTTCTTTAGTGTTATATTTGGATTCCCTTATCTTTATTTTTTTCCATATTTATTCTAGGTTTCTGATTTGTGATTACCATGAGATTCATATATAATAACCTCTGTAAATAGAAGCATGTACATGTAATGCTATATGGTATGTATAAAACAATGCAGTGTAGTTTGAAATCGAGAAGTATGATGCCTCTAGCTTTATTCTTCTCTTTCAGAACTGCTTTGGCTATTTTGGGTCTTTTGCTGTTTCATACACATTTTAGGATTGTTTTCTCAATACTGTGAAAAATGCCACTGGAATTTTGATAAGAATTACATTGAATCTCTAGACAGCTTTGAATAGCATAGACATTTTAACAATATTAATTCTTCCAGTCCATGAACACAAGATACCTTTCCATTTGTTTTGTCTTCTTCAACTTCTTTCATCAAAGGCCTGTAGTTTTCAGTACACAGATCTTTTACTTCCTTGGTTAAATTTATTCCTAAGTATTTCATTGTTTCTGATGCTATTGTGAATAGGATTGTTTTCTCTATTTCTTTTTCAGATGGTTCATTGTTAGTGTATAGAAATGCTACTGATTTCTGTATGTTGGTTTTGTATCCTGAAACTTTACTGAATTTGTTAGTTAATTCTAACAGTTTTTTAGTGAAATCTTTAGGATTTTCTGTATATGCAATCGTATCATCTGCAAATAAAGACAATTATTATGACAATTATTAAGACAATTATTTCTTCGTTTTCAACTTGGATGCCTTTTATTTCTTTTTCTTGCCTGAGGATCTGGCTAGTACTTCCAGTACCATGTTGAATAGGAGTGGTGAGAGTGGGCACCCTTGTCTTATTTCTGATCTGAGAGGAAAACCTTTCACAATTGAGTATGATAGCTGTGGGCTTGTCATATATGGCCTCTATTATGTTGAGGCATGTTCTTTCTATATGCAATTTGTTGAGTGTTTTTACCATGAAAGGACATTGTATTTTGTCGAATGTTGTTCTGCATCTATTGAGATTATAATGTGATTTTTATCTTTAATTCTATTAATGTGGTGTATCATATTTATTGACTTGGTATTTTGAACCATCCTTGCATCCCAGGGATAAATCCTGCTTGATAAAGATGTATGATCTTTTTAATGTGCTGTTGAATTTGGTTTGCTAATATTTTGTTGAGAATTTTTGCATCTGTGTTCATCAGGGATATTGTTCTGTAGTTTTCTTTCCTTGTAGTGTCCTTATCTGGCTTTCATATCAGAGTAATGCTACCCTCTTTAAATGAATTTGGGAGTATTTTCTCCTCTTTAATTTTTGGAAGAGTTTGAGAAAGACTGACATTGATTCTTCTTTAAATGATTGGTAGAATTCACCAATCAAACCATCTTGTCCTGAGTTTTTCTTTGTGCCTTTTTTTTATTATTATTACTGATTCAATCTCCTTACTCATTATTGGTGTTACAATTTTCTATTTCTTCAAGATTAAGTCTTAGCAAGTTGTTTTGTTTTTAAGAATTTATCCATTTCTTCCAGGTTATCCAATTTATTGACATATGAGTGTTCATATTAGTCTTTTATGATCCTTTGTTTTTCTGTAGTATCAGTAGTAATATCTCAGTGTTTTATTATTGACTCATCATAAGAGAAGAGAGCCAGCCTGCTCAGATAGGAGTTACATATCATGTATGTGTATTTATATATTAATTTGATTTATTTTTATTATATTATTACTTTAAATTTTATTTTTGAATTAAATCAACTTTCTGTCATTAGAAATAATCCTATTCATGGTGAAAATAATGGTTTTGCCTGTTTCACAGTGGTATGAAGATTGTGTTTAAGTAAAACGTGATTTCAAATAAAAGAAAATTCTAGTAAATAATAGTACAGGTTGTATGAAATATGGCAAAACTCATGAGTAAAATTTGGAAAACAGATTTGTCACCTAGTTTTTAAAGGACACATTTATTCTTGCTTTATAAGTCTTCAAAAAGTATGCCTTGTTTCCTTTTGTAGAAGATAAGGATATTAAAGCCCATTTTGCTTCTTTATACCTCTCTTCCTTCTTCCACTTTCCCAATTCTAGTAGCTATAGCTTTGCATTATCAAGATTATTAAGACTTGCATTCTGTTTTTGACCCTAATTAACTTTTCTTTTTTTTGCATACTTTATTCTAAAAGTGTAAAAGTAGAAGCATTTTTATTGTTACAACTATGTTTTCCTTCTACCACAGAGCCATGTAGTGTACTATTTCTATTTTTTCCTATTTTACAGCTGTCCCAAGTAGAGGAGAACATAACTGCCAAGGTTTACTCGATTGCTTTATTATATTCTACTATTTTTTTAAAAAAATCATGCCAAATTTCAGCCTCATGTATACTTGGATCATGACTTTCTCATACAGGTTTTTTTTTTTAAATATATGTATGATTTTCCTGAAGTTTCTCAGTGCCTTTCTGTTTTTAAATTGTTCACATATTCATTTAACAAGTATTTATTGAGTATATACCAAGTATCAGGCAGGGAACAAATAGTCAAAGATCCCTGACCTCACAGAGTTTATATTCAATAGGGTAAGAAGACAATAAACCATAAACATAAAACAAAAATAAACTATTTCAAATGTTAGTAGAGCAGAAAAGGAGAGATTGGGAGAGCTAGAATGAGGGACAATTTGCCATTTTAAATGTGATTATCAGGATAAGTCTCACTTAGAAGATGACATTTGCATGAAAACTTAAAGGAGAAGTGGAGTTAAATGCATGGTTGTCTGGAGTAAATGCATTTAAGACAGGAGAAACGGCTGATGGCAAAGCCCTAAAGTAAAGGTGTGCCTGATGTCTTCTGAGGAATGGCAAGGAAGCCAGTGTGAATGAGCTGAGTGAACAAGAGGGAGAGAAGTAGGACATAGGAACCAAAGGATCAAATCAAGTAGGGACTTGTAAGCCACTGTAAGGACTTTGGCTTTTGCTCTGAATGAAACGGAGAGCTACTGGTTGGTTCCCAGCAGAGGAGTGACATGATGTGGCTGAAGCTCTGGGACCAGATTGTAAGGGAGGACAAGAGTAGAAACATACCTGTTAGGAGGCCATTAGATTGATCCAGGTGAGAGATAATGGTGACTCAGACTAGGGTGGGAGTAGTGGAGGTGATGAGAACTGTTCCAACTCTGGATATGATTTCAGGCAGAGCCAGTGAGCTTTCCTGGCAGAATCGATGGGGGGTGAGACAGAGAAGACTCAAGGACAGCTCCAAGGTTTTCAGCCTGACAGGCTGGAAGGATGGTTTTTCCAACAATTGAGATAAAGAAGGCTGGGGGCAGAACAGGTTTCAGGTTGGGTATGGAGGACATCAAATTGCGGTTTGGGACATGTTGAGTCTGGGATGTCTTATTACACTTCCTGAGGAAAGACTCATGTTTCATCGTGGTATAAACATCTCTCAACATCTCATTTTGACTATTGCTTGGAATCAATTTTGTCTAAAGAAATTTTTATTAGAGTCTTCCAGTTTCTTGCTCTAATTTAGACAAATTTCACTCTAGGCCATATAGCTATCATCCTGAGATCTGTTTTCTTTTGATTTCTGGGATGACCTCTGATTTATATATGCCACATACTCCTCTCTCTTGTTATTTACCTCTTCTTGAAATGGATACTCAGGCAACTTCCTCATAAAAGATACATGAAACTTTCTAAGATTTTACATTTTGGAAAATGAATTTAATTTGACCTACATTCAATAATTAGTTTAGCTAGGCATAGAAGTCTGGACCTCTCAGAACTTTAAAACTTTTGCATCATTCTTTTCTGGAATCCATCGCTACAGATGAGAAGTCTGGTGACAGTTTAGGTCTTATTTCTTTATTGTGATCCCCTCTCCAAGATTTTATCTTTATTCTAATATGTTATGAAATTTTACAGCAATGTGACTAGAATTGGGACTTTAATTATTTATTCTGTTCAGTATTCAGTGGAATCCTTCAGTTTGAAGAGTATGTCTCTGGTCAGCTCTGGGAGTTTTTCTTCCATTCTGTTCCTCGTGGATTGGTCTTCTATATCTCTTCCCTTTCCTCTCAGATTTGCTTCTCTGTATTCTGAGTGATGTCCTGAACTTATTCTTCTAAATTTATAAATATATTTTTTTAATATCAGCAACCACATGTTTAATTTCCAACAGCTACTTATCATTTTCTGTTCCATATTTCATAGTATCTTGTTCCTGTTCCTGTTCTATGGGTGAAATATCAACTCTAATTTCTCTGGCAATAATAGAGTTTGTTTTACCATATATTTAGTTTTTACAATTACATTTTTCTCTTGTTAGTAACTCCTTTATTAGTCTCAATCCTTCACTTTCATGCCACAGGTTTTCTTCCAAAGTCTATTTATGTTTGGACTTTATGAATATTTTAAAATGAATGAAAGATGGCTGGTAACTCAGTGAATATGTATGAGACTTGTCATTCACCAAACTCTGGTGTAAGAATAATATATAACTATGCTTAGGGCTCCCCAAATGCCATAATAGGAATATACTTATACTGGGCTATCAACCTGCCCCAGCTCTCCTAGCTGTTTTTAGACTGATTGCTCAATTCTTTTTGAGATAAATCTTCTGATTATATGTCTGGGATGGGGCAGGGTAGACATTGGGATGTCTGAACTCTGAATAGGTGGAGGAGAGTAGGGAGTGGAGGGGACTATTCATTATGTAATCTTTAGTTAGTCTTCTTGTTTTCATCTCTGCTTCTCATCCTCACATTCTCTGGCATCCACCATCTCTAAATATAGAGCCTGTCTAGGGTCCTTCTGGGCAGCCTCTTTCCACATAGCCTGGCTGTGACTTTGTCCACTCAGTTTTCTCCTCAATCTTCTATCCAACATATAGAAATTTAAATTACTCATCTACTGCTGGTCCTACTCTTAGTCTCTTTCTTATTCTTTTAATATCACTGCAAAGGATATCTCAGAGTGAAGAGAGACAAATGAGAGAACCTTGTCTTCCATGAATAACTGGAAACCCTTGTGCAATGAATTGAAGGGATCCTGATCTCAGTAAGCTGCTCCTCCTCCAACTGCCACACTGCCCTCCACAGCCCTGGAGGGGATGTCCATGGGTCTGTGTACCCCTAGTTATAGCATCTGTGTTAGGCTGATGTAACCAAAAGTTCACAATATATGGTAGTTTGACAACATAGGAGTTTATTTTTCACACATAAACATCCACATAAGTGATCCTGAGCTGGCATGACACCTCAGCAGTGTCAGAAACCCTAGCCATTCTCAAGTTGCAGCTTTTAGATTGTGGTTCAAGATGTATGCTCTGGCTGTCATATCTCATCCATATTCTAAGGAAAGGAAAAGAAGAAGAGGGAATGGGATAGAGGAGGAGGGGGGTGCATTATTCTTGCCCTTTAAGAGCAAGACCAATAGGTTGCACACCTCAAATTTACTCACATCCCATTGTCTAGGACTCAGTCACGTGGCCATACAAAACTATAAAGGAGGCTGGGAAGTATCATTCATGGGGTGGTCATGTATCTAATTTGTCCAACAAGAAATTCTATTACTGTGTAAGAAAGGTGAATAGATATTGGCCACATTCATTCTTCCATCTTCCACACTCTGCTATCACTGAAACTGCCCCTGTACTAGTCTTGATGTTGCCCACAGCACAATTCAAGGAGGAGAGTCTATAGAACACCACTTTCCTTCCTTCCACCACCAACAAAAGTAGCTGCCTTGCTACCAAAAAGTTGTATAGATTTCAGCCCAAAGAAAGGCACACACATAAAATGCAAAAATTCCAAAAGCTTCAAAATAAAATGATAGGCAGATATACTAGGCAAAGAGAAATAGAAAGAAAGAAGGGGATATAATATTTACACCTGGTAAAGTAAAATTAAGATCCAAAGACTCCTAGAAAGCCATTTATAGCTATTTAATTTTATATGCTATAAATCATGATGGAATACATAACAATTAGTAATATGTATGCACCCAGTAACACCCCAACAATTGCCATAAAGTGATACACGTAGAAATACACAGAAGCCAAGGATAATAAGAATCCTTAAAACGCTTCTCTCAAATGAAGATTGAGCAACGGAACCAACAAAATTTAGGATGGATCTAGAAGTTCTAAACAAGGTCACCAATAAAGGAGATGTGACAGGTATATGTGACAGAGAGGTGGAAGAAGCAGAGATCCAGGCTTGCTGAGGAAAAAACCATACCCTAGCTATGGCACTTAAAGGCAAATGTATAGTAAGGGTAGTGGATCAACCACCTATGAAGCTAGTATGAAGGACAAAAGCCAAAAGTACTAAAATCATCTATCACTATGATAGGAGGATAAAGGATACACAAAATTAAAAGAGGTAAAATACGATGTCAAAAACATAAGACGTGGGAGAGGAGAGTAAAAGTGTAGGGCTTTTAGCAAGAGGTAGAACTTAAAAGATCACCAACTTAATATAGATTGCTATTTACATAGGTTATTATATATGAATCTCATGGTAACCACAAACCAAAAATCTATAAAAATACACAAAAAATAAAGAGAAAGGAACCCAAACATAATGCTAAAGAAAGCTATGAAATCACAAGGGGAGATAGCAAGAGGAAAAAAAAAGGAACAGAGAAGAACTACAAAAATATCCAGAAAAAAGTAACAAAATAGCAATAACTACATACTTAATAGTTACTTTATGGGCTGGCCCCATACCCCAGTGGTTAAGTTCGTGCACTCCACTTCAGCAGCCCAGAGTTTCACTGGTTCAGATCCTGGGCGTGTATATGGCACTGCTCATCAGGCCACGCTAAGGTGGCATCCCACTTGCCACAAATAGAAGGACCCACAACTAAAATATACAACTATGTACTGGAGGGATTTGGGGAGAAAAAGTAGGAAAAAAGATTGGCAATAGTTCTTAGCTCATGCACCAATCTAAAAATAATAATAATAATTACTTCAAATGTCAATGGACTAAATGCTCCAATCAAAAGACATAGGGGAGCTGAATGGATAAAACCAAAAAAGGCTTATATATATGCTGCATATAAGAAACACACTTCAGACCTAAAGATACTTACAAACTGAAAGTAAAGGAATGGAAAAAGATATTTCATGCAATGGAAACAACAAGAAAGCTGGGGTAGCAATACTTATATCAGACAAAATAGACTTTCAACAAAAAGAATAGTAAGAGAAAAGGAAGGGCATTACATAATGATAAAGGGAACAATCCAACCAGAGGATACAAAACTTATAAATATCTATGCACCCAACATAGGAGCACCTAAATACATAAAGCAAATATTGACAGACATAAACGGAGAAATTGACAGTTACAAAATAATAGAAGGGGACTTTAACACTCCACTTACATCAATGGATTGATCATCCAGACAGAAGATCAATAAGGAAACATTGGCCTTAACTGACACATTAGACCAGATGAACTTAATAGATATATACAGAACAATCCATCCAAAAATTGAAAAATACACATTATTTTCAAATGCACTTGAAACATTCTCTAAGATAGATCATATATTAGGCCACAAACAAGTCTCAATGAACTTAAAAATATTGAAATAATATCAAGCATCTTTTCTGACTGCAGAAATCAACTATGAGAAGAAAACTGGAGAAGTGACAAATATGTGGAGATTAAACAAAATGCTACTGAACAACTATTGGGTCAAATAAGAAATCAAAGGAAAAATTTAAAAATACCTGGAGAAAAAGTAAATCAAAATTATGACATATTGCAAAAGCAGTACTGAGAGGGAAGTTTATAGAAATACAGGCCTCCCTGAAAAAAAAAAAAAAAAAAAAACAAGAAAAATCTCAAATAAACCATGCACTTAAAGGAACTAGAAAAAGAAGAAAAAACAAAGGCCAAAATTGGTAGAAGGAAAGAAATAATGAAAATCATACCAGAAATAAGTAAAATAGAGACTAAAAAGACAATAGAAAAGACCCATAAAACTAAGAGCTGGTTCTTCTAAAAGATAAACAAAATTGACAAACCTTTAAGAAAAAAAGAGAGAAGGTTCATATAAATAAAGTCAGAAATGAAGAGGAGAAATTACAACAGATATCACAGAGATACAAAAGATTATAATAGAATACTATGAAAAACTATACATCAATAAAATGGATACTCTAGAAGAAATGGAAAAATTCTTAAATTATATAACCTTCCAAAACTGAATCAAGAAGAAATAGAGAATTTGATTAGATTGATCACTAGTAAGGAGATGGAAACAGTAATCAAAACCTCCCCAACGGGGCTGGCCCAGTGGTGCAGTGGTTAATTTCACACACTCCACTTCAGCAGCCCAAGGTTCATGGGTTCAGACTGCAGGGACAGACCTACACACCTCTCATTAAGTCATGCTGTGGTGGCATCCCACATACAAAATAGAGATTGGCACAGATGTTAGCTCAGGGGCAATCTTCCACACACACACACACACACACACACAAAATCTCCCCAAAAACAAAAGTCAAGGACCAGATGGCTTCCCCAGTAAATTCTACAAAACATTCAAAGAAAAATTAATACCTATCTTTCTCAAACTCTTCCAAAAAAATGAAGGGAATAGGATGTTTTCTGACTCATTTTATGAGTCCAATGTTACCCTGATACCAAAACCAGACAGGATAACACAAAATAGGAAATTACAGGCCAACATTGCTAGTGAACATAGATGCAAAAATCCTCAACAGTATACTAGTCAATCAAATACAACAATACATTAAAAGGATCATATACCATGATCAAGTGGGATTCACTCAGAAATACAAAGATGGTTCAACCTCTGCAAATCAATCAACATGATACACCATGTTAACAAAATAAAGAATAAAAATCACCTGATCATCTCAATAGATGTAGAGAAAGCATTCAACAAGATACAGCAACCATTTGTGATAAAAACTTTGAATAAAATGAGTACAAAAGGAAACTTACCTCAACATAATAAAGGTTGTATATGACAAACCCACAGCTAACATCATACTCAATAGTGAAAAACTGAAAGTTATCCCTCTAAGAACAGGAACAAGACAAGGATGCCCACTTTCACCACTCCTATTCAACACAGCATTGGACGTCCTAGCCAAAGCAATCAGGCAAGAAAAAGAAATTAAAAGGGATCCAAATTGGAAAAGAAGAAGTAAAACTGTCACTATTTGCAGGTGACATGTTTCTACATATAGGATACCCTAAAGAATCCACCAAAAAACTATCAGAAATAATAAATGAATACAGTAAAGTTGCAATGTACAAAATCAACACACAAAAATCAGTTGCAGTTCTATATACTAACAATGAACTTGCAGAAAGAGAAATCAAGAATATAACCCCATTTACAATCACAACAAAAAGAATAAAATACCTAGGAATACATTTAACCAAAGTGGTGAAAGACCTGTACACTGAAAACTATAAAGCATTGTTGAAAGAAATCAAAGAAGACACAAAGAAATGGGAGGATATTCCATGCTCATGGACTGGAAGAATAAATGTAGTTAAAATGTCCATATTACCTAAAGCAATCTACAGATTCAATGAAATCCCTATCAAAGTCCCAATGACATTTTTCACAGAAATAGAACAAAGAATCCTAAAATTTACATGAAACAACAAAAGATCCTGAATAGCCAAAGCAATCCTGAGAAAAAAGAATAAAGCTGGAGGTATCAGTCTCCTTGATTTCAAAATACACTACAAAGCCAGAATAATCAAAACAGCATGGGACTGGCAGGAAAACAGACACAAAGATCAATGGAACAGAATCAAGAGTCCAGAAATAAACCCACACATTTATGGACAGCTAATTTTCAACAAAGGAGCCAAGAATATACAACAGAGAAAGGAAAGTCTCTTCAACAAATAGTGTTGGGAAAACTGGACACCCACATGCAAAAGAATGAAAGCAGACCATTATCTTACACCATACACAAAAATTTAACTTGAAATGGATTGAAGACTTTAATGTAAGACGTGAAACCATATAACTCATAGAAAAAAACAGGCAGTATGCTCTTCAACATCGGCCTTAACAGTATCTTTTTGAACATCATGTCTCCTAAGGCAAGGGAAACAAAAGAAAAAATAAACAAACGAGACTACATCAAACTAAAAAGCTTTCACATGGCAAAGGAAACCATCAACAAAACAAAAAGACAACCTAAGCAATGAGAAGATACATTTGCAAATCATATATCTGATAGGGGCTTAACATGAAAAATATATAAAGAACTCATGCAACTCAACAAGAAAAAAACAAAAAACCTGATCAAAAAGTGGGAAGAGGATCCAAACATTTTTCCAAAGAAGATATATAGATGGCCAACAGGCATATGAAAAGATGTTCAACATCACTAATTATTATGGAAGTGCAAATCAAAACCCCAATGAGATATCACTTCACACCCATCAGAATGGCTATTATTAAAAAACAAGAAATAACAAGTGTTGGAGAGGATTTGTAGACTTTCCACTGCTGGTGGGAATGTAAACTGGGCTGCAGCCACCATAGAAAACAGTATGGAGATTCTTCAAAATATTAAAAATAGAACTATTATATGATCCAGCTATCCCACTTCTGAGTATTTATTCAAAGAACATGAAAGCACTAAGTTGAAAAAATATTTTCACCTCTATGTTTATCGCAGCATTAGGTACAATAGCCAAGACTGGGAAACAACCTACATACCCACCAGAGGATGAATGGATAAAGAAGATGTATATATACATAAAATGGAACACTACTCAGCCCTAAAAAATAATGAAATCTTGCCATTTGCAGCAACATAGATGGATCTTGAGGGTATTATGCTAAGTGAAATAAGCCAGACAGAGAAAGCCAAATACCATATGATTTCATTTATATGTGGAAGACAAGCAACAACAACAACAAAACACATACATACAGAGAATAGACTGGTGGTTACCAGAGTGGAAGTGGGTAAGTGGAGGGCGAAAGGGGTAAAGTGGCACATATGTACAGTGACAGACGGCAACCGGACTTTTGGTGGTGACATGACATAGTCTATACAGAAGTCAAAATATAATGATGCACACCTGAAACATATAGTGTTATAAACCAATGTGACCTCAATAAAATAAATTTAAGTAAAAAATGATAACAGTTGGATACTTCGTACCCTATTTTCAATAGTTGATAGGACAACTAGACAGAAGATAAACAAAGAAATAGAAGACTTGATCAACACTATTGACAACCTATAGAACCCTCTACCCGACGACATAAGAATACATAAGAATAAGAATCTCAAGCAATGCAACATGCTTCAGCATAGACCATAAAGCAGGTCATAAAACAAGCCTCAGTAAATTTAAAATAATTGAAATTGTATGAATAATGTTCTTTGATGACAAGGGAGTGAAATTGGAAATTAGTAACAGAAACTTGAGAAACTGACAAATATGTAGAAATTAAATGGTACACTCCTACATAATCAATGGGTCAAAGAAGAAATCAGGAGAGAAATTAGAAAATATTTTCAGACCAATGAAAATAGAGACATAACTCAGCATATGGTATGCCATTAAGCAGTGCTTACAGGGAAACTTATAGCTGTAAAAGCCAACATTAAAGAAGAAGAAATACCTCAAATTAACATTCCACCTTAAAAACTAAAAGTCAAGAGCAAACTAAATGCAAAGAAAGCAGAACAAGGGAAGTAATGAAGATTAGAGACAAAGTAAATGAAATAGAGAATAGAAAAACAGTAGAAATAATCAATAAAATCAATTGATCTCTCTTTAAAAGAGATCAATAGAATTGACAAAACTTTAGCTAGACTGACTGAAAAAAAGAGAGAAGACTCAAAATACCAAAATCAGCAGAGAAAGTGGGGATATTATTACCAGCCTTACAGAAATAAAGAGGATTATATAAAGAATGCTATGACAATTCTATGCTAACAAATAAATAACCTAAATGAAATGGATAAATTCTTCAAAACCCACGCTACCAAAACTAACTGAAGAGGAAATATAAAACCCAAATCGACTGGTGAAAAGATTGAAATATTAAAGAACAGCAACAAAAAACTTCCAACAAAGAAAACTCATGACCAGATGCCTACACTAGTGAATTCTGCCAAACATTACAAGAAGAATAAATACCAATCCTTCTCAAAGTCTTCCAAGAAATCCAAGAGGAGGAACCATTTCCTAACTCATTCTATGAGATCGTATTACTCTGATACCAAAGAAAGACAAAGACATCATGTGAAAAGAAAACTACACATCGATATCCTGTATGAATACAGATGAGAAAATCCTCAACAAAATATTAACAAACTGAATTTAGCAGTCTATTAAAATAGTCATATACCATGACCAATTGGGATTTACTCCAGGAATGGTTCAACATAACAAAAATCTATCCATTTAATATGCCATATTAATAGGATGAAAGGAACATCACAGGATCGTCTCAACTGATGCAGAAAAGAACCTTTGACAAAATGCCATACTTTTATTACAAAAGTATTCAACAAATTAGGAATGGAAGGAAACTTCTTCAACTCAATAAAGGGCATCAATGAAAAGCCCACAGCTAATATCATGCTTAATGGTGAAAAAAACTGAATGCTTTCCCCTTAAGATCAGGAAAAGGACAAAAATGTCTATTCTCACCACTTCTGTTCAAGATGTACTGGAAGTTCTAGCCAGGGGAATTAGGCAAGAAACACAAGATTAGAAAGAAAAATGCAAAACTATCTCTTTCTACAGAAGACGTCATCTTACATAAAGAAAACACTTTTTAAAATTCACAAAAAAACTATCTGAGCTAATACATGAGTGTGGCAAAGTTGCAGGATACAAGATCAACATACAAAATCAATTGTATGTCTATATGCTTGCAATGAACAAACCAAAATAAAATTATGAATATCATTCCATTTACAATGTCATCAAAAAGAACAAAATACCTGGGAATAATTTAACCAAGAAATTGTAAGACCCTTACACTGAACACTACAAAACATTGTTTAACGAAATGAAAGAAGACCTACATAAATCAGAAAAAACTCTTGGTCATGAATCGGAAGATTTAATATCCTTAAGATGACAGTTCTCCCAAGACTGATCTACAGTTTCAGTTCAATTCCTATGAAATTCCAAGTGCCTTTTTTGCAGAAATCAGACGAGCTGATCCTGATAAAATTGCAAGGTAATCGAGATAGCTAAAACGATCTTGAAAAAGAAGAACAAACTTGGAGGACTCACACTTTGTGATTTCAGAACTTTCTATAAAGATACAGCAATCAAAACTGTGTTACTGGCATAAAGGCAGACATATAGATGAACAGAACAAGAGAGTCCAGAAATAAACTCTCACATCTACAGTCAATTAGTTTCCAACAAGAGAACCAAGATCATTCAATGGGGAAAGAATATTATTTTCAGCAAATGGTCAGAATAAATGAATATCCACATTCAAAAGAATGAATTTGGACCCTTACCTCACACCATATACAAAAATTAACTAAAATGGATCAAAGATCTAAACGTAAGAGATAAAACACTTGGAAGGCAATATAGGCATAAATCTTCACGATCCTGGATTAAGCCACAGTTTCTTTAATATGACATCAAAACACAAGCAATAACAAAGAAGAGAGAGAAATTTAACTCATTAAAATTAAAAACTTTTATGCATTAAAGGACTCTACTAAAGAATTGTAAAGACAATGCACATAAACGGCAGAAAATATTTGCAAATTATATATCTGATAAGGGTCCAGAAACCAGAATATAGAAAGAATCCCTACAAAAAGACAGACAATTCAATTGAAAACTGAGCATATCACTTGAACAGTCATTTCTCCAAAGAAGATATACAAATGGCCAATAAGCACATGAAAAAATACTCAATATTGTTAGTTATAAGGGAAATGCAAATCAAAATCATAATGAAATATCACTTCATATACATTAGGATGGCTACAATGCAATAATAATAATAATATGTTGGAAAGGATGTGGAGAAATTGAAACCCCAATACACTGCTGTTGGGAAAGTAAAACGGTACAGCCACTGTGAAAAAAATTTTGGCTGTTCCTCAAAAAGTTAAACATAGTATTACAGGGGCCAGCCCCATGCCAAGTGGTTAAGTTCGCGCACTCCACTTCAGTGGCCCAGGGTTTCACTGGTTTGGATCCTGGACGCAGACGTGGCACTACTCATCAGGTCATGTTGAGGTAGCATCCCACATAGCACAACCAGGCACTCACAACTAGAATATAAAACTATATACTCGGGCGCTTTGGGGGGAAGAAGAAAGAAAAAAAAAAACATAGTGTTACAGTAAGACCCAGCAATTCCACTCATATGTATATACCCAAGATAAATAAAAACATATGTCCACATGAAAACTTGTACATGAATGTTCACATAAGCATTATTCATAATAGCTCAAAAGTGGAAACAACTTAAGTAGCCACTAACTGATAGATAAACAAAATGTGGTATATTCGTGTAACGGAATATTATACAGCCAAAAAAAGGGAAATGAAGTACTATTATGTGCTACAACATGAATGAACGTTGAAAATATTAGGTGAAAAAGTCAGACAAATAAAGATCATGTATTGTATGATTCCATTTGTAGAAAACGTCCAGAAGAGGAAAATCCATAGAGACATAAAGTAGATTAGTGTTTGCCAAAGGCTGGGGGCAGGGCAGAATGGGGCGGTCACTGCTTAAAGGTACAAGGTTTCTTTTTGGATGATATGCTCTGGAATTAGTAATTATGATTGCACAACATTGTAAATATACTAAAATCCTCTGGATTATACACTTTAAAATGGTTAAAATGGTGACTTTTAGGTTATATGAATTTTTATTCCAATTAAAAAGAAGAGAAGAAAAATGAATATGGCATAGAGGAGAAAACAACTAAGAAGACCAGTGCATAGACCCATCTCCAGGGCTGCAGTGAGATTATGCGGTTCACAAAGGAGTGGTGTGGGGCTTCACAAGCTCCTGCAGCAGGAAGCTTTATTCTGAATGGTTTGTGCTCTGCTAAAATTCAGGAACTTGCTACTAAAGAGGGAGAAAAAGGATTTGGGGACTCAGCTGGCAGTCTCTGTCAAACACCCCTTGACTTTAATTTTTTTCTCAATAAAGCCACCAACAGGGAAACTAAATCCAGTACCATTTAAAGCTTGGGGCCAGAACTGCACTTGGTATTTCTGCCAACCATCCCCACAAGGAAGGGCCTCACGCCACACCGAGGCTGCATTAAGACCCAGAGCTTTGCCTTCACGCACTCACTTGGACCAGCTCAAGCCATTGGTAGACTCTGTGTCTCTTCAGGTATATTCTCTGTCACGAGTGATATCTGAGCAACTCTTGTGAGCATTACTCTCAGAGGTAGGGAAGGAGGGCTAGCTATTGCTGCATAACAAACCACTCAAACTTAGGGGCTTAAAACAACATTTCTTTTGCCTGGGCACCTGCAGTTTGGGAAGTGCTCAATGGGGACAGCTCATCTCTGCTCCACATAGCTCCACTGGAGCAGCTCAAAGGCTGGGGGTTAGAACCTTCTGAAGCTTCACTTACTCACAAGGCTGCCGCTGATGATATTGATGGTGGGTGGTCAACGCTGACTGTCAGCTAGGCTTGGGGCCAGAACATGCACAGTGGCCTTTCCATGTGGTGGATGGCAGGATTCCCAGGTCAAGGATCCCAAGAGAGCCAGCAAAAGTTACACTGCCCTTTATGACCTATTCTTGGAAGTCATACAACATCACTTCCACCCTAGTCACAGGCCCACCCAGATGCAAAGGGAAGGAACAGAGACCTCTACTTCTCGATGAATGAGAGTCTATTCGCATTGTAAGAAGAGCATGGAGGGAAGGTGGGACATGTTGATGGGACTATCTTTGGAAAAATACAATCTGCCACAGAAGGCATGTGCTTTAGACAGATTATTCCCCCAACTACCCATATCACGTGTGTGCACATGTGCATGTGTGTCCGTATTGCGTTTCTCCTTTAACCTGCTCATATCCATGGGCTCTCTCCTGCCTAGAGTCCGACCTTGGAAAAAGCCCCTTATCTCTCCATATCCCAGGCTATGGGGCACCTTGGGAGGTGTCAGGCTTTATTTAGTACTTTTTAATGAAATCTGCAGAGCTCTGAGGGTTATAAATCATGGGCTGAAGTTTCGGCTTTGTGCTTAATGGCAAAGCTAAGACGAAATGCCTTCCTCTTGGGTTTCCAGCAAGTTATTAACTTGGGCTAGAAATATTACCACTCAGCAGTTTCCAAAGTTTTCTCTCTAATAAACCTTTCATCCTGTTAGTACACTTTAGGAATCTCTTGCCTTTTTTTCCAAAATGAAGAAATTCAAATGATCCTTCTCTGATTATCCTGAAGTACCTACCTTTTCCAGGATTCTGCTTTTTATGGTTCTCTGCTCCAATCAAGGCAGCCTGCTCAGTCTCTTTCTCTTTAGACCACAAGCCCAAGTCATTACACAGATCAGCTGAGCATGGATCACACACATGGCATGGTCCTAGCAACAGCAAGCTTATCAGTTAGGAATTCATCAGGCTGCAAGTAACCAAGCATTTAGTAGCATAACAAATAGCGATTCATCTGTCTCACATAAGAAGTCCACAGATGGTTCCTGTTCTCACTAGTTATAGACTAGCTTATTGCACACCAACCTTCTCAACAAGAACCAGAAAAGCTAGCCAAAATATACAACATATATTTGAGCCATCAGAGAGCTACTGAGGCAGTGTAGACTTGAGCCAGAACCCAGAGAGAAGGGATGGGTAGAAATCTAAGTCCCATCAGATTAGTACAACTGAGACAGCATGGGCACCAGCCCATCAGAATCGAGCAGAGTCCTGAGGACCACTGCTGTTCCGAGCATTAATCTTGTAACTGTTGGAGGTCCTGGTGATCCCAGGGGAAGGCCTTGTGAGGCAGGAGTGGCAGTGAAGGGACACTTGAGGGGCTTCAAGGCTGTGACTATTTACTAACTGGTAAAGCAGTGTTTCAAAACCTAACTAGTACCAACGCATCTTGGAGAAGTTAACTATCTGCCATAAATTTCAGAGAGACAAAACCATGCATCAAATCCAGGTGTATCAGAGCATCATTGTTATACCATGTAACAAGTCCAAGAGATTTCTGAGAGGGTTTAATTAAATCAGGTGGAGATGGGAAAAGATGCTAGAACTTCCTATAGGAAAGGGTGGCCAAAGGCTTGGGAAACCACCACACAGCATCCCCACCTCCTCATTCATTTGGTCGTGGAGCAAGTGTGCATCACCTGGAGCCTGCTCCAAGCATCAGTGACCTCCTACACATAGCTTCCCCAGCAACCTGCCAGCCACTGCATTTCCTTCCTCTGGCAGAAAGGTGTTGTGCTGGTTGAACCTGTGAAAGGTTGACTATCTGGCGCATAACAGGCTCAAGGATGATCGCTCTATTCCCCAATCCATCTGTCCCCTTGGGAAATGGGATCCCAGGCCTGGCAATATGGAATAAGGGAGTGCCTGGGGCACAGGTGCCATGAAGGAACAGGGCACTTAGTTGGGTTGTGCTGGGAAGGGGAGGTTGGCACCTCCAAATCCTTGGTCACTTTCCTCCTGTTTAAATTTGAGGCTGTGCTGGGGCCAATTTAGCTGCATTCCTTCAATTACACATTTGCTTTAAGAATGTGTGTTTTAAAAACTGACAATATGAACATCTGAAACTTTGAAAGAAGAAACAAATCTCCACTTAGAACCAGTATCCCTTCCTTAAAGAAAAAAAGAAAAATGCCTATTTCAAACTATTTTTTCTTTCCCGTTATATTTTGGTCTGACCTTTAAGTAAAGACCTTTCCTGACCTGGCAGCCATTTTGTTCAGCTTCCTGACTGAGGAAACGTTCCCTGTCTGTTGAGTACTAAGGCGTTAAGCAAATGTTTGCCTAACCTTTGCTTCGAGCATAATCTTACCTTTTAATAAAATATACTCAAAAGGCTGCACTACACGTTTTTCACAGCTCTGAGTCGTGTTCATACTAAGAAATGGGGGAATTTAAGAACCGTCTTGTTTGACTAGTAAGCCTACGTGACAAGTCTGAAAGCGATGGTGGCTGGGAATGGTATAAGAAGCTTAGAAGATGAAACAGAGATAAATACTCTCCGTCTTCCCGTGAGGATGTGAGCTTGCAGGGAATTCTGACCATAGGCAGCTGGGAATGTGTGCCACGCTGAAATGGGAATAGCTTGGGACAAACCTGAGCTATTGGGAGGGGAAAATTTTTGTTTTGGCTTTCTCTTTCTTGAGGGGCTGGGGTGGGCTGGGGACCTGAGGGAAAAATTCCAACCTCTCTTCCACTCTGCCTCCCACAATCTCTTCCCCAATGGAGAAGGAATTGCAAATCCTATTGGTCAGAATCTGAGACACTCCATGGACGAAGTTCTACTAGTGGGTGGGGACCACTGGGCTCCCAAGGCTACAGCTCTGCCGTCTCCTTCTTTTCCACCTGCATCTTTGTGCCCGAGGCCTTCTTCTCATGTCCTCTTTTGCTTCCAGCTTCCCTGGGCAGGGCCTGCCTGTTAAAGATGAAACCAGCCATACTTTTTGTCCTGGTTTAGGTTTCCTGAAAACAAACCCTGAGACAAAGACATGAGTAGAAGTGATTTCTTTAGGAGATGATTCCAGGGGTCATCGTAGGGGAGTGGGAATGTGAGGCAGGAAAGAGAAGACAACCACAAGGGTGTGATCTCAAGAAAGTCATCCCTATGGGCACCTGGCACTCAGTTTCACTTGAGACCTCTGGGAGACAGTGTAGACCACACACCTAAGAGTTAGCCCTCCAAGAGTGGGGATGCTGATAAATTACACACTAGCCCCCCTCAGTCATTAGTTAAGGGTTCTTCCCAAGAGGCATTAATCCTCTGGTACTTCCAGACTGCCCTGAAAGGGTAGAGCAAACTCCAGAGACTATAAAGGGCCTCAGGTAAAGAGATGCACGTGTCATGGACCAGGTTAAGAACCTCTGCTCTTCTTCCTCTCTATTGTTGTAACTCCTCCCTCTGTAGTTGAGTGGGATCAGCCATTTGTCTACGTGGATAGCTGGATGCTGTGCCACAGACCCGGGTGACTGAGACTGGAGGAAGCAGGAACTAGGAAACCTTATGCAGGCTTCCCAGTCTGAGCCACACTCTTCAATCCAGCCCGTGCCACAGAAGCCCTCTGTTAGGAGATGGGGCATCTTCGGATGCTTGCCTAAAGGTTAATTAAACTGATATTTTGCAGCTCAGTTGGTTCTTTCACCTTGAGGATGCCACTCCCTTGTCAGGCATCTGCAGGGTGGGGTGGGGGGCAAGGGGGGCAGGCACAAGAGTGTAGGGTTTCGAGTACCCAAACCCGCATTCCAACCCCTAGTGTGTATTTTAGCCATTTTTAACTTTCCTGTTTCTCAGATTGCCCATTTTGAAAAAGGCAGTACTATGTCACATGAGGGCAGGAGGTTTTAGAGAAAAGCACAGGAATGTTTTCTTTCTTTTAAACTTAAATTCAATAGCAACTTCAAAAAAAAAATCACACAAACCCCATAACAAGCAGGGGTTGAGTTTAGGCTGCGTTCAAAAATCTACATTCATTTATGTCTCCATTATGAGTTAACATAACAAATTTTAAATTAGGCTTTAGGTCTCCAATTATATATCTTTTTTAAACAAACCCACAATTCTAATACTTGAGAACTGCATGATGTCTTTCTCCCCTTCTCAGAAGTGAAGTATGCACGGAAAGTACAGGGAACATTCAGTTATTAAGGTTTAAGTAAATTCTTCCTTTAAGAAATGAGAAGTGTCAACACTGAGCTAAATGTGCAGTGTTTAAATTTTAATTGTACCCACAAATGTACAGAGACTCTATAAATATGATTGTGTGCCTAGGAAGCTCTCTTGAGAAAGGTTAAATGCAATGAAAATGGCAAAGGAAGGGAAATAAAGGGAAAGAGAACTGCATGTCGGATCAAGACAGCTGGTGCTATTGAAATTGACAGTGCATACATTACTGAGGGGTAGGGAAGCGCTATTTTTGCTTGAAAAATAATAGGACATTGTAATCTGCTTCTGGAAGAAGCTGTATAGCTAGGAGGACATGATAGCTCTTTGAAAAGCAATTAAGCATCTCCTGGAGGAGACTGAAAACGGACTCGGGAAGAAATGCAAATAGCGTTCAGCCCCCATCATGTGTCAGCCCTTCAGAAGCCATGAGCCCTCCTGGAGCTGATGAAGGGCATTTGGTGAAACGTTAATGGGGAGCAAGGGTGTGCACAACTAGAGCCCGAAGCAAAAGGACCATGTTTAAAACCATCGAGAAAGGGAATTGCCGATGTTCATTTGTAACAAGCTGATTGCAAAATGGAAGTTCTCTCTGTGCTCCATCATAGCACTGGAAGGTGCGGTGTATGTGTGTCGGGATAGTCTACACTATCTATAGATCTATTTTTCAGGTATCCAGCTCTACCTAATGGTTCATTACAAAACAAATACACCCCAGACTGGACTTGGAAAACAAACACACAGCCAGATAATTGCTTAGGCCTTCCTAGCAATAGTCATTCTTTCAAAGTTCACCTCTAGATTAACATCGCCCCTCAGAATAGGCTTTCTCAGCCTGGACACTTTTGCCCTTTGGCTCTGGATCGTTCCTGGTTGGGGGCTCTCTTGTGCCCAGCACAGCCATGTTTAGCAGCATCGCTGGCCTCTGCCCACTAGATGCCAGTACTGCCCCCTCCAGGGATGACAACCAAAAATGTCTGCAGGCGCTGCCAAATGTCCCTAGGAGGAGGGGTGGGGAATGAGGTTAGAATCACCCCGGGCAGAGAACTGCCCCGTTAGATGAAGTAGAAAATCACACTTTCTTGTCTTTATCATGTGCCAGCCCTTGGTACTGTGGACAGCTTGTGACCTTGAAGCCAGGTTGTCTAGCTGCAGATCCCTGCTCCCACGCTTTATGAGCGAGATCTGGACACCCAGTCCTGTAGCCTGGAGAGGGACGAAGGCTGTGTTCACTGTTTCTAGCGAAGCTTCACTCTCTGAGTTCCAGGTGCTATTGCTGCTTTTCTATAAATGAATTAAATCAACTAAAACAATCTATAAACTCTATCCAAGGCAAACACATATAACAGGTCTGAAAGTGAAATGTCAGCTTTCCACTAAGGTGAGAATTTTCAAATCAGTTGAATGAAGGCATATTAATACACCCGTCTATGCCATGAGATGAGCAGATTTTAGGATTGTATGTGTTGGGGAGGGATGGAGTATTCAGAGTCCACCCCAGGAGGCCGTCCTGATATTGATGATTCTAAAGGCCATGAAGGACGAAGGATGCTCACCCCGGGTTCCTGACTCAAGTAGGGAAATTTCTCTCTGTGTGCCACATCCAAAGTTCACCACTGGATGTCACCCGAGTCCAACCAAAGCTTTTCACTACAGCTCACGCATCTGACAGTTTCAGGGTCTGTGGAAGCAGATCAAGGAGGAAATCTGAAACCAGATTAGCCATCACTCGCGCATGCTCGCAGACTGCTGTAAGGATGGAATGAAATGAAAAACACCTCGTGCAGAGTTGGGATATAGCAGATAAGGTCAGTGCTCCCAGCAAATGCCTCTAACGTTGTCATGCATCCCAGCACCTACAGCCTCCTTGAGTCCACTTTGCCCACACGCAGAGAGAGCCAGGTCTGCCTGGAGATGATGCTCTCCCACCACAACGCTTAATCAATGACCAACAGGCCAGAAGAAAGCTCAGCTTCCTTGCCTCAGTCCGGGCAGACCCTGAGGTGTAATTTACCGCACTTCGAGGCCCGGTGGGATCAGGTAGCAGCCAGCCACTGTAGGGCCTTGCCTGAGGTTGCACCCTTCTCGGGCTCCCTCCCCTTCCTGTCCTGCTGCCCTCTCTCCCTTACCTGGTTCCCCTGGGAGTCATTCGTCCATAAATCACTGTACGTAAATCCTCATCTCATGGTCTGTTTGGGGGGGACCTCATCAAAGACACTGGTTTACTGTTCGTGCCCTAGAAACGTCTGTTCCTTTCTTCTGTCTGCTTCAGGCAACAGTGGGATTTGGGAACACGTATCACCTAGAGTGGCCCAGCACCCCTCTGCCCTTTCCTGCAGGACAGAGCAGCATTGCGAGTCTGGCTCCTGTCCCTCTGAGCCTGGCTGAGGCTGGTTCCTGGGAACCTGTGTGTCTGCTTACCATCCTTGGGAGGCAAGGCTCAGGCTATGCCTGCTAATCCATTTGTGGTGGCGTTAATAGCAGTACCTTAAGGCTTGGGGAAAGATCTGGAAGCAGAAAAAAAGACCCCAAAATCATTTTGGAGTCACAAGGAGCGGAGGAGAGGAGAAGGAGCAGGAGGAGAACTGACAAACCCTGAGTGATGAGAGTCCAGGAGGCGGCGAGTGGGCCCCCAGGGACTATGACCCAGGCTTTCTGCTGTGGTTTGTAGAAATCTAAAAGCTGGCATAGCCTTTTTTTTTTTTTTTTTTTTTCCAGCTTGACATAGGATCGCTCAGACAAATTAACATCCCCAACTGGTTCATTTGGCCAGAATACATTCATGTGCTGAAGCAAATAGGAGGCGGGTGAGGGCGGGTAAGAAGAGATGGGAGGCGGGAAAGGTGGGGAGAGATTGGTAGCACCAGCTCATTTTTTACCCCCCAAGCACAGTGACTTTAGCGTAGCGTTCGCTTGAGAAAAATGATTAAAACAATTGCTCACGTGTGACAGAAAAGTCATTTCCATTTAGAAAAATACTGAAATCATGGTTTGGGGAGCATTCTCTGTCTCCGTTAATAATGGGTTAGAGGGTAGATTATATAAAGCCTGTGGATCAATATGTGGTTTTCCTGATTAAATTACCGATACACCGTGGAACTTGTAGGCGACGCAGCCGAGAGGACATCTTAGCATGGGAAGGCCCTTAAGTCATGAAAATTGTGTTTCAGGGTAGAACACAGAAAGTATTAGCTGTGTAATTTCTTTTACTCTCCTTTTTTTCACCATTTCAGGCGGATGAGGCTGGTTGTTGAAGAAATGAGATGTTCTTCCCAGTGTTCGCTTCCATTTCTTCTCTCCACTTGGAGCTGAAACACCCACTCCCTCCAGAGATTTGTTTAAATACTACATGAATGAGCCTATATTGAACCAGGTCCACAAGGGCACAAGCACCTCCTCAGCCAATAACACGAGAAACAGTAAGTGCCCACTTTTATCAGGGGTCAGGAAAGGGCGATGCCAAAGGCACTGACACCTTCTACTTAGCTTCCTTCTAAGCGCATGAAATATGCTAGAGTTTCCTAAAACTTCACTGCACACGGACTGCAGCTGAATTTGGTCACACTGCAAACAATGAACTAAGTCAACTGTGACTCAAATATTTTTTGCACAAACAAAATATTTTTTGTCTTCACAAAAGCAGTTGGAGCAGGGAGGAGAGGTGTGGACCCCAATAACTTAGATGTTCTGGTGAATGTCAACTTGAGGCCTGATCATTCTTATAAACGCTTTACTTATTCCATTTCACTTTGCCATTTCACATAGCAAGTCTGACAAACCCTTGCTAGGCCTGGGTAGGAAAGGTCTGAGGAATTCATGGTCAGAAATTAAAGGCTAGCTTTCTAATCTTAACACCTGATGGGGATTCTCATTTACCTCTTACAGGTTTGCAGAAACCAAAAGTACCATTCCCAACCACTTGCCCCTTCAACAAGAGGTATGACTTTTAACAAAAAGAATGCTAGGACAGCAGGAATATGCCACGTAATGTGCCGGGATGAGCTCTCAGTGCTTTTAGCAGATAATCAGAGCCCTGCCTTCAACTGCCCTTTCTTGCCATTTGCTGAATATTCATTCATGGGAAGTAGCCAGGAAAGTGAATTGAAAAGACTATGCTCTGGAAATGAGATGTCCTACAGATTTGTAGGCTCGTTAATTAGGTCAACGTTAATAGTTTCTGCAGGACTACCAGGGTTTTACTCAAAAAGACCCTTGGCCACCTATGTCTCAGTCAAGGACATGTCACAATTGTGAGCACTCGAAGGAGCAGCTGAAATCAAGTGAAGTCGCTATCGGCTGTGTGTCCGCTGGCAGGGAGAGGCCAACGGCCTCCTGCCATTTGTGATATTCTTTGAGGACGCAGGAGAGTGCAGGAGGGAAGGACTTAAGGTAGGAGACCACTGGGGCTTATAATATCTCCCTGGCGCTCTCTCTTTTACCCAGGTGGTTTTAGATGTCTCTTTGACAGAGCACCAAAGACGTTTCCCTGATAATGAAGCCAGGGAAGATGCGCCATCCCAGACATTGAGTAAAACATTTGCCCAACTCGTGTGTGTGAGTGTGTGTGTGTGTGTGCCTGCATGTGTGTGTCTGCATCTTTGTGCTAAGCATTTGCAGTATGCCTTGCAAACAACTTCGAAAATGCTGTGGAGAAAAACAAAAGTGCTCTGAAAAGATTCTCAAGATAGACTTTTGATTCACTTAAAAAAAGAACTGTAGTTCTTCAAAGGTTTCCAAAATGTTTTAAAAGCCTCACATTTTGAAGTTAATTTTACTACCATTATTTACACAATTACTGTGCACTGTGCTTGGTGATTTTACATACGATGTCTCATTTAATTTAATCCTCATAATTACCCCCAAAGTTAGTTGTTATTAATCTCAAAGGCATTATTATTCCCATGTGTAGATGAGTGAATTGGGAAGCAAGAGATTAAATGACATGAACATAGTCACGCAAACAACAGAAGTCTGAGCCATTATTCCTCAAGATGTGGGGGAGTTCATATTACAGGTTTTCCACTGGCTTTGACATAATTTGGGAGAACCAATCAGATGTAGCCTATTCTAATTACTTGTATTTATTATAGGATTATTTAACACAACACAGGTGTGTCCAATATAAAGTCATATACTCTAGTAGTCAATCCAGAACAAACTTCCCATTAGTATGCATTCCGCACCCATGCATACTCTTTTAGAGAAGGAGTGGAAGCCACAGGACCTCATTCTCCAGGTGGGTACCTGTTGTGGTCCATGGAGGTGTTCTCACTTCTTCAGTGGTCACCTGGGCTGTCATGTGCTTTGGCCCTTGTATAAGGCTCTGATCAGAGTGCGGGTCAAAATGTCCGGCCAGAGACGTGAACTTCCAGCAGCAGGAGAGTGGAGGGACACGCACCCCCCTGAGGTCATAGCCAGGGCCAGTAAGCTGTGGGAACCCAAGGGGCTTACACTCTGGTGGGATGCTCTCCTTTTGGGGTTGGCTTCCCAAGAGGTGTTATTGGTTACACCTTTGCTAGGATGGCTATAGACAAATAAGACAACTCGACTTTGTTGAGCCTAAAGATGATTAGTTTACATGCTGACACCCACCTCGCTGTAGGTCTTAGAGATAAGCAAATTATATATCGACTCTAATGCGTTGATCTTTATAAGGTGTGGTATTCCTCACTGAGGTATGGATGACCCTCACATGTTGGTGCTGATGAAGGACTATGGCCAGAACTGGGGCTTCAAATCAAAATTATACACTCCATGCTACGCCACCAAATTGCTAGTGGAATGACTTGGGACTATTTCAGATAACTTCAGGTGATTTTTTTTTAATGAAACTAGAAAAAGTATGCAGTCTGGAAAGTGTTACAAAAATCTTTGATTTAGAAATCCGAGATGGTCTGAAAGGGTAAGTGCAAGTTCTCACCAGTGAAGCATCTGGCAGGTTAAAACACAACTCCTCCAGGGGAGGCCATTCTCCATCCAGCCCTCTTGGATCAGGTAATAGTGCCTGCCACTTAGGGGTCCTACTATGTCCAGACCCGTACACACATTGCACTTAACTCCTGCAACAACCAGCAAGCAAGATGTTATTAGTTCCATTTATAGTCGAGAAAACTGAAGTCCAGCAGCGTCATAACCTTATTCAAGCATGCAGAGATAGGACACATACAACTCACATTACTCCATGGTGCCCTGGGCTCTGTCCTCATCATCCAACTCTTCTGAGCCACCAATTCTACACTGCCCTTAAACAAGATTTCATTTTGTTGCGTCAGCATCTACCATACCGACTCTTCTCACCTTTGACCAGTTTCTGTACTTTTCTTTTCCTGCGCTGGTAGCCACGCTGAACAGCTCTGCTCTAGGTAACATCTACCACTTGCCCTAAGTTGGCTCATGAAACCTGCTTGCCTGTGCTCCCCATATCCACTCCCCAGCATTGTTTCCTTATTCATCCAGAAGTGGTGTCACTGACTGGTTGCACTGAGGAACTCAAGGGTGGGTTTGGAAGCATTTAACTGTTTTTCCAAACTTTTTTTCCCTTTTGTTATGTTGAGGAGATGCAATCACCAACCAGCCTGAACCAGACCAGCCCTCACCTCAAGAGCTACCCCTATGACTTTTGCCTTATTTTAATGCTAAGATCTCTCCAGAAGGAGCTTAGGTCTTATTGCCATAACCTGCAGTGTATGTGGAAACATGTTTTCTAACTGAGCCTGTGCGAGCGAATACCCCACTCTCCCTTTTGAATATTCATTCCCCATCCGAAATGGTCCCTGCTTCCCTTTGTTCGGGGACACCCTGACTCTGGAAATGATTCCTCATGGGCTCCTATTTGCTGCAAATACTGCTTACTTTGTGAGACAACTACTTCTGGAGGAGACTCTGATTTAACTCGCCAGGAGGGAACCCACATTGGTTTCAGTAACAGTGGAAGTCTTATTCTCCATGTTGACAAATAAAAATGGCAAGCAATAGGATATATCGGAGAATATGAGGAAGCCATTTGGTATAAACCTAATTCGGCCTGACCTTGTCTTTCCAAAAGGGCCTGACCGTGGCTGTTGAGCATGCATTGTATATCTGCTTTAGATATTCCCTATGGCAAGAGCAAAGGCCCTTGAAATAAATGCGCAACTTCCCTCCCCCTCCCAACGTTGGCATCTCCTTAAGGATTAAGCATCCTTCCTCAGGCTAGAAACTGATTGCTGTGCTCACCTGTGACCACCCAGCTCGAGACAATAGGCTTGCCTCTTGCTACGCCCTCTGAGAGAGCAGACCCACTACGTGCTGTGTCCATCAAGTGCTGTGCTGACAGGGCAATCTTGTGACTATTGTGGGAGGGACATTTCAATCCTATGTGAAACGTCCTATTTCGGGGTATATAACCACTCTATATACCTCACTTCTTTGGTGCGCTTTCTTCCTTTGGGAAGAAAGGCCCCGGGCCATGGTCCTCAGATTTCAGCTCGGAATAAACTCACCCAAATTTTCATTTATAGATTGGTTATGGATTGTTTTCGTCGACAATGTTCTGTGAGGTCAGGGATGGCAAATCAAATTTCTTAGTTCCCTCCCACAGGAAGACAGTACAAGCTACATAGTAAAATTTTAAAACTATGTGTGTGTGTGTGTGTGTGTGTGTGTATCTATAAACAAGCATCTATCAGCTTGGAGATATCAAGGAAACCTAGAAGCTAGAATTCCCTCAAGGATCCCTAGGCCTAGATTTTTTTTAAGGTCTTTTGGAGGAGATCATTGAGAGGACATGGCCGTGGTTGACCTGCAAGCTGAAGCTGGTCAAGCAAAGCCTCCTTACCTCCTCCCCTGTCCTTGGAATGTATGTTCCGCCCACTATTCCCACACTAGCAGCCATTTCAAGGACACAGCCTTGAGAGAGTGAGGTGCTGAGCCATCTGGACTGGAGAGGTGACTGGACCCTGGTGAGGCCTCTGTGTAGTTTTAAGAATCTGGTGGGCAGGTGCAGAGATCTACTTGTCTTGTGGCCCCCCAGACAAGCCTCATAAATAAGTGGCCTTGCTTATTAAAACTGCCACCTGGCAATCTGGAATGGCCTGCCTCTTTCTTCGGTCTCCCCTTGCCCTCCATGTACAGGGCCCAGCTTCAGATTTCACCTGGGGAACTCACCAGCTTGCGAACCAACAATGTCAGTGGTTGACAAGCTCGTAGAGGTGTTAAGATGTCCTTGCTCTTAGTGGGAAGGAAGGAAGAAAGATTCCCCAAGTGGAAATGGGTCCCAGAGGCCCCATTGCCCCCCAAACCCTCAGCACTTACCCCCTCTTCTCTGGGTAGAGAGCAGTAGACTACCAAGACGTGCCTGTGATGCCGGGGAGTGCTGGGTTAGGAACATCAAAGGCTTAGTCTTGGGGGAGTTGCTTCAACTCTCAGCTTCTCTAGGTTTTTTATTTGTTTCTTTATGTGTAAGTTGAGAGGAGGGAACTAAAATCAGTGTTTCTCAGTCTCTAACGTTGAAGGGGTTCAGAACAAACCTCACAAGATGCCACTTTGGCCTATGGATTGTTTTGAGCTGAAGGCACTTAAGAAGCAGCAGAGGGAGGAGGGTCCTCTGACCTCCCTCTTTCTACCTAAAAGCAGGTCATAAAAATTCCCCTGAGTAGGGTGCCCTTTCTGTGCCGGGAAGAGAAGAACACTCGCATCGCCAGGGACCGAGCGTTGATGCTGAAATGGACCTGTGAGGACAAACCTACTGAAATAACCCTCACCTTCCATTAGTTTCCCCCACATATTTCCTAGTGACTGTCCCACAATTTACTGTCCCGGGCCCAAGCCCTTTTGTCTTGTCACATCCCCACAATTTATTGTTTTTTGTTTAAAATTGTGTACAGAATAAGCTTTTGGGCCGAATGGCTTCTTCAGGACTTCATTTTCCTTTTGAAGACTCACATTCATATAAAGATATTAAGTAAAATTTTTGCTCTTTTCCCATTAATCTGCCTCATGTCCATTTAATTCTTAGGTCCAGCCACGGAACCTAAAAGGGTAGAAAGAAGCTTTTACTCACCTACAATGTGTACGCGAATCAACTGAGGGTCCTGTTAAAATGCAGATTTTGGTTCAGCAGGTCTGCAGTGGGCCCCGAGATTCCTCATTCTAACCAGCTCCCAGGTGAGGCCCACTCTGGGGCTGGTCCAGGGATGGCATTTTGCATTCCAAGACCTGGATGGCATTTAAAGTTAGTACTCCCCCGCCTCCCAAGATAGAAACAAATAAGCTAGTGGGTTTGGGTTTGGGTTTCGGGGCTTTTTTTTGGTACCACTTTATTTGAATAATCTCCATAAGACTTTTGGCAAAAACATATTCCCCCAGTCACAGTGGACACAGCTGAAAAATGACCCTGTGGTCCAAGTCTTCAGCTTGTCCTTCATGACCTCCTCTTCATGCTTGTGGGATGACCAGACCACAGAAAACTGCAGAACAAACCCTATTCCCAAGGCCCCTCCCACAGACTTTCTATACCCCAAAGTGAAAAATGTTTAAAAAATTTTTTTAACTCAGAAATTATGAATTTTTTTTGAGAATAGTACGGGCCTTTTAATTGCACGTAAACAAAAACTCATATCTACATCAAAAGAATTACTTTAGCAGTACACAATCAAAGCAGATTTCCAGTTAAATATAGAAAAATGTGTGGATCCATTGGGACCACCAAATCTGCATCCCCTCACCAGATTCTTGACACATCATCCTTGACTGGGGGATTTACACAGGAAGAGGAAATTCAAAGTTGAAATAGAAGTACAGAAAATAACCCACAGACATTTTTATTTCCTGTGTCTTTTGATTTGAAGCTTGCCTAACATCCAGTGACAGCACATGTTAAGGGGAAACTCTTTCATTAAAAATATTTCGTGAACTTCTCCACCACCACTACAGACACACATACTTATTTAAAATTTGGAGAGAGGTAAATTGATCATTTATAAGGTAAAATTACTCAATTGAAATAATTTGTGAGAAATAATTTGTCTGAAATGACAGCTTTTTCTCCCCCAGCCCCTCCAGCTTCACACCCCAAAGACGTCAAATATTAAAAGTAACAATCTTAGAGTATTCGTTTATGATAAAACCCCTTCAGGTACATTATAACACTCCAATTAGCCAGAGAGACAAATTAAGTAGAAAATATCATGTCCAAAGGGAAGACCTGTGACCTACCAAGTTTATACAGGGAGCCAAAGAGCTGGAAAGAATTACTATTTAGAAATAGCTACAAATAAACCATCTTCGCTATGCATCCCTGTGTAAGAGAAGATTCTCTAGGCTGAAAAATAATTGAAAAATAATTCTCTGCTTTCAATTTGCCCACTTGAGCCAAACATCACCCCACCCAGCTGGTGCGAAGACCAGGCCCGCAAAAAACGAGACTGAGTTGAATACCCTCCTTTATCTGCCACCTCCGGCCCCAAGGCCCAGCCCTCCTGTGAGGTAACAAATCTTGGAAACAAAAGTCAGAAATTAGGGACATATATTTTTTGGTTATTTTCATTTTTCCTTTATTTTTGGTGTTTCCTTTCTATCTCCAGATTTGTCTAATTTCTTACTCGCAGAAGAAGTCAATATCCTAGAAAAAAACAAAAACAAAAAAAAGATTGAACTGAGCAAGCAGGGCCAGAAAACAGATGCAGGTTCTTTATCTAAAATCATCTGTGATCAAAGGGAAATTTGGATTTAAAAGAAGTAAAGATTGAACCCCAAAGCGTATGACATAATTATCACCTTCAGTCAAAAACTACTGAAAATGAAGGTTCTCAAATACCCTTTTAATTTATGGTTATTTGACACATTCAAGCTCAACACTAAGAAGCAATGACAAGCGAGTCCCGTTTGTGTAGGCTGGGCAATGTTTTGAATTATTTCTTACAGCAATTAGCTCCAGGAGAATCGCTTTAGAACAACCACCTTGCCAAGTAGCTCAAAAGGGATCTTTTTATTTCTGTCCTGGGTTTGTGAGACCCCAGGGCTTTAAAAAGAGTATAATTTTTTTCATACATAAGTAGAGTCTATCTACCACAAAAGTAAGGCATTCAAAGATTTTTCCAGAATGTTTTGATTTTGTTAAATATAGGCATTAATTTTTTTTCTCAGCCCAAGTCTTTTAGCAAATAAGTATAACCATCAGTAAGAGTCAGCTAATACTATTTTGATTTCTTTCTTTGTGACAGGGACTCCTTTCCAGGATAACTTGCATCCAAACCAAAAATTGACTAGTGGAGCACTAATCTTTCAACCTTTGTTAGTAGGTATAATGCTCCCTGAAACCTCACTATCTCAGACACGTCACCACTGGAAGTTGGGGGGCTTTGCTTGATACATCTGGTAAGTCACATGACGCATTTATAACCCCAGCCTACATTACCCCAAGATCTGCGTCCTTCTCTGGCCACATCTGGGATGCTTACCGTGGTGGGGACTTCCTTGGTGGCTTCCTGGTACACATGTTGCTCCTCAACCAAGTTACTGGGGAAGTAACCCACAGTTCCCATCTCATCCTCATGGCGATCACCATAAACCTGAGTGCCCAGAAGCGTAACAGTCAGGGGAAGGCTGACATGAGTCTTCTAGAAATCCTCAGACATCCTGTTTGCTATTAATGCAAGTTACATAACTACCAATGCCTCGATTTTCACTCTGGATTACAGCAGGCTCAGAGCCAAATTTGTAGTTTACCTGTAGCAACGAGGTTAACCCACAGAAATTGTCCATCTATTCTTTGGTGGCTCGGTCTTGCTGGTGACACTACTTTAGCATTCTTTTGTTTTATGCAGTCCTGTGAGCTTCCTGAAGTCTTTTTGGAAGCCGTAAGTAAACAGACTCAGTAAAGTTTTTGAAAAAGTAAATAGATATTTTTATTTTAAAGGACTCATATTTCTCAGTTTTGAAAAATTCAAATAAACAGATACTTGATTGAATTTAAGATTTAATTCTTCATTACTTGAAAATCTATCTGTGGGGCTGCAGCTGAGGACAGTAAATTAATCCTGTTTCATCCCTCCCCAGGGGCCACTCCTGCATGTTTTTACTGAAGAAAGCAGAGTCTTTGGAATTAAAAAGGATGCTAAAGTTTCTTTAAAAATATTGAAACGTAGACTGACTGCCAACACATATGACTTTTACTTGGCAAATCTGCTCAAACATTTTTGAATAAGATTCAAACGCTTTGGGATGTTCAAGCCTCTATGTGTTTGATATGTTTTTCTTGCCAAAACATCGCATAAACCTACATTTGGTTATGTTATGAAATTATCTTTTGTTTCTTTAAAATGCAATAAAAGCAAACACACATGAATTTTTGCATTTACATCTATAACCTCTACACTGTTCTTAACAGCTAGTCTAAACGTTAAGATGCATTGAAGACAGTTAATAGAGGAAAAATTAAGAGCAACATATGTCAAGATGTGGGCATATTTTTAATAATCTCGTCTTACACTGCCAGCCCAAAATTCTCCAGCTTCATTTTCTTTTACCAGCTTTGAGTAAACATAGATCTGCTGCCCTTTTTTAACGTTAATAAATCTACAGTCTGGGGCATTGTAATCTTCTTGAGCTCTGGCCAGAGAAATAGTATCTGGAAGAAAAAAACATTGAAATGACTACATTTTAGGCTCCCGGATTTTATAACAGTAAAAAGGCAGAGCATATCAGAAAACTAGGAAATCAGAGCAACGAAGCCCTCCCAGGTTACAGCTCGTGTTCAACTCAAGAAGAGCAAGATAGCCAAGGTATTAAAGCTGCATCCAACAGGGTCTTAGCAAGTGAACTCTCCACAGTAAGACACCAGAAGCACAGACCAGGAGAAGCAATGCCAATCATATGCATATTAGGGAAGAGTCATTTCAAAGTACAGTTAGATTTTATGCTGTTAGTGAATATTTTTTCAATTCTATAATAGAAAGATAATGAAAGGCATAAAGAGGTCCTTACAGACACACTCGTCATCTGCACAGAGCTTCTTGGAAGCAAGTCTGTCCATGAATATTCCATGCACGGCACATATGGCCACAAGACCTGGGAAGAAAAGTGACAAGAGTCTTGCCATCTTCTTTTTTTGCTGTTTTGCTGTCGCCGTTTGGGTGGAAGTAGAAACTGACTTCAGTGGTTCCTGTCTTTTATGTGAAAGCCAGACATCTGGCTAAATCTCCCTGGCCAATGGGAAGGTGTCTACCGTTCCTCTGCTTTCATAACAGCTCCTGGGCTCCAGGGGCTATTTGGCATCTGATTTTCCAAAGAGACTTGAACTCTATGTCTTTTTTATATCCAGATGATATCCAAAACGGTCCACTGTTGTTAAAACCACTTTCACTGTGCTTTATCGCACCAGCAGGATATCGCTGAAGGAATTATGAGAATTTTAAATCACTTTTTAAGATTTTTTTCGTTCAACTCTCATTTTCCTTCAACTTACAAGCAAAGATGTGTTAACTGTAGGAATCTGTTGAATATGTGAGATTATATATTTAGTACAAATAATTTTTATTTAAACAAATCCAATTAATAAACATTAGGATTTATATAATAGATAAATAAAGGATGCTTAAGTTTACGAATCATTCATGATAGGATTCTTACAAGTCATGTCTGTCTTGGGGTGGACATGGATTGTAACACACTAGTTGTTGTCACAACCGGACCCTACTAATAGGGAAGGGAGGGATGAGTGGGTTGGGAAAAATAGAACAATCTTCTTTCCACCTTCTCTCTCTGAGACTTGAAATTCAGTCTCAAATGCTCATGGATCACGGATCATAGAGAAGGGAGTAAAGTTAGAGGTGTGTGTTACCCCCCACCCCACATTGCCTACTTCAGGCATCTTTCCCATGGAAAGAAGGCCCTGCTAGAAGTCACCAAGTCAAAGCACTAATACCTGGTTCCACCTACTCAACAGGTATTCAGTGAGCACCTACTGTGTGTCAGGCACTGTTCTAGGCACCAGAGAGACAACCGTGAATAAAAACACGTCCCAAGGGTTTAATTTCTATTAGGAAAGACGGACAATGGGTTGCTGCTTGTTATAGGGCGTTTGGGGCTGTCACCTCTCTCATAAGGTGCCCCCTCTGGTTATTTCCAGAATTGAGGCCTGAGTCGGGATGCCCTGTCCAACGTGGTTGACGATGAGGTTTCGGAGCAGACCCTCCTTCTTCCTTCCCCTTAATGTGGTCATCTCAGAAAATGAAGGACAAGAATTGAACTTACAAAGTATTTCTGTACAAAACTATTTTTCAAGGGATAGACTGGGAAAGCAAAATATACTTACAGTGTAATAAAAAAGTTTGATTGTTTTGGCCATGTGTTTGCGTGCATGTGTATATAATAAAGCTTTATTGCTTGGGTGGGGGCAGGGTTGGGGGGTATGTGTTATTTTCAGGGAAGGATCTTTTATACAGTTGGCCCTGATTTGGAAGCTTGTTTAATTCAGTATCTCCATTATAGATGAGGAAACTGAAGCCCAGCTAAGGCCAGGGCCGCCTGTCCTAACCACCCCATCCGAAGGTTCCGCAGCAGGATTGCGCTCCGGTGCTGTTTCCATTCATCCACTGTCAAAACAGAATTGGGAGTTTAAGTCCTTTATTTCCTGCTTCGCTTCAAGGAAAGAATGAGTTAGAAATCATCTTTGGAAGCAGAATGCCAGGGCATTTTTCCTTCCTATCATCTAGGGGCCTAAGAGGATCTCTGGGAAAACTAAAGCGTTGATTAAATCTTCTTAATCCTGCTCGGGCAGCTGTTTTACAGACTGTTAGTCTCACGTCAGCCCCCAGCACAGGAGAGTTAAAAGACAGTTACCACCTAAGAGGCACTTTAAGAAACGGGGACCGCACAAACTGAGATTGCCACGCCGCTACAGCTCCCCGAGAGCAGGGTGAAACGTTGACTAGAGCCACATCTGAGCGCTCCCAACAACACAGCAAAGAGAGGCTGATGCCAACACGAAGCCATTATTGGCCACTCGAAGGTGGAGAAGCAAAGATAAGTGATGTCAAGCCTCCTGAGCGCGTCCTGGGCAGACCTGGGATGTCCTAGCCTTCTGCCATGGGGAGCCACGGAATGGAACTAGAGGCCTCTTTGAAAAATTTTGCTTGCAAATAGGAATTTAAATTTGCAGTAGTTCAGCAAGCAGCTGTGCCTGACTGCTATGCTCAAGACACTGCAGATACTAGGAGTCCAGAATAGGGCTCTGTCCCCAGTTTACTTACCTCCTTCCTCGATTTTCAGGTGTATTTTCTGAGGCTTTAATCCCCAAAAGCCATTTTTTTTTTTTTCAGTTCCTAAATCAGTTTCTCAGTCTGTAGTTCTTAAAATGGAGGCCTAGAATCCCTTCGGGTCGAAAACTAGGCTTGGGCAAGCAGGTGGGGGGAAGCACCCCCTTCGCCATGACCCACGAGGCCCTGTATAATCTGGCCTCCCTGCTCCTCTAAAGTCACCTCCTGTCACTTGCTCTCTTCCTAACATACCAGCTGTTCTCTGACTTTTGAAAGCGCTAACCTCATTTCTAATTCAGGCCACTGCGCTGACTTGCCTGGGATGCTTTACTCCAGGCACCGGTATCCAGGTCTCTGGCCAAGATGCTTCCATGGACACACCAGTTTAACAGGACCACTCCCTGCACTCCTCCAACCCAATCCACCCATCACTTGATGGTGGCACACCGTCCTAAAGCATGTATCGCTGTCTGACATGCCTTATTTACTTAGCGGTGGTTTGCCCCCCAACACTACAATCAAAGCTCCATGAGACAGGGATCATGTCTAGCTTGTCCCTCGCTCTATCGTTAGCTCCCAGAAAAATACTTGGCACTCATAAATAGGTATTCATTGAATAAACGCATGATCCCCCTGAAATCGTTTGCTTAGGTGTGTACATGCACCTATACTTTTTTTCTTCAGGGGAAAGTCCCCAGGTTTTATTAGACTTAAAAAAATGTTCATAACATCGCCCAAAGTAAGACTCATTAAATTATTAGGGAATGGTCCCCAGACCAGCAACTTTGGCGTCACTTTGTAGAAATATTCACTCAGACCCTAACAAAGACCTGCTCAATCTGAATCTATGTTTTAACAGGATGCTCAAGTGATTCGTAAGAATGTTAAAGTATGAGAACTGCTCAAGGGCAAATCACATAAAGCAAACATCTTTAGTCAGGGCTTCACATTCTTCACTAGGTCTCTGCTGGATGCAACATTTTCAAGGGACAAAACGCATGTTAAATACCTAAACAAAAAATACTTTAAGCCGTAAAGTTTAAAACGGAGATGTGAGCTTCTCACAACAGGTTCCAATTTTACACTATCTTCTATTTATCAATATACTGCCCTTGACAAATACAATTTGAACGAATGATCTAATCATTACAACCTACTTCATTAAGGTAGAGAGAGATCTGCTTTGTTAGTTCTTAACCATGACTCACATTGAAATTACCCAGGGAACTTAAAAAATACTGATGACTAGGTTTCCCACATGGAGATTAGGATTTAAATGACACGGGGTGTAGATTAGGCATTGGTATTTGAAAATGTTTCCCAGATGATTCTAACACGTAGCCAAAGTTGAGAACCATAGCATTACATAGATAGCAACATCCACTCCCTCCAAACGCCCCTTGCAACTCCCACTCCCACCGGTGGGTGAGAAGTGAAGGTCAGAAGGTCCTAATTTGATCAAATCTTCTTCAAAGTGTAGCTTAGCTCCTTTTTCTTTCCCCTTCCTCCCTTGTGAAGCCCTGCTTTCTAGAGTTTGGTTCCATACGGGGAGACTTGAGCAAATAAGCACATATATTAAGGTTAAAGCGACTCGTGGAGAGTTACAAAAAGGAAACGGGGAAGGCTAGAATAAATTCCATGCTGGGGGACTGCAATTAGAGGTACTGTTGTAAACTCATTGTTTTTTATATAACTGTATAGATATGTCCATAGATATATATTTATAGATATCTCTATAAAAAATTAAGATCATGAAAGACAAGGAGAGGCTGAGGAACTGACAGGAGACTAAAGACGTGACAACCACATGTGGCACAATCCTGGATTGGATTATTGGGACATAAGCAAAATTTGAACTGGATTGGCTGAACTATTGATATTTTCTCATCTTGCTGGTCATGCGGCAGTCATGTGGGAGGGTAGCCTTGTACTTAGGAGAAACACACTAAAGTATTAAGGGGTAACGAGGAATCAGGTCAACACTCTCAAATGGTTCAGAAGCATTTATGGGAGCTCTGTGTACTATTTCTGCAACTTTTACATAAATTGGAAATGGTATCTAAATAAAGCTTTCAAACGTAAATCAAATGTCACTCCTTTGCTCGAAATCTTCTAACAGAACATATGTCTACCTGTATGTGAATGTATGTGACTTATATGTGAACGTTCATAGCCACTTTATTCATAATAGCCCCAAACTGGAACCCAAATGCCCATCAACTGGCAGAACAAACTGCTCATGGGTGCAATAGAGATGAACCTTGGCAGCCGACCAGACAGGGCACAACCTGGTGATACAAAGCACATCAGCGGCTGCCTAGGGTCAGGGATGGGGGAATAGACTGGCTGCAAAGAGGCACGACAGGGCTTTGAGGGGTGATGGAACATTTTACATCTTGATCATGATTACACAACTGTATACAACTGCCAAAACTCATCAAATTGAACACTAAAATGAGTGTACTGTATGCAAATAACTTTAAAAATCCTCTAATAGTTCCCCAATTCACAGAGCATAGGCAAGTCCCTAAAGAGGCCTACAGAATCCCCTCCTCGACTTCTCCCCCCACTCCAGCCACAATGACCTCTCTACCTTCGCTCAGACAGCCGTTGACTGGGGGTGGGTCTGTGAAGTATTTTCTGTTCTCAGACAAGCTAACGACAGCCACTGAGAGTAAACAGCTAGAAAACTGAACAGCAATTGGCACTGCTCTAAGAGCCAAGAGCATGGTCCTTTTTCTGGTAATTCAGTTAATATATCTGACAAAAGCACATGAACTCAACAACTAGCTTATTCAGAAGAGTCATACTCTGAATGTGGCAAAGTTTTAGGAAAAATAATTATGTTCTCCTCCCTATATATGCAAAAGTGATGTGATAATCTACTCAATTCTAAAAGTAGTCATTTCATAAGTATAAAAATTTTAATACGGAAAAGTTTTGTTCAAAGAAATATTAAAACAAGAACACACAAAAAACGATCAATAGTGTCACTTTACTATGTGCTATCCATGCAAAAAATTGTCCACTTCTAAAGATATCCATCGTTTTATTAGCAAGGGACTAAATCAATAAGCTTAGGTATAAATCAAACGCTAAAGAAAATGAGCCCTGGAAACATTTGAACACTGGTGTTTAAGAATTACAAAGAGGCAGCAAGACTAGGATTGGCAACCCTTTGCAAGTCAGCCTATTTGTCTTCAAAGATGATCGATTGTAAAATCTTTCCCTTGGAGGTCTTTCAATAAAGAGGGTAGCTATTAACCAATTTCTTTGGGAACAATCCTGCCTCAAGCGGATAAGAGCATGAAATGTGAGGTCTGAAGAGAGCATTCCCCTGCCTTCTGTTTTACCAGGAAACAGTACATACAGTTACTCCTAGATGGCCGTTACTCAATAAACACTGAATGAAAAGATTCATGAAATGTCTACTACCAGCCAAATACTGTGCTCATTTATTTGAAGAAGAAGATCAAATTTAGATCCTGCCCAAGTCTTAGTTTCTTTTCTTCTAATATCCAGGATGATCATTTTTATCAATACAAGACTCATTTAAAAAAAAAAGACAAACTCCAAGATGGCAGTTCGTATGCATAAAAAATAACACTACAGAAAATCTAATCAAGGGCTTGATCTAACTCTCCTTTACTTTTATTAAAATGGTTCAATGTTTCTCTACCATTAGCTGCTCCAAAATAATACTAGAAAAGCACTCTATTACAGTTCTATTTCCTTACGGTATGTTCTAGACTAGCAAAAGTATTTGGTGATAGGACAGTTGAGCTAAAAAATGAAGTATTATGTATAGAATACAAATAAAAGTTTACTGTACAAAATTAAGGCCTTCATATTTCATACTTCACTAAGGCTAAAGAAAGACTAGGCAATTTTTTAAACCCCTCACAAAAATTTCAGTTTCACTTTCTCTCAAGCCCCAACTCTTAAAATGGCCAGACCAAATGTTATCAAAACAAACATTATAAATAACACCAAGTCCTTGAAAAGACAACTCTCCCAAATGTCATTTCTTGGCATAGGTGATCTTCATGGCATGAGACGGTGTGATCTTAAATCCTTGTAAAGCATCCCTGGCAGCTCCAGCCTGTCCGTCATTTTCAAATTCAACAAATGCAATGTCATGCCTCCCAGGTACCAAACGTACTTCCTTGAAACCAGGAAATCTAAAAAAGAAAAAGAAAAACAATTTATATATATGCAAATATATGAAAGATATCAAATACGTAAATGTTCATTTTGTGTTTAAATTTGTTATATTTCCTGATATTGGTCCAGGAAAAGTATCACATCCAAACAAGAATCCTGAGGATGAGAGTCTAAAACGTAATTAACACCATGCAAGAACTGCAGGAACAGTAAGCTAATTCTATTTTTGTCATTATATCAAAGCTTTGTTTCCTGTTTTACTCATCAATCAGAATTAATAATTCAAACATTTCAGGTAATTTAGCTTTTTATTTGCTAAATCAGCAGACTGGCTTCAATTCACGATTAATCCCAGACCAAAGCAATGACCCCGCAGGGAACTGTTGTTGTGACACACAGATGGACTCAACCCACAGACGTCCCATGTGTCCTGCAGGAGGCTCTCAGACAGACTTGTTCATGAAAAGACTTACTGATTAAACAGCATGGATAACATCATCTCATTAGTCTCTTCTGGTAAATTATTAAGGAATAAAATATAGTTTGGAGGGTAATCAGGGACCTATTGAAAAGAAAAAAGGCAAAGTTAGCTTTAAGTATACAAAAGATTGTAAGCCATCTGGCTCTTACATTAAAATCTAAACTTCAGAGAGTTACATTCCACAGTTTATGAAGGCTTATGAAATCGTACTACATCCAACACTAAAGCTGAAAAACAATTACACCAGAAAAACAAACAGAAACCTAACTGCAACTAAGAAAGCAGACATTCAAGTCACTTAACACATATTTGGAAGATCACAAATCTTATTAACAGCTTTTAAGTATTTAATTAACAGTATTTAAAGTATTTAAGTTTTAAGCACCTGGAGGTCAGCTGTAATTGTAATTTTAATTTTGTCATCTGGATTACAGAATTGAAAGATCCTAACAAAACTAGAGAAGGCAGCAATGTCATCCCTCTTCAGCTGGTGACCCTAGTAATAACACTCAGATATTCTATTCCTCTGAATTATTATTTACTACCTCTCAGCATTTAAGAAAGATTACCACTTAGAACCACTACTTGGTGACTTTTAATGTTTTCTGCAAGTAAATGAGGTACAGATAGCATCCAGTTACATACAAGTAAGCAGAAACAGGCACGGCTATTAAACTATCAGATACTGCAGCCTGAGGTTACAGGGCACAACAGAGAGACGGTCCTGTGGACGAGAACCTTGTCTGCAGGTGCATTTCATGAGGAGAAAAGATGAAGTGTAAGGAACTTATAGCTGACAGAATTAAGCTGGCACTTGTGAACTGGCCTATAATTATAGAAGAACTTCACAGTAGACAATATAAGAAAACACAAATAACTTAAAATCAGAGGAGGAAAATCTCCACGGATTCAAGGATCCTGCCAGACTCCAGCACCCGAGGAACCATGTAGGAAACCATCAGTAGGTAAGTGAGGCTTTCTCTTCAAGGCCTTTGGCGAGATTTGGTAAGGACTTTCTAAAACATCTGTATAAGGAGACTTCAATATATTGGTTCTGAGGAAGTAAGAGCAAGGGTAACTGTGAAACAACTTTGCTCTGTGAGAAAAGACGGCTGCATGCTTCAGCTGACTGGATGGAAGACAGCTGTCACCTGGCCAGACTCCCCAAGCTGTGGGTCTGCAAAGCCCTGGGCTATGTACATACAGAGCGGAAAACAAGAATGTCTGCTCCTGGCCAGCACAGAGATTAAACTCTGTCATTTTGATTCCATCCTTGATACAATACGGAAAGCAAGGAATAAAGTAAGTCAGGTTTTGCTTTCTCCCTTTTAAAGAAAATTAAAACACTTTGAGGAATGAGTTTCTATATTAAAATGTTACATAATTTAACATCTTATGTTTTTTTGATGGAATTATTTTCAGTTTTTAGAGACATGCACGTTATATATTGTTATTGGCTTATAATTTTATTTTAAAAAGTAAGTGCTCTATGGAAAAAATATTACCTGAGGATTTGGTGTTGAATTTCCTTGGGTATTCACTGAATTTGGTGTTCCCTAAACAAAAGGAATAGGGAAAGTTAAAATTTCCAATCGCTCTAAAAAAGTTGGAGGTGTTCATCATTACTGCATGAAAACAGTATTGATTTAAACAGATTTCTTATTCCATTTAATTTTACTTTAACAATTATTCACGTATTTGTCAGTTATTTTTGAAAGATCTAGCCCTACACTTTAAAGACTATATCATAAAATTTAACCTCTAAGCTTTAAAATTGTGAATATATTAATATCATACATTTATAATATATAAGTATAAAATTATGGAGAAATATATGGAAAAACCAAGAACCAAAAACCAGCCTTTCTTACTTTTTTTAAACAATTAGACATAAGTCAAACATTATATTCAGTGAAACTCATTTCTGATCACTTTCAACCCAAAAGTAACTACTTTTTGGATAATTTCACTTTTATCTAGTATTTTACATTATATTTTGAATTTCTGAATTGTTTAAAGAAAGGAGCTTTGAGTGGAATACTCATGATTAAAGATAATATCTACAGCATTACTTACAGGCAGCAGAACTTGAGAAATAAGCCAATAGACATTAACATATTTTGCAGAATCATGGAACTAAATGTCATGCAAATTCAAATAAAACTGTTCAATATAAATCTGCATATGTAAAGGTTTATATTGTAAGTTGGTGCTTAAACATAGACACTGGATTAGAACTCAACCACTCCAGGTTCTCAAAAGTCCATTTACACACACATAACATGCATGTGCACACACACACCCCTCAAAGATTATCCCTTGAGGGGAAGACAGACTCCCTGTTAAGTTTTTAAGACTAAAAGAACAGGACCTTCTGTCCATCTCACCTGACCAGGCTTTTTGTTTGCAGTTGTCGCAGTCTGTTCCACAGTTTTGGCTTTTTTCTTTTCTTTTTTCTTTTCTTTGTCAGCAAAAGTGCCACGCATTTTAGATATTATATCAGAATCTGTTTTTGCATACTGGATTCGCTGTTTTAATCATGTGAAAACAGGTTACTTTTCATTATGCTGAAAGCTGTTTACACTAGTCATTAATATTTCAAATTTCATTTCCCAAATACACTGCAAGCTAATTTTAAACACATCCCTAAGGAGATCTGTCAAATACACTGAGAGCCAAGTGAAAATAAATTGTGGCCTATGATTCGCAATGTAGACAAAGTTGGATTCAACTGTGTTTATCAGAAGAAAAATCACAGACTTTCATATGGGAAAAACAGGTTTGAAGTACCTGCACGACTGCTTCTCTCCATTTTATAGAGAAAACTGGGCTGGAAAGTTGTGTATCCCTTAGCAGGGACTCTCTAGGGTCAGGATGTGTCAATCATCTTATGCAAAGTATCGTATGGAAGTGCTCATTTCCAAAACTAAAGTACCAAAGATTGAGAACAACTTTCCTTTGAATCTGATTGTTTTTAAATGAAATGACTAATCGTGGCATCAACTCAAAATTTTAAAATGCTTTGAAAGGAAACAAAAAGATGGCATCACAACTAGAGCAACTAGGCCACTTGCTTACTCTTTCTAAGCCGCAGGAACAATATGAATCAGGGAGACGACAGGCAAGTGTTTCAAAACACTGTTCTAGGACACCACTTCATAAACCTTAATGTGCCTTCCAACTACCTGGAGAGCTTGCAAGACTGCAGATTCTGATGCAGTGAGTCTGGGTGAGGCCTGAGATTCCGCACTTCTAACAAGCACAAAGGGGATGGTGGGGTCCACACTTCGAGTAGTGTGGCCCTGGCCTAAAGCATTACCACACAGGTAGATTTAACACCAATTAACTGTCCCCAAATTTTTCCTAGGAGTTAAAACTGCTGCCTAGGGTGTGCCTATCTGCAAACTGCAACTTTCACTTCAAGGAAACACTTCTCTGGAGCTGAAAGAGCTGAAACTACCTCTGATCACAGCAAAACACAATGGTCCTACAAATTACTAACTATGATTGTCTTACATAGCAAGAATTTGGTCTCGGTCTGAAGGGAAGAAGTGACATCCTAAAGTAGTGTATGAAAGCAGGAAACTCGTCAAAACCAAGAGCAATTCTTCCCTTTCATTCACTTCAGCTAGAGATTAACATGCTGCGGAACAAGAGAGGAAGCGGCCCACAGCTCCTCCTCGGACCTGAGGCTTTCTCTGGCTGCTCCGAGGGTACTTATCCCTGCAAGCAACTCTGCTGGTCATGCAGGTCACCATCTAATCAAAAGGACAGGCTTAGACTAACTCTGCCTTGGTCCCAAGGATTCCCTCTCAACTCCCCTGGGTCTTCAACCTTCTCCCTGACCTGAACAGATCGTGGGCGACCTTGTGTCTGTTTTTATGACAGTGTCACCTGTGAAAATCTCTGATCTCAGCCACTGCTCTTAGCTGGCTGGTCTAGACCAGTAGTGCTCAAACAGAGGCGATTTTGCCCACCAGGGGACAGCTGGCACTGTTGACTGGAGATGTTGTTGGCTGACATGCTGACACGCAGCAGAGGTGAGGGATGCTGTTAAATGCTCTACAATGAGCAAATAGTCCCCCACAACAAAGAACTGTTCAGTTCAAAATGTCCAAAGTGTCAATGTTGAAAAACCTTGATCTGGAATAAATACCTGTAAGGGATAAAAGTCTACCCACAGCTTAGAGAAGGGGCAAGATTTACATTTATGCCGAAGGTTTCGTGACAGAAGCCCTTAGGAAGATGGTTCTAATTTACTGAGGAATTTTTGGCATTAAATAACTAAATGTCCTTGAATTACACAGTAATTTTCTTCTGAGTTCCAAGTTACAGCAAATTTTCTTCATTTCTGATCTAGTACGTTGGAATTAAAACAGAAGAGTAACTAAAACCACCTAAATAAATAAAAACAAGACAGCTCGAAGAACGTTCTTCTCTGTCTTCCAGGATGCTGGAGATTTGGCAGTTATCTGCTACCTCCCTGAAGAGAGAGAATGTACCTCCTAAAATACCTCCAATATAAGATCAGTCTAACGGATTTTTCCCATTGATTTAATAATTAGTTGGCCAGGTGAAGCCAGTGCCCAACACAGCAAACAATTTCCAGCTTTTCTGTATTTGAGTAACAGGCACATGCAAACTTATCATCTCAATTCAACAAAACAGCCCTGAAAAACCTCTATGGGAAGCAAGTGTTCCTCATATTATTGTAATTTTAGATCTAAATTAAAACCCAGTTTTATGCTCTTGCCAGCTGTGATCTCAATTATGCTATTTCTTCATACTACTAAGAAACATGAGCTAGTTTCAGGAAATGCCAATTAACTAAAAACTAGGGTATGTAGGCATAATCCCCCAGTTTTCTGGGGTAGACCTTTCCACACAGATGGTGCCCAGTCGCGTAGGAAATGATGGGAAAAGGAGCGCTAAAGAGAAGATAAGAAAACTTGCTCCAGTAACAGACAAAAAGCGCTCGGTCCAGAAGTAAACAGTGTAGTAGAGGGGTCCTCAAACTACTGACCACAGCCAAGACGGCCTGTTTTCGTAAATTAGGTCCTGGCGGAACACTGCCACACTCATTCATTTGCATACCATCTAGGGCTGTGTTTCCTGCTATAAAGGCAGAGTTAAGTAGCTGCAACAGAAATTATCTGGCTCACAAAGTCTAAGATATTTACTATCTGGCCCTTTACAGACTCCTAGTTTAGGAAAAAAAAAAATCACAATACTGAGTGTTAGGAGATAAGCTTCCAAAGTCCTTATGCTGCCACTGGTAATATAATTATAAACCAGATAGGCCATTAACCTTTCTGCGCCTGATTCTTCATTTGTAAAATAAAGAGATTAGACCAGTTGTCTGAACTGCAGACTATGGGCCAAATCCAGCCCGTGGCCTGTTTTTCTATAGCGTATGAATTAAAGACTTTTTTTTTAAACAATTTTAAAGTTATTAAACACACACACACACACAAATACGCAACAAAAACTGTATGTGGCCCACAAAGCCTAAAATATTTATTGTCTGATCCTTCCTGGAGGTTTTGCTGACCTGTGAATTAGATCAAACAATAGGCAATCTGCTTACATTTTACAGGGGGTGAAACCAAGCACCGGCACAGAGCCAGTTAACGGTAGAACCAGAATGAGGACCTGGGTCCTCAAAACTCTGGGCCTTGACTCTTCCCCCAACACCCACCCCGTCACATTCCAGTCCCAGAAAAAAAGCACTCTGAACATACCCAAGGTACGGTGTATGCACTCACATGCACAAGCCCTTGCTTTGCACTCTGTCCCCGCCCTGCTCCAGTCCTCCACCATCTCTTACACCGACAGGCGCCTCACTGAGCTCCCGACTTCCCTTCTGGCCCTCCCACAGTCCAGTCGTCATCCAGCAGCCAAACATGAACCTCATTATGTCACTCCTGAGTTTAAAACTTTGCATGTATAACTAGTTCATTTTCATTCATTGTCATTCATTAATAAAACCTATGAATTTAAGTCTATGAATTTTCCTTAGATCATTGCTTTATCTGGAATGCACAGCTTCTGATATATCAGTAATTCCTGAAACTTCAGATTAGAGTTCCTCTTTGACCCAGGATTTTTGTTTTGTGCTGTTTCACAAGTTTATGAACAGAGGTTTCTTTTTAATCTTCTGAGCTATTAATTTCTAGTTCTTTTGAGATAAAAATATTGCCTATACAGACATTTTTTTAAATATTCTATATGTTAATGTATTTTGTTTTTGCCCACTTGAACTATCATAAATCAAGTGCATTATAAACTCTACTACTGTGTTCCATAAAAAATGCAAATAAAATAAACCCAAACTTGTTTTAACACATAATTAAAAGTAGAAAACAATAACCATAGTTTCAAGTGTATTTTTACAAATCTACTATACCATTAATATCAAAGCCAAAATATTAAGATTGACTTACCATTGGTTTACCATAGAATGGAAATCCTTGTAACTGTCTCAAGGCGTTAGTGGATGAGCCCAGTTCCTTAAAGATAACAAAGGCTTGCCCTCTCATCTTCATGGTCTTTAAAGCCACAATATCTACCACATGGCCAAACTGAGAAAACAAGGCATACAGGGATCTCTTCAATTCTGGGAAAAATTAGAGGGGAAACAAGCTGTGAATGAAACAACGCCAAAACTCTTCATAAAATGACACTGCATGGAGTGCCTCCCCCACCACGTACTTACTTATTGATACAGTTACAAATGTTAATGAAAACATCATACTATTCCTATTGACTAATTTAAAAAGTTATCTGAAACCATTTTATCTTTGAGTGAAAACAGATTCAACACATTTTCAGCCCCTATTTTTATTTTTAGAAAGCCTTAAAATCCTTACACAAAAAGAAACCAACCATTATTTCAGGCACTGAGAAAGATGACTAGACGCGAGGACTCGAAGCAGTACCATTTTCAAGACGGCAGTAATTAAAGACACTTTGGCTGTGAACAAACATTTTTAAAAAGTACTTACCTTCTTTCTTAATTTTGTCATTCATGTTGTTGATATAAATTGTATGATTTGGTCTGATATCCATGTTTTGGGTTAAATTGTTCAAACAGTCTGGAGACAGTAACTATTCTGTTAAAACAGGAAGGATTAACATACTGTAGTGCGGCATAAGGACATAACAGAGGCGTTACTAACTTTTCAATTCTCTTTCAATCCCAAATATCAGAAATTATCAGTTTAGTGGTAGTCTTTAAAAGCTCTCCAGCACTTGCTAGCCCTCCTTCTTAAACAAGAGAACAGTTCTCAGGCTCCAAACTTGGTAGAGCACCAGCAGCCAGCCAAATTTTACTAACATTTCACTCAATACATTTATTTTACACTTTATCTTTCAAATGTGACAAGTGATGCTGTTCTTCCATCTGCCTAATGAAATAACTTTTATTTTTTAATCAACTACTTTAAAATTGAGTAGATCTGAAGAAAAGTGAAAAAGAAACTAGCAAAGGATGCCCAGTAAAAATTATTAACATAGAACAAGGATGAAGTCTGCTACGCACTACTTCATGGGTACATTTAAAAAGGGCTTTCATACCTATAATTTAATTTATAAACACCATCTCCAGCTGCCCTGACTCCCAGATTAACTGGAACCGACTTGAAAGAATGGAGCTCAGAGAGAGCAGTATCCCAGGATGCTTAAGAGCTCGGATTCTGGTACCAGCCAGAGCCGAATTCATATCCTGCCTATACTTCCTACTAGCTGCTTGACTGCGGGGCAAGTTCCTCAGTCCCTCAGGTCCACATCTGACAAATGGGGATGGTAACAGCATTCACCCAAAGGAACTCAGAAGACTAAGTAAGATAAAGTTCTAGCACAGTTCCTGCGCAGACAGTAAGCACTTAGAGCACCTGTTACTAATGGCTGTTACAAGTTAAGAGACTTGCCTAAGGTCACACAGCTAATAAGCAGGCCTGAGAATTCAGCCCTTGTCTTCCGGTCGCTTGCACTTTCCTTTCACACTCACCTCACTACTTCATTTTTTACACTGTTTTTAGCTGCAAATTGTGACCCTGCTTTATTTCCTTGGGTGCCCCACATGTTCACAAATATTTACACTGCAGGTGAAGAGTATATGACTGACAAGGGAAGAGCCCACGGACGGGGAGGGAACGTGTGCGGGTTACAAGGTGAAAGGTAACGCTTCCAACACCTGCGAGCCCCGAACCTGGAGGAGTGGGGTCGCCAAAGACGAGAGGGAAGTGACAGAGAGCTCAACGGAGGCAGACAGATCAGCGGAGAGACTCTTGGACTCTCTCATGCAAGGTGTGCTGGTGGCCTGGACTAGTGCAGGGCCACCGGGAGTCGCCTCCTCAATCCCAAAGGGGCCTCTGGAAGGCACCGGAAGGCGCACAGCGAGTTGTAAACGCCTCGCACAAAAAGGGACGCCAATTATCTTCCACTGCGTTCCCGCGAGCGCCCTCCCGCCACTCCAGACACATTCGCCCACTGCCCGGCCGGAAGCACAAGGAAGCAGCCACGCGATCCCCGGCCCCAACGCGCCCCACCGGAGAAAGGCTCCTAAGTTCGGGGGGGGTCCCCGGACCAGAGCGCCGGTCTCCGTCACCTCCGCGCCCCCTAGCCGAGCCTCCGCGAACCCCCGGCCGACGCGTCCCGGCCCCACCACCCTGCCTCGTCTACGCCCAGCTCCCACAGGGCAGCGTCGGCCGCAGCGGCAAGCGGCAGCGAGGAAGAACGCACCCCAACGCACCCGAGGCCCCCGCCGCGCGCCGTACCAGCCGAAAGCCGGAAACGGAGCCGCGTACCGGAAGTGACGCTGTCACGCGCCGCAATCGAGCGCCGACAAGTCGGGAAGCCGAGCACGGAGTCGATCCATGTCCCGCGGACTCCAACGGCAGCTGGCCATGTCTCTGCGCGTGCGCACACCTGGCGGGCGCGAATCGGGAAGGAGGAAAGGGAGGAGCTTGTGGGAACCGTGTAGGATTGGGCGGGACTCCTGGCGCCGTGGAGAGGGGACGAGGAAGGGGGGTGATTCCTGGCCCCTTCCAAGACTTTGCGCGGCTTTTACCCCCCACACAAGGGTGCCTTCCATCTTTCCAAATCCTATGTGGTTTTACAGCCGCCAACTACCCAGGCAAGTGCCTTGGTTTCGCCCTTCGCTGGGCTCTGGCTGCCCCGGTTTAATATCACACCCAGGGCAGCCAGTATCCCCACAAGTCAACTTCGATTCCAGGGACTCTGAGGGAACTCTCCTCCAACACTCTACGGATGAGCTTGAATCCCAGAGGCAGCTCAGTTTGAGGCCCCAAAGCGGAGGAATTGATATGTCTGTCCGCCCCTCTCACCTGATGAGGCAACAGCGCTCCACTGCTAACCAAACACCTGTAAGATCATCTGCCTACACTCACTCAGAAAAACATTAATTTCCTATCATTCTTCCCACTCTCTCATCTCCCCACAAAATGTCTACATTGTTAGAGGGTAATAGAAGTTGTTGGTGTTTAGGCCCAGCTGAATGGGAATTCCAAAAAGTGCATGCATTCATTCATGCATTCATCAAATGTGTGTACAGCATCATCCAGAATAGGAAATGGTGATAATGAGCCAAGGAGAATCCAATCTTGTATATTCCCCTTAACTAACATCTCTCACCCTCCATTTCCTCATCTGTAAACTATGGATCATAATAGGACTTCCTAGAGATATTGTGAGGATCAAGTGAGCTAGGTGTAAAGCCATTAGTACATTGCCAGACACAATAAGTGGTTCATAAATGTTATTTCTAAATGCTGGCTATGACTTAGACATATACGTGAAAGGACCAAATAGGTTGGTCTTGTAAGATGGGGGTTTTTATTTTAAAAGATCACCTAAAGTCACAACACCTTGAAAATAATGTGAGCTTCTTGAAGGTGGGGATTTTTGTCTGCTTTGTTCACTCAAGCACCCCAGTAACTAGAAATGTGGCTGCTAAGAAATGTGTATTGAATGAATAAATGAAGCTTCATGGAAAAATCAGACAGCACTAATCAAATATGATATAAAGATGAACATAAGCATAGGAGATAATGTTAATCACAGAAAAGCATTATATTATATATATAAAAATTAGAAGAAATGTAAATGGCCCTGTCTCAGTTAAGGAATTATGAAAGAATATAAAGAGACTATCCTTAACACATTAAAAGAGAATATAAAGTAAACAAAAACAAATTTTGAATAACAAGACAAGTTGCCCTGCACATTAATATGAGCATCTGAGCCATTAATTAGTTCTGTTTGATGATAAAGAGGATGCCTAAACTATTTTTTCTGAAAATAAGCTATAACCTGACTGTATTATGCGAGTGGTTCTGGCCAAGAGCTCTTCATGACTGTTAAAAGAGGACAAGGTAGGGCTTTGTGAAGAGACTCTACCGGGGCAGGAAATACTGCCAAGGGAAGCGCAGAGACCTAAAGGCAGACTGTTCGACATTAGGCTGTGAGAAGGAAATCATCCAATGCTGAATTAGTGGCAGTGATCCGCACGCTCTTTCCCAGGTTCTAAAAAGAGCCAGTGTGTTTTCCTGTCCTTGCGCAGTTGCCTGGGCTTCCAATATCCTGTTAATGGTCCTCGATGGTTTCCTGAATGATTTTGAGAAACCAGTAATTGAAAGCAGGACTGGGAAAAGAATGAAAGGGAGAGTGGAGCTTTTCTGGTTTTGTGGGAAGCCTTGCATGGCCTGGTTATACAACTATATTAAAAGCATTATAATATCTACACTTTGGTCAGATGTACTGTAAAATAACCATCATTCCTTTATAATCAAATTCACCTCTTGAGGATCAGATCCAGAAACAGATGTTCAAAACTCACGTTTTTAAAAATAATAGAAGAACAAATGGGTTTATTCCGAGTCCTGCTCAGTCCAGTCTCTCATATTTCAATTAGGCAACATGAGTTACTTTCCTGGGAAACAAGTTTTTTATCGAACTAAGTCCAGAGGCAGCACTATAACACCCTAGCCAAGTATCTACAGATGATGAAACTCACTTGTTTTAGGAGCAGCAGAAAAATTACTACAAACAGTTGGGAATAAAACTGTGTCAAGACATCTAAATTATAAGGATGAAAAGTGAGGAGTCTCTTAGTGACTCTGAATATACATATATTTTCTTACCTTATCTGCACATGTTTTATGTTTCTCGTTAAGTGTTTTCAGTATCTTGCTGTAGTAGTTTTGAGACAGGGCCATGTTTAAAGGAAAATGCATCATAAAACTATGAAGGCTAAATTTTGACTTATTATGTTAGAGCCGCGAAATGTACGACAATTTGTTTGTGTCTTCTTTCTCTCCCCTGGTGGTGATTACATTAAGAAATTTATGTAGAGTGAAATTATTTTCACAACAAGCATTAAACAAATCTATGCATTATTGTTGAGCACCAAGTCAGGCTTACCTTTCCTAGATGACTGGGTTATGTTAGCTGAAACTTCCTAAAAAGGACCCCCACCCCCGCAGTTCAGGGAAGAAATCGTTTTGTGTAATTATTTCCTCTTAGTCCACTTCAGTCCTTCTGTTTTATTCTTTTTGGAAATATTCTTGTTTTCAGGGAAGAAAAAAAACAAGTGACTTTCACCTCTGATATGTACTGCGGTGTTAATGTTAATAATGGGGTATTATTCACATCCCCGAGCATAATACCCTCTCCCAAAATAGGTGGAGTCTGGGATAGGCTATGGTAATATATGCATTCCATGAAGTTTGGAAGCAGTAGTTTGCCTTTAAAGACCTGATAACTAATCCAAAGTAGTGGGGGGGGGGGGACATGCACTTCTTCTGTTCAGTATTATAGTATGTGTAAGTTGTGCTCAGTGTGATGTCATCTGACCTCCCCTGAGGTTCACTAAAGTAACCGCGCACAACTGCCATTCCCTTCAGGACTGGAAGTAAGATGCCAGCCCTGTGAGGCCCACCTAACAAGCCAAATATTATACAGAAAAATCCTCAAGTACAGCAAGTTTTTATTCCATGATTCAATGCTGTAAATTTCTTCAGTCTTAATTCCTATGACAATTCAAAAAACCAAAGTTAAAGAAGGAAACTTTTTTTTATGTTGGACCTCAATTATGTACATTCAAACATGATATATCATTGATTTCGTGGGCATACCCCAGATACCCTAATCCAGTGCTTCTCAAATGTTAATGTGCACACAGGTCACCTAGGGATTTTGCTAAAATCAAATTTTGATTTGGTAGAGCTGGGAAAGGGCCCGAGAATCTGCATTTATAGCAAGATCCCAGGTGATGCTGATGCTGGTAGTCGTCCCCCATTTTCTGGGTAGCAAGACCCTAAGCACTTCCTCTTTAAGAAGGTGTGGTAAGTTATGCAACATTTCACACCAGTTAGCTCAGGAGCCACAGAGCCACTACCAGATGCAGAATACCATCTTCTTATGCAAACACAAACTGACTGTTTCTTTCAAAGGAGGTACTATTTATCTGAAACTTTATTTTATCTGCCTTCTACTGGGCACTTGGAAATAAATCTTAAGTGAGAGTGAGAAAGTCTGGAATTTTTGTTTCCTCTTGACATGAGAGTGTTTGATGGTTTGTGAGGCCCTGGGTCACTTTCGGATTTGTGGCAGTCGGTACAGCGGTGCACAAGCGTTCTGGTTCTTGCCTCCTTCCAGGCTCATGAAGGGCTTGCACTTCCCCACTCCCTTTGAAAATTGGCATGGTCGTGTAACTTGCATTGACTAACAAAGTGGGACCACATGAGCTATGCATCACTTCCAGACAGAAGTGTCAAGAGCCAGTCCACAATTCACCACGTGCCCTTTTTCCTGTCTTTGTGATCTTGGAAACATATCCCAAGATGGAACCTCTGTCAAGCTTAGGTCCCTGCGTGACTATAATGATTACAGAATACCTCCCCTACACACACACACATTCAAATTAGTCATGTAACATAAGCAAGAAATAATTAACTGAGATTTAGGGCATATTTGTTAATGTAACAGAACCTCACCGTTCTGACTTAATACACTAATTAAAACCACCTCTGAGAAATCATTCTTAGAAATTTCAAAAGAGTTTTACATGAGCAGTTTCACAATTACAGGTTACTATTGAGTGCATAAGAGGTTGTGTATCTGAGGTGACATTCTTTTTGAAGAAGAAATCAACGTAATCAATTTATTACAATATGATCCATCTTCCAAGTGACCTTTATTGAGTAATTTAATCCCAGATTTATTGAGCACCTATGTAAGATGGCTATATAAGAAAATATCTTGAGGGCTAGCAGAGAGAAAAATTAGTGGTTGGTAGCATTTTCACATACCTTCAGAGAAGGTTCTGAAGAAATAAAGAGATGTCACGTTCACGCTCTAATTTTAGGGTGGTCAAAATTATCTGGCAATAAAAGATCAGGATATCTATAAAACATTTCAGGTAAGAGTTAACATCATGAGACAGTTTGGATTCTTATCACAAAGGAGTTGAAAGAAAAAATGAAGCCTCTAGTTTGAATTGCAGATTACATTCGGACAAGACAACGCTGAAAACTATTTCTGTCTAGGGAATCCAAAACAATTATGTAAATGAGACTCATGCTTCCTATTCTATTTTGTTTAAGGAGAATGTGGGTCAGTTCAACTATTGTAAATTTCTCTAATATCCACTGGCAGAAACATCAGCACAGGGTTAATGAGTTTATTAAAATGGATGGTGAAAAAAATAAGAAATAGTGTTTATCTCTCAATGATATTGGATAGTCTCTCTTTAATCATAGTCTTTTTCTCAGCTTTAATATGAAGCTACTTTCTGACGTTTAATGTTACCAAATTACTTCAGCTTCTAAAATGTATTAATATAACTTATAATGCATTTTGTCACTTCAATAGAAGATTCTGAATGAGACTGGTCAGTTTAGAAACCTGAAAGAAATTAGTTCTAAGTTATTTCCTTGTGACTGAAATTGCAAACGTCAGAATCCATTTCAAGTGGCTAAGACTGGAAAAGCTCATCCCTCGCTTCATTCAGCAGAGGGTATCCTAGACGTCTTTGTGGAGTGTTAAGCTTTAAATAGGTTAACACTGTACTAAGACTTGGGGACACTCTGATCTTCACTGAACAACTACAACATAGCAAATCCTTTGCGAGCTACTGCAGACACGATAAGGAAGAGCACAGACATGCTACCTGCTCTCACAGAGCTTCTGACCTCTAGGAGGTGTCAGATCAATAAGTAAATGTTTGTGAGTTTTGAGTGACAACTGTGGAGGTGTTCCTATTACTACTGCTACATTGCAAACTATCCCAAAACTTAATGGTTTAAAACAACAACTGTTTGATTATGTCTCATGGGCTCTGTGGGTCAGGAATTCACTCAGAGTGTGGCTGGGTGATTCTTCTACTCCTTTTGGAGCAACTGAAATCACTCAGTGGGACTCAGCTGGTGGACGGGCTGGTCTGGAGGACCCACAGCTGTACTCGCTTTGGCGGTAGTAGTGGCTAAAAGACTGAGCTCACGTGGGACTGTCAACCGGAGTGACCATCATGATGCTTCCAGCTTGGTGGTCTCAGGGTAGCTGGATTTCTTACATAGGGGCCAGGTTCCCCTAGACCAAGTGTCCCAAGAAAATTAGGTGGAAGATTCATGACCTTTTTGGACCTAGCCTGGAAAGTCACACAACAAACTTTTAGCAATTTCTTGTTGGTTAAAAGTGAGTCATAAGGCCAGCCTAGATTCCATTTCTTGATGTGGGAATGGCAGCTTCACACTGTAGAAATCTTGTGGGAAGGGAGATACTATTATGGACACCTTTTTATTTTTTATGGTGAAAAAATTAGTATTTAGAATTAGCCAGCTGGATTCAGTTTAGATGGCAACATCCAAAGCATCATAGTCAGGAGCCAGACATGCCTTCTTCTCTCCATCAGGCGTGATCAGGGTGTTGGCCTCGGCCACATCAATACCATAGAGCTTCTTCACAGTCTGTTTGATCTGGTTGTTGTTCGCCTTGACATCCACCATGAACACAAGTGTGTTGTGGTCTTCTATCTTCTTCATGGCTGACTCGGTGGACAGAGGGAGTCTGATGAGACCATAGTGCTCAAGTTTATTTCTCCTGGGCGTGCTCTTCTGAGGATATTTGGGCTGCCTTCAGAGCTGCAGTGTCTTGGGCTGTCTGAAGGTGGGTGATATGCAGATCTTCTTTACAACCATCTTTGCAAATGCAGTCTGCCAGAGGAAGATAGAAAGAAAGAAAACAGAGGCAGAGGGAAAGACTTTATAGATCTAAAGGTGAGAAGGAGCGGGAAGTTAGAAAGGTAGCAAGTAGGAGTAAGGGAATGGACAGTTCCCCAGGCAGAGTAAATACTTCTCGCAAAAGCCCTGAGATGAAAGGGAACTTGCCAAATTTGAGGAACAAACAAACAAACAAACAGACAAAAAGACAGATGTAGCCAGAGCGTAGAGGGTGAGATTTCCAAGATCAGGTAGCATCTTGTAAGACATGCTATGCTGAGAGCAATAGGAATCAGATGTTTAAGCAGGGGAGTAATGTGATCTGAGTCTTCGCGTGGGTCTTTCTGAATGAATTGGAGGGGTCACATCTGGGCCAGTTAGGAAACAGTTGTGTTGTCCAAGCTGATGATGAGAGTGGCCTAAATTAACGTGGCGGCAGAGAAGTAGACAGATTTGGGTTCTTTTCAAAGACACGATTGACAGGTCTTGCTGGTTGATTGAACATGGAGAGGGTAGGGATTATGAGATGTATTAATTTCCTAGGCCTGTTGTAACAAACCAGCACGAATTAGGTGGCTTCAAACAGCAGACCTTTATTCTCTCGGTTTTGGAGGCCAGATGTCTGGAGTCGAGGTGTCAGCAGGGCCGTGCTCTCTCTCAAGCTCTAGAGGAGAATCTGCTCACGCCTTTCTCACAGCTTCTGGTGTTGCTGGCCATCATTGGTGTTCTCTTGCTAGTAGACAGATCACTCAGCCTCAGTCATACGTGGCTTTCTTCCTCTGTGTCTGTCTCTGTGTCTCTTCTCTTCTTATAAAGACACCAGTCACATTGGATTAAGGATCCAACCTACACAAGCGTGATCTCAGTTTAACTTACATCCTAATCACATCTGCAAAGACTCTATTTCTAATAAGGTCACATTCACAGGGGTTAGGACATCAACATATCTTTTGAAGGGGGCACAATTCAACCCACAATATGAGGAAAAGAAAGGAATCATCATGCCTCCCAGGTTTCCAGCACAAGTACTTGGGGCAATAGTGGCAAACGGTGTTGCGGTGAGAGCAGGCTGGGGAAGGCAGCTGGGGATGAAGTGTTTCATCTTGAATAGGTTAAATTTCAGTTGACTGGGAGATGTCCAGGTGGAGATGTCACGCAGGCAGTTGAATGGACAAGCCTGGAGATTTCGGAGGGGAAATTTGGATGGGAAGCCCTATGTCGTGGGAAATGTACCCTGCTGAGTGACAAATGAGGGAGTGCAGATAACTGGCTGGTGAGAACAGAGAGAAAAGCCTAGAGCCCAGGGAACCTCCACGCAATCTCTCAAGACATGGGAGAGAAGAATGAGGCCAACAGTGTGCTGGTAAATGTCTAACAACTGCTTTCCATGGGGAGGAGAGGAGAGGAAAGGCCCGATTTGTAAAGTTTGCCAATTCCCTTGGTGTAAATACTCCCACCATGGTCACAGGCTTGAAAAGTTCCTGAAAATTTAAAAATTGATTTCTGCAAGCTGGTACAAGCTGGCTCCAACACAACCCTGGCCCAGTTTCATGCTACTAGTAGTGTAAGCTGAATAGTTAACGTATCCTCTCTGGGCCTTGGTTTCTTTATCTATAAAATGAATGGCTGCTCTCTTCAAGCTTCCTTTCTGCTGTCAGATAGCATAAATCCCAACAGCAAACCTTTGGTTCTGTCCTGATAGTAATGGGGCCCTTTGAACAGAGGATGTGCTGTTTTACAATTACACAGTTGAATGGGCAAAGTATAGGTAATGACACTCCTGTTCAGTGACTGTCAGTCCTGGCTTACAGATTTCTATACACATAAAGGAGGAAGGCTGGAAAAGACTCCCTCACTCTCTGGAGTCCTGTCTGGCGGAGTCTGTAACGGAAGACACCCTCTCACCCTTTTTCAAAGACACTGCTAGGATTCATCCTGTTCTTCAGCCAAATAGCTGTCAGATAGGTTGGCCATTCTAAAAGCCAAGTTTGACTGATAGTTTTCTGCGTAATATGCTTCATGTTATCGTCAATTATTTTGTTGCTTGCCAGACCAGGTGTTGAGAATAGCCAAATCTTGCCTTTGCCACTTACTAGATAGGAGAGCTTGTACAAGATACTTAAGCCCTCTAGGACTCAGTTTCCTCCTCTGTAAACTGCGGTTAATAAGAACCAAACTGAGGGCCACCCCTAACATCTGCAGCCCCAGAGAAAGAGTACAAAGGGAGTCTGTTGGTCCCTTCCTCTCCGAGCTTGCCCCATCCCTTCTGTTCTATTCCAAACCTCCAGGAACTTCACAAGGAAGATGCACAAACACCAAGCTGGTGAGTCCAAGCTCTATTCACCCTCTCCTCAACTTGCCCTGCCCCAAGAAACCACCTACAGGCTGTCCCTTGGACAAGGTCTGTCCTTGGGAGTAAGGAGACCCATGGAGGCCCTGAAAGAGGACTTGAGCCATTCAGACAGAGGATTCTGAGGTCCCTGGACCCAGACTATAATCCCTTAAAGGAAGGGATACCGGTTCTGGGATTACAACCACTTGGCCCTGTGGACTGGGAGGGGCTCCCCTGCCCCTGTTGTCTAAGGGTGATACTGTCAAAATAAATGGTTATTGTATTGATTATAAGAAATAAAGTAATGGGAAAGAAACTACCACATGTTTGACACATAGTGGGTGCTAAAAATATTGGTTTTCATTTCTTCCTGTGGTTCTATTTGACTAAAAGGGGTTCTTTCTATAGGAATTAAATATATATATATATTAAGCACATTCTATATACTGTGGGAGACACAAGGCATGTATAATATGCCATATTTTCTCTCATAGGAATTACAAATTTGTTAAGGACAGAGGACATTTAAAAAGTGTAACTGACCCAAACCCCCCCTTTTTTTTTAGGAAGATTAGCCCTGAGCTAATATCCACTGCCAATCCTCTATTTTGCTGAAGAAAATTGGCCCTGAGCTAACATGCCTATCTTCCCCTATTTTAAATGTGGGATGCCTGGCACAGCATGGCTTGATAAGCACTGTGTAGGTCCACACCTGGGATCTGAACTGGCAAACCTTGGGCCACCGAAGTGGAACATGAAAACTTAACCACTGTGCCACCAGGCCAGCCCCTCAAAAGGCACTTTATGAAATGTAAAAAATGGTACATGCACAAGCTCTGTGAAGTGCAGAGAAGTAGGAAAATTTGAGCTTGGACGCTCAAAGAAAACCAAAGAGGAAGCTCTGAGAATGGACAGAGACAAATAAGACATTCACAGGTCACATTCAGCGACAATGAGTGGACTCTACCAGTGTTAGAGTCAGAAAGAAATGTGAAATAAACTGGAATAAATAGTGGTGATCAGCTTCTTTCTATCTTTAATGCTAGAAAATGGGAAGCCATTGAAGGTTTGTTTTTTTTAAGACTAAAAAAAGTCAAAAAATTACTCAGAGGTTTTTAGTTAGTATTTTGCATGCAAATTGACCCTTACAAGGGAGGTGATCCATAGGCTGTCAGTGAACGAAAGTAAATAAGGATTTATGAGAGAGAGGAGAAAGGGGAGAGAAAAACTGTGGATGGTCTGCCCGCAGTGAACCTTGGTTTACTTGTTTGCGGTAAAGTGATTATCTGGCAGCTGGTTAAAAAGTCAGCTGGACCCTCTGACCTTGAGCAGCGTTTATGAATCGAGCATAATCTTTAGACATGGCAAAAGCCCTGCAGAGTTGAGGGGTGGCACCCACATGAGGCAGGCCATCCCTTTGGGATGCCTGCATGTCTCTTTCATTAGTATCTCCACCTTCCTTAGGCCACGAAGCACTATTTCCTTCTTTAGAGATGCTCAAGCACATTATGTATAAGTAATTTAATGACATTATTAAAAGTTTTTAAAATTGGGCAGGAAATCACCCTTTTAATACAATTTTTCTATCAGGGGGTATTTCTTATGACCTATTTTATATGCTTATTTTGCACAATTATAATTGAATAATATAAGTGAATGCATAATTTTGCATCTTGCTTTTTTACCTTCTATTACATCATTGCCCTCTGGAGATTTCTCTACAGAAGAGTTTTGGCCTCACATCATTTCTTCTCACTCCTAGCTCCTTAGGGGGTCATCAAGAAGGAATTAAAGATATACCAAAGGAAAAAAGCAATAATCAGAGCAATAAAAATTCTCAAGAAGCAAGACAGACGTCTTTAAATAGTTCAAAGTTTGCTGTGGAGGAGGAGTCTGGCTTAACCCAGATAATCCCAGAGCTCTGAGTTAAGACCAAAAGGTGGACATCACAGGGAGGCAAATTTCCACTTTTAGAGCAGATTGAAAACTATGCTGGCTGTCTCAGGGGTAGAGAGTCTGGAGGAGCTCAGGTGAAATGGGAAGGCCCGCCTACCAGGGACATATCTGAAGGTGTCCAAGCATGGAATGCGGGGCAGGAATGAACGGCATCTCAGAGCCCTGACATTCAGCCTGTTGGGCTGTCCTGGTTTTCTATTGCTGTGAGCAAATCATCTTAAAAATTAGTGGCTTAAAACCACAACAATCGTTTGATTATTTTCTCTCATAGCTCTAGGGATTGGCAAGGCTCAGCTAGGCAGCTCTTACTCAGGGTATCTCCTGTCAGACAGCAGCTGGGGTTGGGATCACCTTGAAGACTTCTTCACTGCTGTGTCTGGCACCGGGGCTGGCAAGACTCAAACAGTTGTAGGACTGGAGCATCAGTGTTTTCTGGGCATCTCTCCACTTCTATATGGTCTTTCCAGCAGGGTGACTTCAGAGTAGTGGACCTCTTATTTGATAGCTCCGAACTAGAAATGCACATGTCAATTGAGACAGAGACAGAGAGAGAGAGAGAGAGCCAGGCAGAAGTTGTGTTGCCCTATGACCCAGCCTTGGAAGTCACATAGAATCTATTCTGGGTGTCCTCTATTGCTTGAGACAGTTGTAAAAAACCTGCCCAGATTCAAAGGAGGGGACATCAACTCCACTCTTGATCGGAGAAGTGGAGAATTTCTTGAAGTTCATGTGGGACCAGAGATAATCTTGTGTTCACTTTTGGAAGGTATAATCTGCCACTTGGCCTTTCTGGAAGAATGGCTTCTCACATTGCTGGGTGGAGTACCGACATAATCATGGCTCTCCTCAAGATGCCTCGAGTCTTTTGGGCCATGGATGTCTCTGATATAAAGGCCACAACAGAGGTCTGCAATCTTTCAGTGAGGAAAGACACTTCTTTTTCCCACAATTTTGAGTTTAACCCAGAAGTGAGGGTAGGGAAAGAAACAGGACTGACCGATAGTGACATTCATGAATAGTGCAGGAAGCCAAACACGGAGCTGGGTGCGTATCCCTGTCCACATTCCAGGAGAGAGGGCAACACCATCAGGAGCCACTGATTGGCCTTAATCTGTATGTTGGGAAAGTATGGGTTATACAGTTCTATCCATCTGCAAGCATCAGTGGGGAATCATGTTCAACTGCTAACAATAGAGATTCATTTGCAGTGGCTTAAACTCATAAACATTTATTAAATAAAAAGCAACTAAAAAACAGCAGTCTAGGGCAGTTCCACAAAATCTTCATGGATCAGTTTTCTCTCTATTTTTATGCTCTACTTTCTTGCTTTATTTCTATGCTTCCATCCAAAAGATCACCTCATGGTCCAAGGTGGCTGCTGGAGCTCCAGTCATTATATCCAAGCAACAGGAAGGAAAAGAGGAAGGCTTATCTCACTGTCTTTTAGGTAGGTTTCTCAGAAGTCTCAAACTATACTTGTATTTATATCACTTTGGCCAGAACTTAGTTATATGGGCTCACCAAGTTACAAACAAGGCTAGGAAAGCAGTTTCTTAGCAGGAGATATTGCCCAAGGTTTTTTTCTAAAACCTAAATGTGAAAATTATGGGCTTGCCCCATGGTCTAGTGGTTAAGTTTGGTGTGCTCTGCTTTAGCAGCCTGGGTTTGGTTCTTAGGGCCAGACCTACACCTCTTATCAGCAGCCATGTTGTGGAGTCATCCCACAGACAAAGTAGAGGATGATTGGCACAGATGTTAGCTCAGGGTGAATCTTCCTCAAGCAAAAACAGGAAGATTGGCAACAGATGCTAGCTCAGGGCCAATCTTCCTCAGGAAAAAAAAAAGTGAAAATTAATATTTGGAGGCAAGAAGCCCTTTCTTTAAATTTCCTGCTTAAAAGATAAAAAAAGATATTCACCAAGCTAAATGCCTCATAAAGACTTTCTAGTGACATGTAAGTGCCTCCCAGAAATTAGAGATTTGCTTCAATACTTTAAAATCTGAGGTGGGAAATAGATTTTGTCGAATCCATTTGCCCACTCTAAACACTTGACAGCAGCATTCAAATCATGTCTTAAAACTCCCCCTAATTTCAAAGCACACTTTGTTCTTTTGGTCTAAGTGACTGAAGTTACAGCTAATGCAAGATGTGAGGGGACACTTTGAAACATGAAGGATGGCACTAATGCTTGGAGACGTTCAGTGAACTGATCCCCGTGCCTTGTGTTTCTCACATAATCATGACTCTCCTCAAGGTGCTGGCAATTTGGGTCATTGTCAATATGAAAACATTTGCTCCATGTCACAACACACATGAATGCGCACACCCCTCCACAGAGCAAAGGTCATGAAATATTTTTCCAGTTTTCTCCGCCTGCAGACACCTTATACTTAAAGGCCCAGCTGAATCCCATTTCATTGCTGAAGCTTTTCCCAGCACCCATGCTCTGCCGTCTTCCCCTCTCCTCACTCAGGGACCGATTCCACTGTGAAGCTCATAGCCAACATTTCACAAACATTAAGAGAGCATTTAATATTACTTCCAAACACTTAGTACCTCACTGTGGCCTGTTAGCGTCCCATGCGGAATTCTTATCTTCCCAAGTTGAGTGTGAGCTCTCTGAGTGCCCCATCCTTTTTTTGCATCATTCCATTTTAGGCGCTCGGTATTTCCAGGTTGACAGAGCTTTACAGATGGCTCTGGCACCAGGCATCAGAAACTAGAGGAGCGTATACAAACCAGTTCATTGACTGTGTCCACTAAGGGAAAAAATCTAACTCCAAATCTTTGTGTCTCAAAAGCAAACTGTAACACACATTCCAGAATAGCTAAAGTGAAAAAGACAGACAATACCAAGTGTGGAATAATTGGAGCGCTCATATACTGTTGGTGGGAATGTAACTTTGTACAACCATTTTGGAAAACTGACCGTATCTAGTAAAGCTGAACATAGGCACATTTTATAACCCGGAAACTCCGCTCTGAGTTATGCACTCAACAGAAGTGCATGTGTACATGCAAAATCAACAAAAACAAGATGACAAACATGCCCTAGAAGGTTCTGAGTACTATACACAATAGCCCCAGATTGGAAACTACCCATATGTCCTTCCCCAGTGTAATAATAGAGTGAATAAGGTGTATGGTCACAGAATGGAATATTATATGACAACAAAAATGGACAAAATATTTCTTTATGCAACAACCTGGATAAATCTCACAAATGTAATGTTGAGTGAAAGAAGCCAAGCATGAAATAGGCCTTACTGCTTGGTTTCATTTATATAAATTTCAAAAACAGGCAAACTAATCTATCCTATTAGAAATCAGGATAGAGGTTCCCTGAGGTGGGGCGGGGTTACCCCAGGAAAGAGACACAATGAGGGCTTCTGGGAGGCCGGGAATGTTGTATTTCTTAATCTGGGTGTTGGTTATACGGGTATGACATAGTATTCACTTTATGAAATGCAAACTGAGCTGTACACTTAGGATTTGTGCATTTTTATCTGAGTGTGTTATACTTCAATAAGAAGCTTACCAGAAAACAAACACAGAAGCCAGGCTTGGCATTTGGTGTGTAATTGCCCATCCCAACCCCGCTGTGTGTTGCTGGGCACTGCAAAATGAAGGGCTCGCAAGATCTCCAAACTCGCTTGCTGCTCTAATATCCTATGGTTCTACGATTCTGTAAAAGCCCATTGGAAAAAGACTGGAAGAAAAATTCTTCAACTTTAGGCCACAGTGGGAAATTCTACTTGCTAAGGAGGAGGCCCTGGGACCAGCTAGTACCCCCATGCCTGAGCTGGCTATCCGTGTGTCCCGCGTCCTGGGGGGCAGTCAGTGTGGGCAGGGCGGAGCATCCTTTCCTGAAGAGGTGAGAGGCCGGGAGTCTGTGCTGCAGCGTCACTTTCTGGATTTCTTCCTCACCTTCTCTTCCATCATCCTCTTTTCCCTCTTACCTTGAGTGGTGTCAGCAGCTTTCCCGGCTGGCGCCGTTTGCTTTCAGGGCTGACAGCTGGCTGGGAGAAGTGCCCCTTTTTCTCTTCCCTCATTGGCATCTGTCTTATTTCTCCCCATTATGGTCGCTGCGGCGAGCTCAAGCATCCTTTGTGGCTTGTGTTCCCCATCCACCTACTAGTCGAGCTTGCCCTGTTTTTTTCTGGCAGCACACAGCATTTCAAAATTAAAAATTTAGAACACTCACTCTCTCTGCCTTACCTCTCAATGGCACACGTCAATTTCACTGTGCCGCACTACACTGGCTACTCAGAAAAAAGTAATCGAGGAGAGAAAATAAAGAATAGAGGTATCATGGGTGGGCAGAGGAATGAAACGTAGAAATGGATGTGTGACCAGCACCTCCCATCCTATCACTTAGTTATTAAGCACTTTCTGCTCACACACCATGGGGACAGGTGACAGCAAATGCAAACGATGCCAAGCCTGTTCTCCACAGCTCTTGACCTAAAGGGTCCATTTCATCACTGCATTGTTATAATCTGAGATTTCTCCTTGTTCATCTACAAATGTCTATGTAATCAACAAGGGGAAATTGCAAATTAATAATGATGCAGTGATGAAGTGGAAATGACACAGGGACACAAAAGGGCCATGGGGCCCTCCCAGACAGTGTCAGTTGCATTAACAAAGCCTCGTGGAAGGCAGACAGACAGGTTAAAATTGGAAACACTTCCAGTGCAGCCCTAGTCTGAGGCTAGTTTGAGAGATTAATGGAGCATGCTGCAGGCTGGCTCTGTAATCATGAAACAGAGAGCACAAAAGCTGGCTCTGTTAGCTTTATCTGGGGGCTTTTACTGAGGAATTTTATTTCCAAAGGAGGAGGAATAACTAAGGGATATCATGTGAAGCTACGGAAAGTTTTGAACAAGGAGAAGTAAAATCTAGTCCATAGTGGAAGCATCGCTAAGACAAAAGTCGGTAAACTGTCACTCATTATACTTGAAGCATTGTTGTAGGGACCTGGCCTTCCCCCCTACCGCCCCTCAAGGCACGGGCCAGGCCTGCCTGCTTTGAGTCTGATGCATTTGCTGGGACGCAGGAGGTTGGAGAGTGGGGAAAGTCAAGAATTTCAGTTTGTTCCTTCTATCCTCCGTTCCCAGCCCTGATATAAAAGAACCTAATCCAGCTGTTAAAGGATGAGCCAGATGTGATGAGACCCATCTCATCCATTTCTAACTCCTGTGATTTTCTGGTCTGCAAACCTATTGGGTATAATAGAGAAAAACAGCCCAGGATCTGTTGGAACTGCATGAAGTAAAACACTCCTGGCGCCCAAGAGTGTATCTCACTGCCTGGTTTAAGGATGATTTTCTCTAAAGCCACCAAAAGAAGAAAACTTATACCAAGTTTAAGAGTAACGCTATAAGAACAAACACTTCTATGGGGCTTACCCTGTGCCAGCCGCAATGATCTAAGCACTTGCAGGTACTTCCAACCACAACCCTGTGATGGAGGTACTGTGACTAGGCCTATTTTAGAGAAATAAGGAAACTGTGAAGGAAAGGAATATCCATTTCACTCATTTATTCACTCAACAAATACTTTTGAGCAGCTTTTCTATGCCCGGACACACGGGAAGTCTGCTGAGCTGCAGGTGAGTGCTGAACAGCAGGCGGGATCAGAGCTGCCATCTTAGTCAGCTCGGGCCGCCAGAACAAAGTCCCATGGACTGAGGGGCCTACACAGCAGAATTTCCTTTTCTCATAGTGCTGGAGGCCAGAAGTCCTTGGAGACATGGTTTCTCCCCAGATCTCTCTCCCTGGCTCGCAGATGGCCACCTTCTTGCTGTGTCCTCACGTGGCCTTTGCATCCCTGATGTCTCTGAGTCCTAATCGCCTCTTCTTAAAAGGACGCCAGTCAGGCTGGATTAGGGCCACTCTAGAGGCCTCATTTTAACTTCTTTACCTCCTTAAGAGCCCTATCTCCAAATACAGTCACATGCTGAGCTCCTAGGGGTTAGGGCTTCAACACAGGAATTTGAGGGGTAGGGTGTGGTGGACACAATTCAGCCCATAGCAAGCTGGGAAGACAATTTGATGCCTTGACCAATATTTCAGGACCTTAACTTCGTCCACCTATGCTGGGCCTGGAAAGCCCATTGGGATTCATGCAAAGGTTTAAACCCTGAATGCACCTGGCATGCAGCAGAGGAACCACACTGAAGCAATCTCTCCGTGTTGTTTGTTATCCAACAGTCCACCAACTGCCATACAATGAGGGCTTGTGACAACCAGGGAAGCAATTGTGTCCAACTGCCCAGTGTTCGCTAAAAACATTGAAAAGGAAACATCTGCTTATACTATATTTTTCTTTCTTTTTTTCCTCTGAATGATTCGAAAGTGACTAATGTGGATTTCAGCTACTCTGCCACGCAGAGCTGAATTCATGCCTTCAGTAATGCCTTCTGTGCTCGTCTGGTGCATTCTTCCTCTAAGGCATTTCAAACACTGTCGATTTATTCTTCCATGAATTTGAATGAGGGGAAAGCTGTGGAGCCATGTTGCTCCTGCTCGTCACGTGAGAATTCATGGTCTATCTGCCAACTTGTTAAGAGCACTTGCTCCTTCCAGTTTTCAGGATTTATTTTGATCATAATTTCTCTTAGTCTTCTTAATCTCGAAATAAAGAGCTTCTGGACCCAGTACTGTATTATATCCACCAAAACATTCATTTACTTCAATCCCTCAAGATGTTTTGGAAGAACCATTTAAAATTGTTTAAAAAGAATGGTAGTAAATGTGGCTGAGCCATCACGATGTCCTGCCTGCACGATGCTCGGGAAATGTGCTCCCAACTTAGATTTCTAGACCCTTTAGGAGGCAGGGAAATAAATAGTTCAGGTGCAGCCAGTCATAAGAAAATAAAGATCATTGTATGTTTAATATGTAACCGTTTTTCTCTCTCCTTTTCAAATGCTTTGTAAATTTTCAAGATTTGGAAATCCAGGTACTGATGGCATCTTGGCTGCTTGTCCTGAAAGGCTGCGGAAAACGCAGTGTAGGGTCTAACTCCCTCCCGCTTTAAGTTAAAAAGGCTGCCTCTGGTGGAGAAGGAAGAGCAGCCACCTGCTTCTTCAGGAGAAGCCGCTCTTTGCACAGAAGAGGAAGCCGGGAGCACGCGCATCCTGTGCCGAGTTCTGATATGGATTCCTTCTGTGACTGAAGAGATCATTTTTCATCCCATTGCCTCCAGTTCCTTCTCATTAACATGGTGGTACTTCACCAGGTTCCTCGCTCACAGGAGTATTAGGCAGAACAATTAAGGGTTAATTAATTAATTGGAGAGCAACCATGCAAGAGAGATAATGAGGATTTCTATAGCATTTCCTTGGCTTTGAGTAAGACCGCCCCTATCAATTTTAATCAGAAGCTTAGAGTCTCAGTTTTTCATTACTAGTCACACTTTGAGGTTTAAAATGAACATGAAGCTCTTGAATATAATTTTTCCCAAATCAGATATTTTTTCCCTGCCAGACTGACTTCTAGTACCCACTTCTCAGGGTTAATCAATGTTATCTTGCATTACATTTAGTAGTTCTATTTTGAGTCAATGAAAATGACAAGGATTTTTTCTTTGCTATTTAATGCATTTTGTTATTATTGTCGTTGCTTATTTAAGTTAAATGAAAGAGATTCCACTCTCCAATATGAGTTAGTTTTCCATCTTGTATCCTCAGAGACGATCTTGGCCAAAACCCAAGACAGAACAATGACAGAACTTGGATGGAAAGTCAATGACTTTAAAAAGAAAGTCTAAGAACCTGCTAATTATCCAAATGCTGGTTTTCTAGGATGAACATGATGAGCTGTCTTCCTCCCCGGCTCCCTCCTGGTGCTCACTGTTGTTGGGAGGGGGGCTGGAGCAGAATATGTAGACCAACAGGGCTGCATGAATGGCTTTGCCTCACTGCTGCTGGGAGGGCTGGTGCCAATTCTCGGCTCAACCTCAGAGAGCTGTGGTTCAAGTGTCTTTAATGTTCCAGATCAGGGATGCCCAGGCGGTGGCTGAACTTTCATTTCCTCACCGCCTGCTTCTATTCCAAACAGAATGGAATCTCTGACTCGTGTCCTGGAGAATGCGTCTTCTCCACATTACAGAGCAACCTGCTTCCCGACTCTGACAGCCATAGCAAATCAAATCACTTCCTGGTTGAGGGTAGAAAACCTCTAACTTGGGCTGGAGGTGCAGCCTTCAGTGGTTTCCAGTTTCCCAAAAAATATACTGTTACAGTCCTCGAAGAATCGTATTCTTCTACTCAGTGTGGAAAACCAATTCAGTTTTATTCAATTTATTCAACCAATGTTTATTGATGATTGACACGTGACACTCTGCTAACTACTAGGAACAAAAGGAAGGTGTAAGACAGTCTGCCTCAATGAGGTCAAAGTTAACCCAGGATAGGAGAGCAGCATAGCAAGGCAAGAAGGTAAAGCCCAAATCCACTGGTTTGACCTCCTCATGGTAAATCTGGTCAAAGACTGAGTGGAGAGGTAGGAGAAAGTTCGAGAGAAGATGAAAGTGTTTCTTTGGGGATTAAGTATCCAAAGTCCAAAACTGGGAATACTTAGGGCTCATTTTCTTGGAAGAGAAATTCCTACGCTTTTGCTGGGTGCAGAAGAATTTTTGTCTTTGTAAATTCTTCCAGATAAAGCTGTTTGTTTTTATCCATTTTATGTCAAATTTCTTTTTACTGATAATGGAGTGAGAAGAGGGGCCTCAGAGATAATCCAATCCAACGTCTTCATTTTAAATGTTAAAAAATCTATCTCCCACGCTAAATGATTTGTCCAAAATTGCATTGATTAAAAAATGGTGGGCTGGGTCTGGAACTCAGTTCTCCTACCCAATCTCATGTTATTTCAGAATAAGAAATTACTATGTAATTATTATTACTAAATAAATTATTACCATGGAATGGTTTCCCCCCGATATTTTCTCTTAATACCTTCAAGTTTGTGGAGGAATCTTTAATGTGTATAGATAAACTACATTAATAGAATTCATTAAAATATGACTTAATAGACTGCAAAATGGTCACAAATTCTTGCACTCCTTCACCCCTTGAATATATTCTTTACCTTGTGACTGGCTTGACCAATGGGACTTTAACAAGAGTGGGGCTAGCTGAAGCTTGAGGGGTCTCATGCTTCGGGATTTGTCCTCTTGCTGCTGTTGGAACCCCTCCTCCATGTGAAGGAGCAAAAGATAGCCTGCTGGATGGTGAGAGACACTTGGACCAGTCAAACCAGTTGCCTCTGTCACCTCAGCAAATAGCCCAGGCAGCTCTCAGCCAAATCACAAACTGACTACAGGTGCATGAATGAGCCAGCTGAGCTCAGCCAAGCCCAGCCCAGGCAGCAGAGCACCCGGTCACCTCCTGAACTGAATCAATGGCTGCTGTTTTCAGTCCCTAGCAGTTGAGGGGGTTCATTGCAAAGCAAAAACTAGCTAATACAATGAATATAGGAGTGAATGCTAAGCTTAGAAGTGAGTTCAAGAGGTGAGAGCACACTGTCACTACAGTAAGTGGTTAGAGGTTTCTTTCAAAACCTAAACTTTACATCCAAGAGAGCAGAATGCTCTCTTAATGCTGAACTTGCTATTTTATGGGGGAAAAGGAAAAGCTATATTTTTTGTTTTCTCCCGCCAGGGGAATGTTGCTCTTGGAAAAGATACAGGTTCTCATTACACTTATTTCCTAATTTAATTTCAAATCTTGGCCAGTAACTGGTCACTAATTAACATGAAATTGCAAATAAAACTTTTCTATTAAAAGCACACATACACACACACAGACATACAATGCTGGCAAACGCAGATTATGCTTCCTCTTACAGGGTCATTTATCTGGGAGACTGCATATTGTGATTTCTTCTAGCCAGAGCTCTGTTTACTGTGGATTTCTGCCAAGATAACCATTGTCATTCTTCAGAGATTTCTCTTTTAGCAAGAGCATCTCTAAAATGCAATATGCTTTCAAGGAGTTGACATATAACCCTGATAGAATATAAAGATAACTCCTTGTAATAAATAAATGCAACACTATTTCCTGTGCTCTTTGAGAACGAAACTTAAAAGAAAACAGTTTCTAAAGTCTACTCAGAAAGAGAGAGGCTCCTGCCAATATTCTTTAACTTCTCTTTCCCATTGCACAATCTTAGAAATTATAGGAGAAATATACTTAAAAACAAATACATAATCGGGTTGAAAAACAAGAAGAGGTGTTTTTGGTTGACTAGAAGGAAAATGAGATTGTACCATAAAAAGCGAAAATCCATATAGGAGAGGACTCCTGTAAAATGTGGGGTGCCTTCAGGGGAGCTTCCAGCCCAGAGGTAGCAAAAATGGGAGAAGGAGAGGACCTGGGAGGGGCACTTCAGGATCACTGATTGAGATACTGCCAGCAGACAAGTCAAATGGTTGACCCCTCTTCCCATTCCACCTCTTGGCAGGTCTACGCGGTGCCCAGTAGGACTGTCTTAGTCTAAACAGAGGATGGAATCTGCCATCTGGGTGGATGAGGCAGGACATCAGGAGGATGGTGACCAAAAGGAGTACTGGAAATTACTCATGTCCAGAAGATGGCAATCCCTGCCTAACAACACATCCTGTGCCCATCTTCCACTCCCAACCCTGGAGAGTGGCTGCAGTCCACCCCATCTAGAAGCAGATTCCCCTCACCCAGCATAACCATTGATGGCGGACTGCGGCAAACAGACATAAAATTTACAGAGTCAGATCAACAGGAAACCGGGACAAGAATTTGAAAACATTTAAGTGAATTAAGAACATGGAAAAGGGGCACCAAACGCAACAATTAAGAAACAGAGTTAATGGGGCCGGCCTGGTGGTGCAGCAGTTAAGTTTGCACGTTCCACTTCTCGGCGGCCTGGGGTTCAGCAGTTCGGATCCCAGGTGGGGACATGGCACCACTTGGCAAGCCATGCTGTGGTAGGCATCCCATATATAAACTAGAGGAAGATGGGCACAGATGTTAGCTCAGGGCCAGTCTTCCTCAGCAAAAAGAGGAAGATTGGCAGTAGTTAGCTCAGGCTAATCTTCCTCAAAAGAAAAATAATAATAAAAATAAACAAATAAATAACAAGAAACAGAGTTAATATGGTAAACAAAAGATTTTACAACAATCATAATCCTTATTCTCAGACAAATCTAAGAGGATATTGTAGCCACACAAAATAATCAATTAGAGATCCAGGAAAATTTTTAAACATACTATTGAAATTAAAAACTAAGTAATGGGCTTAACAGCAAAATAGACATTGATGCAACACAAATTAGTGGGCTGGAAGACTAAGGTGAGGAATTTTGCTAGAACGCAGGACAAGAAGACAAAAAATTATCAGGTATAGAAGAAAAATTAAAGGATTTGGAGGAACAAGTCAGAAGTGCCAATATCTATCTAACAAGAATTTTAGGAGAGAATAAAGTGAATGAAGAGAGTGAGAACACTCAAAGCAATAATAGAAAAAGAACTCTTAGCACTAAAGAAAAACAGCACTCAAATTGGAAAGGCCCAACTCTATATTATTGACAAAGGATACGTCTATAATATAACCATGTCAAAAGGAGGAAAATAAATAGATCTAAATGCTATACTAGGTAAATGCTGTCAAAAGAGAGCTGATAAGCAATGTTCTAAGCTAATTAGAATCAGAAAGCATTAAAAGGACAAGAGGTATTTCATATTGATAAAAGGAACAACATAATGGTCACAAACTCTAGGTCCCTTATTTCCTAGTTTTAGGATATTTAAACAAAAATGAATAGAAGAACAAAACTTTGACAAATTCATCCCAACTGATAACAGCGATTACATCTGTGGAAGAAAGTAAGATTTGGTTAGACAATAAAGATGACTTTTTTCTTAAATCTGTATTACTTGAAATTATTTTTACAAGCTAGATGTATCTGTGTATTAATTTCACATTTAATAATTTTAAAAATAAAAGAGATTATATATATGTATTTAAGTTGTTCCATACTTAATAGTCCTTTGACATGTTTAAGCAAGGAATAAGTCCAATAATAAGCCCAAATTGAACTTTCTCTCTCATCTGCTAAAATCTTGTTTGTCTCTGTCACACAATTCTTATCACTAAATTTCTTGCCTTTCTGCACTGTTCTCCAGTTGTCAAATGAACTTCAATCTTGTAACTCCAATTAGAATATGCTGGAGAAAGGGATTTTTCTCATATTCTAAATAATAGTAGAATATTATTAATAGTGTTTAGAAATACTATTTCTTAATGAATGCCTATTTTGTGGCACCATATGCCTTATCTCATTTAATCTTCTCAATAATGCTTTAGAATAAGTTCTATTATTGATCCCATTTTACAGATGAGGCAATTGAGGTTTTAGGCAGGTTAAATAACTTGTCCAAATTCCTGGAGAAAGTAAGAACAGAAAGAACCAATATTTGAAAGTTTGACTCAGGATTCTGAATTTTAACCACTGCAAACAGGTCTGGGCACGTAGAACCCACTCAACACATGTTTCAGTGATCAATCAGGTTGGAACACCCCATGGTGTCATGAGGAGGGATTTGAATTGGAGAAGTTGAAGTGTCATAATTAGCAGTTTTAGGCCTGGCAGAGCCTCAGCAGATATTTTACAGGTGAGGAAGATGAAGCCCAAAGAGGTTAAGGGAGTAGTCCAAGGTCACAGAGGCCATCCTGGAACAGCTAAGACTGAAACCCACCTCTCCCGGATCCCAGAGCAGCGCTGGGGAAAGGAACCTCAAAGCATGTGGCTCCTGCAGCTCCTAAGCGGCCCTCCCCTCACGTTCTTCCCTGAAAGTCTTCGAGTTGCACTGTCTTTATGGAGCACCGTTCCACGTCTGGGAGACCCAGCATGGCAATCACCGCATAATGTTTCTTTAAGTGGGCCACAGGGACTCACTGCAGATGGCTTTTCTAGGACAAAGGTGCTAAAATCCGAGTTGATTCCAAGAGCAGAAAGCTGGACTTCAAACATTAAAAGAGGTGCTGAGGGGAGAAAACCGGAGAGCAATCACAGATGGACACAGAAAGATCCTGAAAAATCCAGAAGGCAGAAGAACTGGGGCGATGCAGGTGAGAGAAGAGGTTCAGATAGCATCACCGAGAAGCTCTGGATGGAAACGATTCCAGAACCCTCTGCTGTGATCCCAGGGCTCTCGTCTCTCCTTGTGCTGTTGTGGTTTCCTCATCTGTGAGTGTCACAGTTAGAAACACCTAATTTTGGCCTTTGCCCAAGGTATAAGCTATAGTCTATGATGTGACCTGAGAGTAAAACGGCTTTTCCTTTTTTATTTAACTTTTTAAATGTTTGATTTAAACTGTGCACTTCAAACTCACAGGAGAGTTTCAAAATCAAGACAATGAACACCTGAATACCCTTTGTCTAGATTCACCAGGCGTGTTCTGCTCTGGTCTCTGTGGCTTTTTCCTGGTTGTTTTTCTTGCTGAACCATTTTGGAATTTCAGACATCATAAAACCTTACCTCTAAATACTTCTGCTCACATGTCCTAAGAACAAGGACATTTTCTTACATAATTACAACACAATTATCAAATCCTGGTTATTTTGCATTGGCACAATATTATCATCTAACATACAGTCCATATTCAAATTGCTCCGATTCTGTCAATAATGTTCTTTAGAGCACTTTTTTTTTCTGATTCAGGGACCTATCTTTGATCAAACAGTTTATATAGTTGGCATTTCTCTTTAATCTAGAACAGTTCATCAGTCTTTCTTTGCTCTTTGTGACCTTGACATTTTGAAGAGTATAGGCTGGTTGTCCCTTGATTTGGGTTTGTCTGGTGTTTTCTCACGATGAGAGTCCTTGAGTATTTATGACACACATACCACAGAAGTGAGGTAGTGTCTAAGTGAAATGGCTTTAATCACAATATTTTTATACGATATTAATCCTGTCAGATACGCCATTTCTTGAGTTCAAGGAGTAGAATGCTAAATGACACCAGATTAGCCATAAAGCAAGCCCTGAAGAGAGAACACACATTCCAAAGGGAGGGCACTCCATTGATGGACAGTATTCTCAGCTGCTGCCCGTTCAGCACAGCAGGTCAGAGCCCACCGACCTCTGTGCTTGTTTCGACCATAATGACATCACTGAGCAGCATTAATTTCTCTAAAGAAGGGAGGGGAGAGTCTACTTGGAAAATTACTCCTCATTTCAGTCTGCCCATAAAAGAAAATTTAAAAACTTTTATTGTCAAACATAATTATCTCTTTTTGGAGACATCATAGTCTTAAAAGGGTTTGAAGAGTTGGAATAATGAAATCAGCTTCCCACCTCTCCCTACTTAAAACGAAAAAATAAAGTAAACATGTCACCTGTGAAGACACCTGTTTCTTTGGGTATTTACAGCATTTTGTGTTAAGGGCATGTTTCATTGAAGAAGCTCATAATATTGAGTTCTGAAGACTGAAAGTGCCTCCTCTGTTTACTGGTTTCTATTTCCTAAACTTATCCTCTGCTGTCCACGCACCTGCCACCCCCTGCTCCAAGCCTCTGTCATCTTCCTTAAGATTATTGCAGCAGTTTTCTAACTGGACCCAGTACCCGCTCTTGCTCCTCCATAATCCATTTTCCAGACAGCAGACAAAATGATTTCCCTAAAATGTACCTCAGATTGTGCTACTTTCCTGCTTGATATCATCCAATGACTTCTTCTTTATTGCACTTACTTAAAATCCAAATTACCTGCCACAGCCAACAGGCCTGACCCCTGCCCACTTCTCCAACTGCCTCTCCTCCTGCTTGCCCCCTCGTTCAGCCTGTGTGTTTCAGTTGTGCTAACTTTTCTATTCCTTGAGGGAGCCTGTTTCCTCACCTCAGGGTCTTTGCACTTGCCAATTTTTCTGCTTGGAACATTCTTTCTTTGGCTTGACCCATGATAGTTCCTTCTTGTCATTTGGGTCTCAGCTCAAATGTCACCTCATCAGAGTGGCTTTTTCTGACCATGCCACCAAAAGTAACTTCTACCTCAACCAGTCACATCCTCTGTTTTGCCTAACTTCTGAATCTCTTTCTGAATTTATCTCGTTGATACATCTGTTTATAATTTCATCATATAGCTCCACTACAACAACAAGAACCATGTCTACCTCACCCCCTGCCTAGAATGATTTCTGGTATGGAGTGGATGCTCGGTAAATATTTGTTGCATGAGCAGAAGAATGATTACAGACTACAGCGAACTATAGCTGAAAGATGCAATTTGTCTGGTGTTGGAACAAATACCGTTGCCTTGACCAGTTACTCACCTTAGTCACCATATTCACCTCCAAATTTTCCAAGATAATTCTAGCAAATTAAGGGGAGATGAATAGGAATGGAGGCTGAAGTAAAAGGGCGTAAAGACATAAAACAAGAGAGCCTCATATAAACTTATGTTCCGTGAACTGAGAGTATGGTTAACTTAACCCACTGCACCTAAGGAACAAATTAATAAACTATAAACAAGGAACCTTAAGAAGCACACAATCTACTGTCCATAATGCCACCCTGTCCTGGTCCTTATATCCTACTGTCCACCTCTTCGTAGTCTCCAACACTCAGTCTTCTTTCTTCTCCTGTCCCCAAAAGTAGACATTCTCCCAATACGGATGTAGTGGATAGCTTTTTTTCTATATATTCTTTGTCTCTGAGTTCTCATTCACTTCCATAGCTTTACCCATCACTTCTCTACTGGTGAATGCCAAATTCAGCTCTCCAGTAGATTCAGATCATTGTCAGCTGGAATTTATTTGGCAACTTGAATCTTTCCTGGAACTCCTCTAGTCTGAACTTGTTTGTCCAGAAGGCAAAAGGCCCAGGGTGCCCTGTTATTCAAAAAAATCTATTAATTCCTGAAGGGCAGGGACTGTATCTCACTTTATTTCTTTATCACAGAGTGGGCATCCACTCAGGAAATGTTTGAAGTCACATAAACTTAATAGAAAATGAAGACTTTACCATGTTAGTGGATATATACATATCACATGGCTTTTTCTGTGTGATAAGCCACTCCAAAGTTATTGGTTTAAAACAATAACTACTTATTTGTCTTATGACTCTATGAGTTAGGTCTGGGGCTGGGGCTCAGCTGGTTGGTTCTTCTGGTCTTGGCTAGGCTGGCTCATGCATCTGCAGCCTGCTGCTGAGTTGGCTGGTCTAGAGGTGTTTCAACTGCTCACCTCTGAGTCCTGTGGTCTCTCGTTCTCCAGCAGGCTAGCCAGGGCTTGCCATGGTGATGGTGGAAAGGATCTCAAGAGAACAAAAAGAAGTGTGCAAGGCCTCTTGATGGCCAGGCTTTGGACTAGCATACTGCATACTGTCAGTTCTGCCACCTTGTAGTGGCCAAACAAGTCACCAGATGAGCCCGGACTCAAGGCCTTCATCTCTTGATGGAGGATGCTGCAAAATCACATTGTATAGAGGTGTGGGTACAGCAAGGGAAATTATTGTGGCTGTTTTTGCAAACAGTTTGCTACAGTAAGTAACTGTTTGCTAGTGGAATGTTATCTCTTTGAAATGTAGCTGTTTAAAGAGATGATAACCAGAAGATGTGGCAACTGAGCCTAACTTTTGTCCGTTTTTGCACAAAATCCCATAAACCATCACCTCATCCTAAGTGCACTTCAATTTACTGCTTCACGGGGAGGAAGTCAGACTGCAGCTGTTCCTGGAACAGCTGTGACTGAGTGGGCGCCTGCCCAGCCCCAACTGGTCCCCTGTATGTTGGAGGTCACGACAACCACAGACAGCAGTCTCCAGGGAGCTGCCCTGGAAGGCTCAGTTAATCGAGGACTTGCCCGAGTGGGTGGAAGAAAGGCTCAGCTCACTGCAGGACTGCGGAGGGAGCTAAGGCCTCTAGAGCCCTGCACTTGGTCCCCCCACTCCCCGCTCAGGTTGCTGTGACCAGAAGGCCGACACCGGTTCACGAATACACAAGGGTATATTCAAAGTGCAGGAAGCCCACTTTGTTGAAGATTTCTTTTCCCTAACTTACAGGAGGCAGATGGTACTTCTTGACTTTCTTTTATCGGAGGCCCTGAATGGAAATGTATATGCTGATCAAATAATGTTAAGGCTGTCTCAGGTGGTTGAGGAAGGTGCTGGTGTGGTGCTTCTCAACCCTGACTCCTTAGTAGAATCCCTGGAATGCTTTCCAAACATACAGGAGCCCCGGGAGCAAGAAAGTTAACTGGTTTGCTGGGACCCTTTGATGATTTGTTTTTTAAGGCTGCCCAGGTGTCTCTAACGTCCATCCAGGGTCTTAATTGCCTATGCTGACATAATGAACACAAAGTTACAAAGAATGGCCAGTCTAGTGGAAAAAGCACTTGGAGGAATCAGTGTATTTATATCTTAATTCCGGCTCCACCACTTTCTAATTGTTTGGCCTTGAGACACATCCGTGTCCTTTTTTCCTTATTTGCATAATGGAGACAGTAGTAGTACCTATTGCATAGGGCTTGTCAGGACAAGAAATAGCATTTTAAAAGTGTCGAGTAGGGGCCGGCCTGGTGCTATAGAGGTTAAGTTCGCGCTCTCTGCTTTGGCAGCCTGGGGTTCACAGGTTCAGATCTCGGGCACAGACCCCCACACCACTCACCAAGCCATGCTGTGTCAGCATACCACATATAAGATAGAGGAAGATTGGCACGGATGTTAGCATAAGAACAATCTTCCTCAAACAGAAAAGAGGAAGATTGGCAACAGATGTTAGCTCAGGGTCAATCTTCCTCAACCAAAAAAAGAAGTATATGAAAAAGAAATTTTGCCAAATTTTAATGAATGGTCAAGACAAAATGAAAGTGCTTGGAGTAAAGTGCTTATTTATTTATAAGTTTAGGTATTTATAGTTTATTTATTTATGGGCAAGATAGATATTTGTACACCCATGTTTATAGCAGCATTATTCACAATAGCCAAAAGGTGGAAGCAACCCAAGTGTCCATTGACAAATGGATGGATAAACAAAATGTACTATATACATACAATGGAATATTACTCAGCCTTATCGAGGAAGAAAATTCTGACACATGCTATGACGTGAATGAACCTGAAAGACATTATGCTAAGTGAAATAAGCCAGCCACAAAAGGACAAATACAATACGAATGCACTTATGTGAGGTCCCTAGAATAGTCAAATTCATAGAGACAGGAAGTAGAGTGGTGGTGCCAGGGGCTCGGGGAGGAGAATGAAGAGCTGCTGTGTGATGGGTATGGTTTTAGCTGGGGAAGATGAAAACGTTCCAGAGGTCGATAGTGCTGATGGTTGCAGAACAATGTGAATTCTCTTAATGCCGCTGAATCGTACACTCAAAAATGGTTAAAATGGTAGATTTCAAGTTGTGTATTTTACCACAGTAAAAAATGGTTAGAGTAACAGGTTTGTTCTTCGTAGGGAGAGAAGCAGAGGTTCTGATTATCTGGGGACACATGGGAGGTTCTAGGCTCACTAGTGATGTTCTGTTTCTTGATCTGAGTGGTGTTTACAAAGATATTTTCTTATAACAATTTATTATTTGTTTGCTTGGCTTTCTGTATCTATGCTTTATTTCATAGTAAAAAGTTTTTTAAATAAAGAAATAATATATAAAATACTTAATATCACGCTTGGCGAATATCTAGCCCTTAACACATGGGAGTTATTGTTACTATTACTCTGTGACTCATCCTTGTCCCTGCCTCTCCCCACCCATCTCCACCACCACCCAGCGTGATGGTCGCCTCAAAGGGAACCAGGACCTACCTGCTGAGTTAGTGATGACAACACTGGACCCAAAGAGGCTACAGGACTGAACCTGAGGACCCCTAGTCTGATAGAAGAGGTGAAACCACCAGGCCTGACCTATGTGCCAGGAGCAAAGAGTAATCATAGGTACCGTCACGGAGCAGCACCCATTGGGGTGGCTTCCTGGCGGGAAAGAGGGACGCCCATGCCCATTCTGAACAGAGAGAAGGTTCATCTCCAGGGTACTTTTAGTCCTGTTTTAGAGCTCCATGCTCCATTAGTCCTAGATGTATGAAAATTGGTGACTAATGTGAGATGTGGCGCTAATAATTAAGTGGTTAGGACTATAAGTGCTGGAGGCATTCAGAGCAACAGGAAGTGGCCTTGAAAGATGAATGAGGTTTGGAGAGGCAGAAGTAAGATCGAAAGGGAATGGCTTTCCAGGAGCAAGACAGAGAAATTGGAGGGCACCTTGTGACTTGGTGAGAAGACCAGCTGGAACCAGAGACACATGGGGGAAATCAGATTAGACAGGTCACCTGGAGCCAGCTGTGGGATGGCCTTGGAGTCAGGTAGAGAAATTCACATTTGAAATGATGGGAAATAGGAAGCCACTGAACATTTTTGAGCAGAGGTACTGAAAGGATTTATTTCAGCAGTAGCCCTCAAGGAAGATGGAAGGGGCTGGGGGGACAACTTTGTGAAACACAAGAGAGATTTATTTGAAAGGAAAATCAATAGGATTTGGTACCTTACTAGATCTAGAGAATGAGGGAGAAAAGCCATTTCTAACCTGAATTAAGGAAGACAGGTGGCATCTTTCACAAGGTCAGCTTCTAGAATTCTCTTTCTAGGTTCTAGACAATCTCAACTTTGCTGAACAATTGAATCACCTGGAGATCTTGTTAAAACACCAATTGATTCCGTGTGTCTGGGGTGAAATTCTGCATTTCTAACAAGCTCCCTGGTGAGTTTGATGCTGCTGGTTCATGGATCAACCGCACTTTGAGAAGCAAAATTCCAGAATAGTGGTTTCCAACTTACCCGTGCATGAGTCTCCTGGAGACCTTTTAAAAATCCAAATGGCCAGGGCAGATCACTTCGGTCAGAGTCTCTAGGGTAGCGGGATACGGCATCAGGATTTCTAAAGCTCTCTGGGTGGTTCACACACACAGTCTGGGTTAACTTGGCTTTAGATCCTCTCAGTTTCAGAGGTTAATAAGTTTTCCAAGGTTTCCCAGGTATACTCTCTAGGGAAAATGACTTTCCCAAGATTCTTTTTGGAGTGGTTCAATATTCAGCCTTTTTAAACTGGTGTGCACCCAATAATCAACAACAACAAAAATCAAATCGTCCCTTAAGCTGCAAGGTACCTAAGCAAAATAACTGACAGTCAATCTTTAATGCTACTGCAGCAAGTACATTTTTTTTAACTGCATAGTGGGAGACATCTTGTAACACCTGCAAATCCTGATGATTTATGAGCACGAATGCACAGTGCAGAAGCTGCTGAATTGCTTCAGCTTCTCAGAGAAACTCCTCTGAGAGTTATTTCGAAGACCTCCTACTGTGTCTTCAGTCCACATTTCTGTAAATCCATCTCTGAACGGTGAGAGCTTCTGCTCCCAAGTCCAGCAGGTGCCTGGACTCAGCCCTCTGATCTTCCTTCATCTTTACCATGCTGGAAAGGCACACGGGCAACCCCTGTACTGCGTAGCAACTCAAGCACTTTACAACAGGCTGCTAATTGTGCTTGTGAAAGAGCACTCCTCCCTCCGCTTTCTCCCAGTGCCCAGGGACTTTTAGCAAAAGACCTTCGTTCTACTGGGTGTTAGGATTACACAATGCCCGTGCTGGGCAGAGAAATTTAAGAGGTGGGGCATAGACTCACCAGATGCACGGGCTCCTTGTAATCTGGTTTCTACTGGGCAGCCTGGCTGAGACATAAATAGAGCTATAGCATTTCTTCATGTGTGCATAGAGAGGCAGTGTGGTATCACGTAAAGAGCCCTAGTTCAGGAGCCAGGGCACCCAGTTCTTGCTTAAGTGTTGTGTTTTAGTACCTGGAGTTTCCTCATTTGTAAGCCTAGAATTAAACTGCCTCCTTTGCAGAAATGTTGCCATCAGGGATATGCTGATAAATGTTTGACAACTAGATCTCTGGGGCAGGGAGGACCTGATTTGTACTATTTGCCCATTTCCATGGTGTGAATACCCCCACCGTGTCTATTTCAAACTGAAATTTGAAATTACTCAACCAGCAGTAGCACAGCATTTCCTAGTGTTTCCACCATTCGGATACAACAGACATAACCTCAAGGCAGCTATTTAAGACGTGAGTAAAGGAGCACATATATTGTTGTATTGCAAATATCTTGTGACATATTATCCGGCCAAGTGTATTTCAATATAATTGTGGAGTTTTTTGGTAAGCCTATGTATTTTATTTTGTGCATTTAAAAACATGCTGAGAAAGAATCCATAGGATTCACCCAACTGCTCAAGAGATCCATGGGATCCAGAAATTTAAGAAAATCTGATAGCCCAACCCCCTCATTCTACAGATGAGGAAACTGAGGCTTAAAGAAGACAAATGACTTCCTGAGAGAATCCTACAAGTCAGTGGCAGAGCAGGGGCCAGGATCCAGCTCTTTTCCCCACTAGAAGGCAGTAGAGAAGAGAGAAAAGAGTTAAAAGGGTATGGACTTTGGACACCGACAGACCAGCATTTGTTGGGATAATAATACTGTCTTAGCCTGAGCCTCCTCGAAAATAAAGCCCGTGGCAAAACTTCCTCTCAACATTTTTGTGAGGGGTCCAATCCCAGGGCAGAGAGTGAGGAGAAAAAGAAAGTGAGGCAGGGATGTAAGGAAAGCAAATATAAGGTGGTGGATGACTGAGCTCACCGCAAGGAAACACAGCCAGTTATTCAATCATGGGGGTGCCCAACAGCAGCAAAGAATTAAAGTCACAGCAACAGTGAAGACTAACGGAGGGGACACCGAGTCCCAAGTCTATCGCCTGGAACACACTGTCTTCACACTCCTAGGTCAGGGGTACACTGATGTGTTTGGCAAGAACGCATTCATGGATTAGCAAGAGATAAAGTAATTATGGTGACAGCAGGATTCTCCATCACGAGACGTTTGAAACTCAGGAAATTTGGAAAGGTGCATAAATTGGACCTAATATGAACATCTATCTCATGCCATCGTTGTGAGTATTAGAAATAAAACACTGAGCTCAGAAGCAAATTCCATAATTAGAATTTACAACATAATTGGCAATATCCATCTCCTCTGGTGTTCTTTCCACCAGACTTTAAAGCTTCCCTTAATGAGGTTTTCTCAAAGAACTCAGAATGCAACAGTCTCTAACTCAAAAGTGGTCCTCAAACTTGGCTGTATCTTAGAATCAGCCGGAGAATTTTAAAAATAATGGTGTCTGGGTCCCGCCCCGGTGGTTCTGGTTCAATTGGTTTGGGGGAGGGCTTCAGCCTGGGTATCAGCTGATCTCAAGGGGGGGTTTGAGTGGTGATTACAAAATCTCAAGCACAGGACTGAAGACCTATGGTCTCTTCAGTGGGTCTCAATTTTATTCCTCACTTTAACTCTCTACAGTCCTTGGATTCATTTTATTTGAAAATTCCACTCTGATTGCACCTTCTGTGTGGCCTCGGCCAAAGGTGCCCTGACATTCTTCCCATCCCCTTTCTTATCTCCATATTTATGTCCATAGACACTACAGATTGGTCAAGAGGACCTAAGAAAGGAGTTTCTGCCTCTGCCAACTTCACAGCAGGCAATACATGCAACACTATTTCTTTCTCCATCACAGCTATACGTCTGGACGCGTGAATGACACATCGACTAATTGCGATCCTGTTCTAAGCATTGCAGTGAGAATAAGTCTAAAGCTAAAGTATTAGAGGCCATTGCTAATTGAAGATCATTCAGGAATGAATGTGACAAATCTCTAAAATCACTTATCGGTAAAATAGAGAAAGGAGGCCTGGAATCACAGGATCTGAGACACTGGGGAGAGGGAGTGACTCACTTGGACCAATCTCTCTCCACCTTGCATGAGTTCTTTTCCACAACATCCTTGCAGATACAGGGCCAAAGCTTTTGATTTATGTAAATTAGTTTAACCCCTAGCTTTTCAAAAACACAACTACTGGATAAAGTGATGGCCACCTGAGGGCCTCACGAAGTTTACCAGGTGGTAGTAATGTGGAATACAATGAAGCTGCCTGTGGTAATGAGAAACACTCAGGACATTGCTATTCTGCACACAAATGCCGAAGGAGATTGTTATTCAGGAAGTGTGTGGAGTTACCTTATTGCTATTCAAAAGGCACTTTCTCATTTGAAGAAATTGAGGAAATCAATATGCCGTAGTGACTGAGGCGTTCAGAAGCTCAAGGCACAATAGAGAAAGAGCCCCCCCACCGTGCCCCGCCAAATCCACAGATCAAAATCAAAGCTCTGGTCTCACTTGTAAGAGTAGAGGCTTGGAAAATCCACAAGCAAGAGCTTGGACTTGTTCCCCAGAGAGATAGAAGGTTAGTTATTTCAAGGAATGAGAGAAAGCATCAAAGTTTGAAAATAAACATTTGAACTTTAGAACAGTTATCTAAGGTCAAGGGAAGCTTTTGAGAATGGCCATCATTTGATGTGTGTGTGTGCGAGCACGCATGCTATTAACAATGCCTGTTACATCCAAGACCAGCAATACATAATTTCTCTTTAATCTTGGCTTTGAAATAACATTCAAACCAGAAGTGGAAATATAAAAGGAGAGGTCTACTTGCATCGCACAGTCAATTCAGTTCAACCTGTGAACTCTGCCTTGTGCTGGGTACCTGGGTGACCAGCTGTCTCAATTTGTCTGGGACTATCCTAGTTTGGGCACTAATAGAGAACTATATTATATGAGGCCTAGACTCACAGGATCCTGAGAGTCTTGCATCTTGAGACATCCCTCACTCTCAGGCAAACCAGGACAGTTGGTCAATGGGACAATCAGTCAAGTGGACAGTTGGTCACTCCTGGGCACTGAGGAAGTTACTAAGGAAAGAAAAGTTCCTAAACTTAGGAGTTCATAACTTAATTGGATTAAAAAAAAAAGAAGAAATTCATGCTATGATGATCCAGCATAGTGCCAAGTAGTGTATATAAAGTCAAACAAGACACACCTCTGCCTAGAGACTTGGTTTCTAGTCTCCATACCACGAATCATCCCATTATCATGAGCAAATCACTTAAACTCTCTGATCTTGGTTTTCACATCTCTAAGATGGGTATTATAACATTACCTTCCTTGTCTATCTCCTAGGGAGGTTGGGAGAATCAAATAAGTAGTGTACCAAACAGCATTTGAAAACTACAGAATGCAATGCACATATAAGGGAGTAGGTAATGTTGTTGTAATTACTGCTGATAGACAAAAAAATGAATCTACAGTGTGACTTCAGTGGTCTAGTACTGTGTTGGTCAATATGGTAGCCGTTACTGCCTATTTAAATTTAAATAAATTAAAGTTAAACAAAAATTTTAAAAATCAGTTCCTCAGTCACCCTAGCCACATTTCAAGTGCTCAGTAACTATACATGACTAGTGGCTACTGTATTGGACAAGGCAGAGAATGTTACCATGGAAAGTTCTATTGAACAGAGCTGGTCTAGAAATAAATGATTGAAATTTTATACCTTGAATATGGTGATAATATGTCTTTGTGGCAGAGAAATTTCTGTATAAAAGCAAGAAGGTAACAATAACCCTAAATGGTCTGGCCATACTGAAGTTATGGTAGTTATTACTGCTGCTCACCATCTATTCAGGTTCTCTTTCTCTTCCGGGCACAGGTAGAGAAGGGCTTTATTGCCCTTCTTAGAGCCCTTGTGGTTGATTGAATCATGACTAATTCTGGTCAGTAATATGTGAGCACAAGTGATCTATGCCACTTCCAGGTTGAGCATTTAATTATTGATGGGAAACCATCCAGGGCTTTCTCTTCATTCTTCTGTAGTTACTGGAAACATCCCAGATAATGACTGTTGGTCAGCCTGGGTCCTGGAAAGAGATCAACACCTCCCAGAGTTCAGTTCCCCAGCTGACCCTTGATGGACATGTAGGAAGAGTAAGAAATCAACCTTTGTCTGTACAAGCCACTGAAATTAGGGGCTGTTTGTTACTTTGGCATAGCCTAGCCTATCCTGACTGATAACATTAATCTAAAGGTAAGAACAAAAAGAGACAAGATGGGCTAGGTCTCTGATCCTAGTTATTCTCTAGCCAGGGTCATTCACCGAACACACACACTCAGACCCACAGGCACATGAAGTCAAAACAGAACAAAACAAAAAAGATACAGCATAGCCCCACCTATCCACAAACACGGGCAAGCTGCTCTGTCTTACTTTGTTGCCAAGAGAAAATTCAAAGCCATGTGTAACTCATTTACCACAGCCCAATTTTAGAAACAGAATATGTTGTTCTCATTTTCTTTTATAAGGCTCTGGATATTAAAATTTCATGAGGACTAGGGTTAATTTAACAGGAACCTAAGTTTCCCAGGGTGTGTCCATACATGGTTTACCAGAATGTACCTCTGCTCTTGGTCTCACCCACTGTAGAATGAAGAGAGCAAGAAGAACGATAGCCATCTCAAATGCTGGTGAGATGGTTTCCCCTCCCAAAAGGAAGAGTGGGATGTGTTGAGTTAATGACAGAAAGTACTTAGTTTTTGAAGAATGGAAGGAGATATATTGGTACAAATTATTCATGTTCTGCGCCTGATCCCAAAGCAAAGATTCCATTTTAAAATGCCAGGCAGCAGTTTAGCTTTTGAAACACGTTGCATATTATACTAAAGAGGTACCATTGGGGAAACTGTGTGAAGAAACTGCAGAAATCTTATCTTTCTACGCAAATATATTGAAGCATCCCCAAAGACAAGTATACAATACTGTACCTGATGCTTTTGTTCCTATTCATCGACATTGCTCAGCCCAGTGTCTACCTACTGCTCCCACCCCGTTTCCTCCTACCACCCAATTCTGTAAAACATAGAAGATTATTTGCTGTCATAGCTATGAAGTGTCTACAAGAAAAAATAAGGGAAGAAATATGCATCAAGAGCCTACTTTGAGTGCTCTATGCCAAGAAATTTCCCTTCACGGTGGCTTTTTAACCTTCACAAGAACACTGAGAAGGAGCTGGTATGATCTCCATTTTTCACGTGAGGAAACCAAGGCAGATGTTGCATTAATACATTTGTAGCTGACTCAGCATTCACATGCACTCATTTACCTACAGGCCAGTGGCTTCTTACAACAAGCACCTGTCACCTTTTGCCTGGTTTTCCTTGGCTGCAGAAGCAAGCTCAGCCCTCTCATAGAGCAGAACAGAAAGGTTAGAGTACTAACGCCCCTGGGAGTAGTCCTCAGTCCGCCATGGATAGATGTCAGTGGATAAATACTCCCAACCTCCTCTCCTCCTGCTTGGGATAACACTGAGGCATGCTCTACACTGCCTCCAAGAGTTGCCCAGCGGGTATGAGACCCAGTTGCCAACAGTAGTAAGTTGCTCATTAACATATCTTGTATAGGCTTCCTTCCCTTCCTTGCCTCACTTCCCCGCTCCCATACCAGTGCTTCCTAGAATCACCTCGCAAGTTAACTACTTGCCCTTAAAGCTTTTGCTCAGGGTCTGCTTCAGAAAGAACCCAACATCAGATGATGTCCAAGTCCATATAATTAACAAACACTAGAGCCAAGATTCAAATTTGTCTGACTCTATACTTTCTACATCAAGAATGAGAGAGAATTTTTCAAATGGTCTCTTGTCTCCATTCTGGGCATTGTGGTGGACACTGAACAGGCCATAGAGATGAAAGAAGGTTAGAGCAGGGAGCCACTGTCTTCACCAAACACTCCTGTGCTATCCCAGGCCTGGACTTGATCCTTCCACAGGCAGCAGGCCCACAGGAAATCTGCCTCAGAAAAGCTTCTTAGCCCTTGAGCATCTGGGAAAGTGAGTACCACGTTAGACAGATACCCTTTCTGAGAATCCAAGAAGAGTTTGGAGGGAAGGTTTCTGGAAACTCAAAACATGACTCATCTTTGATATCTCAGAGTGCAGTCCAGGTGGTTATACTTATAAACAGCTACAGTAGTTAGGGAGAAGAAATTCCGCTCTGCTATTACCACTTTAATCATAGTTATGGCATGGCCAGCAACACCATCAACAGTGGCATCTCCATTTGCCCAGTCTGGTCATGGGCCATGAGCCCAATTACCTATGCTTGAAAACTCCCTGCAAGGATGAAGTTCACTTATATATCAATCCCAGCAAGCCATTTTAGGAAGAAAGCATTACCCAAACTATTGAAGACTGAATACCTTTCACTGTAACTTTTATTGTTGACACCTCACCCAGTTTAATCCAGTGTGTTGACTCCCATTTGGATGTTACAGTTTATGCCAAGTTGAGAATATTAGTGCCATGACTGCTTTCACAGACGTGTAACACATCAGAAAATGAGAGTCAAAGGTCTAGCCACTGGAGAAGGGAGCATTACCTTGCACAACCTGGGACTATAGTGGGCACTTAGTAAATACACATAAAGGAAATTGAGTCATGGTTTTCCTTTAAGTCTGATAAGGTGCTTGAACTAAGGTCAAGTGATCCAGTTTTTTTTTTTAGATTTTTTTTTCCTTTTTCTCCCCAAAGCCCCCCAGTACATAGTTGTATATTCTTCGTTGTGGGTCCTTCTAGTTGTGGCATGTGGGACACTGCCTCAGTGTGGTTTGATGAGCAGTGCCATGTCCACGCCCAGGATCTGAACCAACGAAACACTGGGCCGCCTGCCACGGAGCTCTCGAAGTTAACCACTCAGCCACGGGGCCCAGCCCCAGTGATCCAGTTTTTAAAACAAGAGGGATGAAGGGAAGAGTTGATGAGAAATATCCAGAAGAATTTCAATTCACACAAAAATAAAGTAACCCAGGTGTGTCTGCTGTCTTGATATCCTCAAGACTTCTAGCATTCTACAGTTACCCTTTCTCTTCATATTAAAACATGGCTTGTGCAACTTTAAGAGGCTCTCCTGGGCCAGAGACGGGACAATATGAGCACTAACAAAGATAATAACTGCAAATAATTGAAACCTAACAAATATGTTTAAATATATGAGTCCATAACAATTTAAAAAATTAATTGAAAATCATTGGAGGATGGAAATGAACATCGTTTTGAAAAGTGGTAAATTAAAAAAATGAGTCAGCAAAAAGGTATGAAAAATGTCCTATGCCCCATGCCGTGCGCTAACAGCGGTCCGGATCCTGGTGGGTTACCATTGTGGGGTTTGGGGGCAGGTGTTGTTTCTACTGAAGGGGGCTTCTCTGCCATATGCTTTTCCTTCTTCACTGTGGCCTACTGCACCCAGCTCCTCCCAGCTCCCACAGCTGCCATCTTCCTTCTACGTCTTCAGCCGGTGCTGGACATGCCCTGCTTCCTTCTTGCCCCTAAACATACCATTATCACAAGGCGGTTCCATTTAGAAGACTTTAATTGAATTCTTGGGGAAATGGTGGAAGAAGGAAGAACAGAAAACAAATTAGAATTGAATAATAGATATCTTCATTTTGAAGTTCTTTGACCACATCCACTTCTTCGGGAATTTCTCCCATTTTCTGCAGATTCTCGCCGCTGGTATCCGCGTAGCTTGCCTCTCCTCTTCTTTCACCTCCTTTCAAATATCCCTCAAAACCTCTCTCCCAGTCACCGGAAGCCTCTACCAGCCTCATCAAAGTTTCTGGAGCTTTCTATTTTTTAAGGCAAACAAGTTAACCCTTCTTTGGTTAAATCTCTCCCTACCTATATTACGCCCTGGGGAACTTGACTTATATAATGGAATATGCCCATTTAAGTTGCTCTTCTTAAACAAAAGAGATGTTTCTCACTACAGTCAGGAGGAGCATAATGATGCTTTGATCACAGGCTACGTATACCATGGTGGTCCCATAAGATTAGCACCATATAGCCTAGGTGTGCAGTAGGCTATCTCATCTAGGTTTGTGTAAGTACATACACTCTGTGACATTTGCACAATGGCAAAACCGCCTAATGACGCATTTCTCAGAACTTATCCCTGTTGTTAAGCACCATGTGACTGTAATTGGAATTCTGGCTTTTTATTGGTCCATCTGACTCAAATTCCAGATTTTTTTAGTCTTCTCATCATAATGAAAAGTCTCTAAAAATTTTAAAGATTTAATTTGAAGTGCTTGTTGGTGCTATTAATCAAAGATACGTTATGTATACATTTCAGATAAACTCTATCAATCAGCCCGCCAATTATTTTTATTTTGTGTGGTCTCTTTCCCCAAAGGCATCAGCCATAAGTTACCTTTCATCCAAAGAGCAGGCCTTTCAGCCTTATTCATTGCATATTAGTTTATGACCTTCGAAAACAGACTGCTGCTTTGTTTGGGAAAAAATCTAATTACAGTAGTTAAATGAACTGGAATTAATTAAGTTGTGGATACTTGACATTTATAGTTAATTAGTCATATCTATCATAAAAAGAAAAACCGGACCTTTTATCTCTGTTTTATCAACCATGCGGAAAATCCATAGTGTTTCTAGAAAAGGCGGGGGTGGTGCTCCAAGGATCGTAGCCTGTTTGACCCAGAAGAAAACACATGACACCATTAAATTACAGCTAGAAATTTCTTAGTCAGCTGGAGAGATTCCTCTAGAAAAGAAAAATGGGCTTCTGAATTTCCAGATACAGACTTTGGAGATAGCGTAATTTGAGGGCCTCTGCACAGAAAACTTGCTAAGCCAAGGGAAGGGGGGCTTTCCTCAGAGTTTACTTGCTGAACTCCCTTTCCTCAACGGTCCCTCACTTTCGTTTCATCCCCGTGTCCCAGATGAACAATGTCAGCGGCAGCCAGGAGAGGAGGTTCTAAGAGCCACATGAGTTTTCCTTGAAGGTACACAAAGTCCAAGAGTCCTCAGGTTTCCTGTTCACCTCCCTGTGAGTGGAGGGGATAATCTACGAGGGCATGAGTTCACAGTGCCATCGTCTATGTATTAGTTGACACAAGTGGAAAGAAACGTGAAAAGATGAGGGATTTCTTTTTTATTTTGTGACCCTATAAATAAGCTTTAAGCTACCTTTCAGGAAGGCTGGCGCCCTTCATATTTCCCTCAGCAATGTATGAGATTATGCTTATCCCCAGAGTTATACTGATGTTACAGGTCTCTTTTACACTTTTCCAATCTGATGGGTGTAAAGTCATGCTTCTTTGTTACATTAATTTGCATTTCCCTGATGACTAGTAAATATAACATCTTTTCATGTTTGTTGGCCATTTGGCAATATCCATTAGAATTTAAATTATATATTTTTGATGTATCAGCCCCACTCCCGGAAAGTACATCCCAAAGAAATAATGCTATGATGTGTAAAGATGTATATTTATAACAGCATCGTTCATAGCTAAAAACTAGACACAGGTCAATGTCCATTAACACAGAAGTGGCTGGCTAAATTATGACACATCTATATGATAAAATGTCACACAGGCATTAAAAAAGAACAAATTAGAGCTATAATGCATGACATTTAGGGATTTCCGTATAGTGTTATTGAACGAGTAAAATAAGAAACAGAAAGTAGGTAGAATATCATCGCATTTTTGGAATGTAGTACCATCCTTGGACTCATGCAAGATAATTCCTTGTCCCTGGGCCTTGTGCTTCAGAGGTCCTTGTTCTGGCTTTTTTCTAGAGTGGGCATGTGCAAGGCTCAGGGGATGTGCCCACCCAGAGACCCTGAGCCTCCATTCAAACCTTGGGACCCTGAAATTTCTTGCTCAAACAGCTCCAAACCCTATTCCAAGATCCACCTGAACCTCTTCCCTTGGTCTTTCCTCACAAGGGTGACCAGGTTATGCAATCGTAGGCCCAAAAGGAGGCCAAAGGGTGGGCTTTTGAGGAAGATATGGATGGAGCTTGAACTTGTGGGTTGGGGTGTCCATGTGCTTGGGCACAAGGTCCCTTGCTGTGCAAGATGGAGTCAGGGCTAAGAATAGAAGGAGGCAGATCACAGGCTGAGAGCCTCCGTTTGTATTCTTGCTGCAGTCCTACAAACATAAAAGGCAGGCCACCCACAGACATGGTGCTTTGGACCAACGATCAGGACACCTTGAGTGAGTGTGGCTGGGAAGGTATTTAGTGTTGCGGCCCCGGACGTGGTAAGTTATGCACAAAGGTGTGGCTCTTTTTCTGTTTAGTCTTCAGGAGGGAGAGATTACTCCCAGCAGAGGGTCTTTAGAACATTGCACACTGAGAGGATGCAGCGCCAAGAGGAACAGTTGTCCCTCCAAAGAGAAAGCAGACACAGAGCTGGCAGTATCTGCAGAGTTTGTCTTCCTGGAGCCACAAGCACAACCTCAACACAGCACAAAGAGGATGTTCCAGAGCAGACCAGACCTGTACCAGACCAGGGAAATGTACAAGAAAGTCTAGCTCAGCCCCAGAGCATGTCCCTTACCCACCCTAGTCAAAGACTGGCAATGCATATCAGAACCACTGTAGGGCCTTTCTGTTTAGTGACTGTATGTTTACCCAATACAAGGCACAGATTTCTCACTGCAGATAACAATCCATGTGTCAGTGAACCTCTGTATGCATGTTTATACTTGGATACCTGGATAAGGTGGTTCCTGCCGAAGATAAGAGTCAAGATTTTGGCCAAGAGTAAGAAAATCCAGATGAAAAACACTCCTTTCAGACTCGATTTTAATGAGATCTTTTTCTCCCTGAATTTATTATGCTTCACAAAAAATTTGTTAAAGACCTATGGAAAAAGATGTCCCTGAATGTCTTGTGTCTTACTCAAATGCTTCAGACATTTATTTGGGCTTATAGATATTGAAAGTATTTAAAATTATCATAAATCATAATAAAATTATAAAATCATCATAAAATTATCATAATCACAAAATGTTTTAGTTGGAATGAAGCTTCTAGTTCAATAATTTTTCAAGGTTTTTTTTAAAGCCTTACTCGAAGCAAAAACTGAACAGGTAAGAGCTGAGCTGATCGATCTGAATTAGAGCTGGGGATTCCTATCTCCACTCACTGGTTCCCCCCATGGAAACTTCTAGAGTGAAGGGAGAAGGGACATCATCACTAAATCCCCTGGCTCCTTTCAGCCAAGTTTAAACACCACCAATCAAGTTCCTTCTTCCTGTTTTAGACAAACTGAGTTCTCAAAAGGTTAACCCTTGGAAGGAAGGAAAGATTTATAATTGTTCAAAGCAGATGAACTATTTGAATATAAAGATAATAATAGCTATAATGGTCAACGCTTTATAAGCACTGTAGGCTAGGCACTGTGCTAAGGGTCTTACCTCTATTACCTCATGTCGTAACCTTCTTAACAACCCTATGAGATAGACACTAATGTTATCCCCAGTTCAGATAAGAAAACTGAGGCTTCAAGATCCAGCAAGTGGAAGAGGCTGAGTGTAGATCTACGGACCTCGATGCCAGAATCTTAACCCCTACTCTCTACACCAGGGTTTCTCAACTGTAGCACCACTGACATTTGGAACCAGATAAGTCTTTGGTTCAGAGAGCCATCCTGTGCATTGTAGGACGTTTAGCAGCATCCCTCACCTCCCTCCACCCACTAGATGTAGCACCCTATCAGTTCGTGGTGATCAAAAATGTCTTCAGACTTTACCAAATGTCCCCTGGAAGGCAAAATCCCCCCCAGCTGGGAAACAATGGTCAACAGGTAGACTAAATATTCATAAAATTATTTTATGGAGTGCTATCTTTGTATGGATGCCCAAATGAATCTTTAACATGGACCAGCTAAACGGCTGACAAAGGGCTCCACACAAGTATCACTTTGAGGAATCATTGATGAAAGAAGTTGGTCATGTGGACTCAAAGCAACAGGTGTGTTTACTGAGTATTTCCCCTTACAGGCTGTCACTGGGTTGCTTCATAGGCATTGGGCCAAGTGACTCATCCATAGCAATTTTTTTTTTTGAGGAAGATGAGCCCTGAGCTAACTACTGCCAATTCTCCTCTTTTTGCTGAGGAAGACTGGCCCTGAGCTAACACCCATACCCATCTTCCTCCACTTTATACGTGGGACACCTACCACAGCATGGCTTTTTGCCAAGCGGTGCCATGTCCACACCCAGGATCCGAACTGGCGAACCCCAGGCCACCAAGAAGCAGAACATGCGAATTTAACTGCTGTGCCACCGGGCCGGTCCTCAATTTTCTTTTTTAAAGATTTTGTTTTTCCTTTTTCTCCCAAAGCCCCCTGGTACATAGTTGTGTACTTTTAGTTGTGGGTTCCTTCTAGTTGCGGCATGCGGGACGCTGTCTCAGCATGGCTTGATGAACGGTGCCACGTCCGAGCTCAGGATTCAAACCAGTGAAACCCTGGGCCACCGCAGCAGAGCACGCGAACTTAACCACTCAGCCACGGGGCCAGCCCCCATAACAATTTCTTTTGGCAAAATTATATCCAATCCGGGGCAGTTCCAGATTTGGGGAGCCTGGAGATGATTCAGTTTTGAGGTCAATTTTAGAAGAAAGGAATAGAAAACTTCTATGAACACAAAATTAGGTACAGTGCCTTGGAAGAGCTCATATAAGGGAGGGGCCCCTAAGCTTAAGTGTTTATTTGCTTTACAGCAGATCCACGTCTGCACACGTAGGAAAGGTCTTCAAATTCTGCCTGTTTTATTCACACACAGGAAGACTCCACTGTTAATGCAGCCATTTAGCATTCTTCCCCACTCAGGCAGCACACCGGTTTTCTCATTTGTGATGGCCTTGCTATCTAAGGGTGATGGAAGCTTCCTTGTCACATCAAGATTTATGTGAGCTTGTCCAAAACTATGCTATTCAAATTATGGAAGGAATTTTTCTTGCTTAGCAGCAATTTAATACAGCTAGTGGAAAGTAAAATGGAGTAAATACTTGAAAAAGTGAGTTCCATTTCACTGATGAAAATCATACTGCAGGTCTGAAGTAGCCAACTTTCTGACTATTAAGAAGAGTTATATTTCCTTACCTTGGTCATAAAGCATCCTGCAGAAGTTTTCTAATCAATAACTTTTCCTTCGCTTTATTAAGTACAGAAAGTGATTGGGTGGAAAAATCAACTTGATAAACTTCAGCAATAATTTAATTTGCCTTCTTTGGGATTTCTCACCCAGCAGGCAAGAGTGAAAAATGTGGTACAAACAGTGAAGAGAGCAGATTATGGCAATGAGGGAAGGCAGTCTGTCCCGTAATGCCCAGCTAGTGTCATTAACACCACTCCTATTTCATTTGGTGATCTGAGGAGAGGTAGCAGATTGTTGTAGATGCCCCTCTTTACCCAGCAGCAGGTCCTGCCACATTCCTAATTAAGAAAACCGAGCCGTACCCTCCTTCCCCTCCCCTGCTTCCCATCAGGCTCCAGCTTCCTTCATTTCTCCTTTGGGAAAAAGCTGAAAGCATCAAGCTGCAAGATCAGGGCAGTCAAGTAATCCATTCCCATCTCCCTTTCTCCCTCTGGATCCTCCGAGACTGACCAGTAGCAGACGCTAAATAAATGCTGGTTTCTAAAAGCTTTCAGAGCACGTTCTTCAGAGATCCCTTGATACCACACCGTAACCTTAGAGGGTGGATCCCTTTACCAACCACGGCATCTGTCCTCCAGCTGCTGGGAGTGCTGGCGGATAACAGCATGCACAGCTGCTCCCTTCTCCAGAGAGCTGCCCTTGGTCAAAAGTATACTAGTTTGCTGGGGCTGACACAACAAAGTACCACAGGCTGCGTGGTGTAAACAACAGAAATTTATTTCCTCACAGTTCTGGAGGCTAGAAATCTGAGATCAAGGTGTCGGCAGCATTGGTTTCATTCTGAAGCCTTTCTGCTTGGCTTGTAGATGGCCATCTTCTTCTGGTATCTTCCATGGTCTTCCCTCTGCGTGTGTGTCTGTGTCCAAATTTCCCGTTTTTATAATGACACCAGTCATACTGGATTAGAGCCCACTCTAATGACCTCATTTTAGCTTGGTTACCTCTTTAAAGACTCTATCTCCAAATAGAGTCTCTTTCTGAGGTCCTGGAGGTTGGGACTTTGACATATGAATTTAGGGGGGACAAAATTCAGCCCATAACAAAAGGGCGCCATGGCAACCCAATCCCCAGCCGCCCACAGCCAATGGCTGACACAGAATTCCAAAGGCCTGCCCTCTTGCCTCAAGCTCAGAGCAGCTCTGTGACACAACCTGTGCTCCAGAGCTCCCTGTGGGATCAGGCTGAAGCTAGTCTGCACCTGAAACCACATCCTTGCTGAGTTTTTATTCCCTGTCCTCTCTGGTTCCCCTCACTTCCTTTCTCCTGACAGTTCTTCCCAACAAATCACTTTCACAAGAATACCCATGTCAGCCTCTGCTTCTAGGGAACCTTAGAAGGATGTTCTTTTAACACAAATTGGAATCTAAGAATCCAGGAGACCCCATTTCTAGCCATGGTGCAGCTTGCTCTTTAATCTTGGAAAATGAGAGCATCATTTTCCTCACTTTCAAAATCACGGTGCGGATTAGACGACCGCTACAGTGCCAGCTCCTATGGCCACCGTCTCTGAGACTAGCCAGGCCAGTACCCGCATACTTCTCTTGTAGCTGATGCATTCACTGCAAAACTTACCTCGATAGAATTGGAGCTCTTAGCTGACACCGAGACTCTTTCCCTACATTTTTCTCTCCGATTTTAAGGGATTAAATGAGAGAGATGATAAGCATCTACCTAAAAGCTGCCACCAAGGTTGCCACCATAGAGCCCCCGGAATCTTCCTCATCTTGAGCAGACTTTAGGTGGGAGCATTGTGTATACCCAAATTGGTAACTGGCAAAAGAACCCCTCAAAAACTGTTAAATTGCCAGGTAAGAATAGCACAGGAACATCTGTCAATCCATTAAAACCAATTTTATCCTACGTCTGGCATTTCACCAAATCACTGAGGCTAACTAGACCGCTAGATGAAGTTTTATGTTTCATCAAAACTAAAAAGTTATCAATAACACAACATTGTTTTATGTACCACTCAAGAAAAAAATCCCACCAGTTCCACTCAGACACAATGTGTTCTTATCAGTTAGAATTTCTTATCCTAAAGAAAAAGAATTTTTTTATCCCTATTGAGTTTTTTTATCCCTACTAAATGAATTAGATTCATTTAAGCATTTTTTTATCATCTATCACTCGTACATTAGAAAATGAAAGTATACAGAAAAAATTGTTTAAAGTGTTCTTAAAACTTCTTCACATTTGGAGTTTAATCCTGAATCACTTTTGACTCCATTTTACCAGTGATGGAATCAATATTATCTTTTGCGCCAAGAGCATGCGTGATGAACTCCTTCTTAAAACATGTGCACCAGTATTGTCTACAGGATTTCTTCCAAGCCACTGACACCATATTATAAGGTTTTGGGGGGTTTTTGTTTGTTTGTTTTTACTTTTCTTTGTGGAGAATTTAGAATACAAAAGCAACAGAATTGAATAATGAACTATATGCCTGTGTATCCATCACCCAACAACCATCAACCGCCGCCATTCCCACCCACTCCATCATCCACTCTCTCCCCTCCTGTGTAATTTTGACACAAACATCTGACATATCATTTCATATGACATGTCATTCTGACACATGTCTGACATATCATTCATCCATAAATCTTTCAGTATGTATGTTTAAAAGATAGGATTATTTTTAATATAACCACAATAGTTTTTCAAATGCAAAAAAAATTAACAATTCCTTAGCATCATCAGATATCCAGGCAAAGTTCAAATATCCAATTATCTCATAAATGTCGTAACACTGATACGCCTTTTAATTTTTTTTAATCTACAGGCCCCCGTTCATTCTTTCTCTTTTTTTCCTTGCGATTTATTTGTTGAAGAAGTTGGGTCATTTGCCCATGCAGAGTTTGTTGCTATCTGAATTTTGTTGATTTCATCCCTGTAGTGTAATTTTAAATGTCCCTTTGTCCCTCGTGTTTCCTGTAAATTGTGTTTTTGATCTAAAAGCTTGATCACAGATGGGTGTGATTTTCTTTTTTGGCAGGAGCACTTTGTAGATAGTGTCGCATTCTTCCACCAGGAGGCACATCTGTCTGGTTGTCTCTTCTTGTGATGATGGCAGCCATTGATGTTTAATGCCAACATCCATTAGTTCATTAGCAGTTGCAAAAGGGTGCTACCCCAAGTCTCTAATTCTTCCTCACTTCATGGCTGAAAGTTTCTATAAGGAGAAACTTTGTCTCATCTACCAATTCTTCAAGTTTTAATACGTATACCAGACAGTGATGCCCATTTCGCCACTGCCACCTGGCCACGGGTGATTGAAATAGAGTTGTTGGTGTGCACTTAGGAGCTGTGTGGTATGAAAATAATTGTTTCTTTAAGCATTGGAATTACACCTGTCAATGACAGGTCTCACTTAGAGAGCTAGGTGGGAGTTGGGAACAACTGATGCGCGTCTCCTCACTCACACTCCCTTCCAGAGCTCTGTCTGTGAGTATATTTGCCAACTATGTATAGTTGAACTCACACAATTTAAATGCAAATAGGTGTATAATATTATAAACTTTGTTATATTATAGTGGTTATTTCTATGTACTATATGTTTCTCTCCCCTTAGATTATAAGCACACTTACATAATCTTAATCAGCCTTGAAGTCAAGATTCTTGCAAAAGCAATTTGCCTTGACTCCTCCTCATTCTCACCTCCTTTTCTGTCTGAGCAGCCCTTAGCAGTGTTCTCCCAGCCATCTTCTAGACAAAGAGGTCTTGGCCCTAGTAGCTGAGAATTACTTGTATAATATATTCTAAACACTGTTTCCATGGCCCCATGTTCCTCAAAAAGTCCAAGCAAAATAACTATTATTACGTCTTTTTTACATGTGAGAAAACTGAAATTGAGAGACATAAAGTACTTTACCTATGGTAAAAGAGTTAAAAGTGAGTTTAGGGGTTAATTTTTTCCTTTATTTCCCAAACATCCTGTCCAGCATCACTTTTTTCTAGCACAAAGTATTTAAATGAAGTATAACACACAGACAAATGCAAAACTAAATACACAGCACAGTGGATTTTCACAAAATGAACACACCCATGTTCTCAAAAACCAGCTTAAGAAAAAGAACATTAGAACTCCAAAAGCCGCTTCACGTCCTTTTGGTTATTATCTATCTAATGGTAACCACTATCCTAACTTCTAACAGATTAGATTAGTTTTATCTATTTTTGAACTTTCTGTAAATGGAATCATACCAAATGTACTATTTTGTGTCTGGCTTCTTTATTATATTATGAGATTCATCTAGCCAGGAACTACATTTCCCAGGCTCTCTTGCAGCTATAAGAGGCCATGTGACTCATTTGGGTCAATGGAATATGAGGGGGTGATATGTGTCACCACCAGGCTTAGGTGAGCCAGCATCTGGCATGCCTCCTCCACACTCTCCACTCCCCTTCTGTGAAAACCCTTGAGGGCATGTGCTGAGACTGGCAGCGTTCAAGCTAGAAGGAGCCTGAATCCTGAGACACTGCTCAATCAAGGAGGGCAAGTTGACTGGAAACACCCACATTCAACTTTTCATGAACAAGAAATAAACTTCTGTTATAGTGAGCCTGGGAGGTTTGGGGAATATTTGTTGGAGCAGCTACCCAACCCTGATTGAAGCAGTTAGATTTCTGGTTCTCTCTGTCTTTCAGGACAAAGTTTGATAGGGAGAGATCCAATGTGGCAAAACAGTACCTTCTCCCCATCTCTTTTTTTCCTCCTTAAAGAAATGATTTCTTCAGAGTAGGAAAAGAAAACCGAGCTCCCTGAGTTAAAATGTCAGAAGAATATGAGGGAGAAAATGCACTATAAAATATAGGAATAAAAGAGTGAATGTGTGAAAGAACTGAGAAACACGAGATTGTATTATGATGAAAGGTGTCCATTTCCTGCTTCTTGGGCATTTAAGGAGTAGAAATTCCTCTCCTCTAGGCCTCTACTTCTAGATCACTTGGGGATGATGGGGTGTGGGGGAATTATTCTGGATTTCTCATGGGTAGATCTCCTGTTCACTCCTGAAAAATACGCCTGGAGGATCCCTGCCCTTTCAGTGGCAAGGAAGACAATTGAGAAGCTTACTTGAGCTTTTAATCCAGAAGAGAAGTTAGCAAACTTTTGTTGCAAAGGGCCAGATAATAATTATTTTAGGCTTTGTGGGTCACATACAGTCCCTGTCATATATTCATCTTTGGTTTTTTGTTTGTTTGTTTACAAACGTTCAAAAATATAAAAGTTGTCTTAGCTCAAGGCCCCTACAAAATCAGGCCACAGGCTGGTTTGGCCTGGGGGCCATCGTTTGCCAGCCCCTGGTCTGCAGCATTACTCACTTGGATCTGGATCCTTGCTCCTCTGAAGCTGGAGACATTGCAGGAAGAACTTGCCTTCCAGTCATAACCTGGAACAAAATTAAACAGGGCCGTTTACTCAAGCATTCTTTGGATGCTGTTGGAGACTTAAAAATGGCTCTCTCCCAGCTTCTCAGTCCAGCAATCCTCAGTGAGGTTACTGGTGAAGAGACATCGACAGCCAGAGGCCCAGCTACTGTGGCTGTGAACAGCTCTGGCCTCATAGTAGGTTGACATGAACCACAGAATCCACAGGGTGTAGTTCCCTCAAGCCCCCTGCAGCAAAGCATGTCCTGGGTGACATCAACGGGAAGATGGCTCATTTCAGATTATCATGTATTCCAGCCTAGGGCCACTTGATGATGGTGATGTTATTATTTGATTCTAAACCCAGGAGTCAGGAGGTCGCCTCTCCATTCACAGCATCCTCTGAGTTCCCAGATCCTCAACAGTTCCTGCTACTTCTTGCCCCTGGGCCAACATGAGGGCCTCAGGCAGATGCTAATAAGCCACAGTGGACACTTCACCCAGATGTTTGTTTCACTCTGGCGTAAGTGCTTTAGCTCCCAGCTGCTCCAAGGGTGGTTCTGGGACCAGCAGCATCAGCAACCCCTGGAAACTTGATAGAAATGCAGACCTGGGGCCCCACCTCAGAACTATTGAATCAGAATCTGCATTGTCCAGGAGATCACCCGGTGATTGGGATGCACATTAAAGTTCAAGAAGCACTGCTCTGATTTTTTTTTGTAGGTAGTTTAGCTACAAGGTTCTCAACTCTGGCTGTACATTTGAACCACCTTACTTCATACAGATGTCTGGGTCTCACTCTCAGTTTCTAATTTAATTGTTCTAGCTGCAGGCATGTTAGAATCACCTGGCTACACATTATGATCGCTTGAGCCCCAAACTAATTAAATCAGAATCTCTAGGAGTGGGTTTTTGGTTTACCAGATCTGCATCAGTCCCAGGCTCAGACATGTGGCCAGGCTCCATAAACCTCCTGGGTATTTTAGTGTGAGCTGAAAAGAGCCTTTGTGACGCGGCTGCTTTCCAGTTATGTATTGCTGCTTTATAAACTACACCCAAAGCTCAGTGGCTTAAAACAACAAATATTATTTAGCCTAGGAACCTGCAATTTTGGCAGGGCTCAGCAAGGACTGCTCATCTCTGGTCCACTCAGCATCAGCTGGGGCAGCTCTCCTGGGGACAGTAGGATTCACTTCCAAGATGGCACACTCACCTCACTGGCAAGGTGGTTCTCTCTGTTGGTTGGGAGCTCAGCCAGGGTGGTGGGCTGGAGCCTTTTTTACTCTCCACATGGTCCTCTCCACAAGATGCTTGAGTTTCCTCACAGCATGGTGGCTGGGTTCTTAGGGTGAATGTTCCACAAAAGAACCAGGCAGAAGCTGTGTTGCCTTTTGTGACCTGGCCTCAGAAGTCATATTGCATCACTTCTGCCGTAATCACAAGATTTAAGGGGGAGGAGGGAGTAAGTGAGAGGGGTATGAAAGTCACATTATAAAGAAAAACATGTGAGATGGAAGATAGCATTACAGCCATCTTTGAAAAATATAATCCACCACAGGCCACCTTGGATATGTTTGTATGATGGTGAAATCATTAGTGACAGAGCTCTTCCGTTACTGTGATCACTAAGATAAAAACCTTTCCATATCCAGAAGAATGTGAAGCCTGGCTCCAATGGCTAGAGGCCTGTTTTAAAATATGGTGAATTGGTAGAAAATTTGAGACATAGAAACACCAACAGAGCAGGAGACAACTGTCATTAATAAGATAGTTTGCTACTCACAGTTCCCAAGAGGAGGTGGCATGCTATGTCATGGGGGACCACACAAGAAGCCCCAAGGTTGGTCACAGGCAGAGAGGGAGGAGGACTGTGGACAAGAGTCTTTACAGTAGTTTCCCCAGGCAGGAACGGGTGAGGCGGGGTAGGCAGGCTCAGGATTGGCTGGTTTGAACAGTTTCAGCGGGCTTCGGGGCATAGGGGCTTTTCCTGGCTGTCTGGCGCCTGACCCTGGAGTGGTTAGGCAGGTGGATAGTGGCCTGGAGCGTGAGAGCCCCATAACGAGGTGGTTGTAGGGGGGACTCTGGATTGGCTGGTTTGAGGTTGAAAAGCCTGCTCACCGATGAGTTGTTTACTATCTGTAGGACTCGGCTAGCATTGGGAAGGTCAGCAAGATCCCTGATGTCAAGGGCTTAGAATACAGAAGATACAAGACATGGTTACTACACGACTCCAGTAGGGCTACCTCCTCCCAGGGGTTTCTTTTTGGATCTCTAATGATAACATCTCTCATGCAGTCATCTAGCTAATAGCCCCTGCCATTTCACGGCCTAATAGCTCAACACTCTCCTTTGTCTTAGACAAGCAGAGGCATCTCTCAGCAGCTTGCTCCAACACTACATTTTGTAACACTCAGACAGAAGATTTAGGTCTTGACAATGGAGAGAATTAAACTCTTTCACAAGGACTCCAGAGGTACACCAAAAATCTATACATAATCCCATTATACAGGATTAACTAGGAAGAAGAGGCAGTTCTCTGCTTATAGAGGATCTATTGGATACCTCCTTTTAGGGAGCCCACGGAGCCTGGCCAAGGAGGTGACCTTCAACAGGATGATTAAAGTCCTGCCAGTCCACTACAGAGAATTCTGATTCTCACTACTCATTGTCTTTCCCAGAATCTAAACTCAGTTAGGCTATCAACAGGAAAGCCGACTCGTGGCCTCTCCATGTGGCTTGGGCTTCCTCACAGTGTGGCAGCTGGGTTCCGAGAACGAGTATCACAAACGCAAGCATCCTAAGAAGCAGGAAGCAGAAGCACCTAGTCCTCTTACAGACGAGGCCTGGAACTGGCACAGCATCACTCTGTCACGTTCTACTGGTTAAGCAGCCACTGGGCCAGCCCAGTGTGTAGGGGAGGAAAAAACAAACAAATCCACCTCTCAAAAGGGAGTGACAAAGAATCTGCAGCCATCTTTAATCTACCACACAAAGTGAAGGCTAAGTAGAAGAGAAACCAGATTCTCTTTTAGGTCCTGAAAGTTCCAGAAACAGATGGAATGTGGGTTTGGCCTATTTCAGAGCTGAAGCCACAGTTTGATGCTGATATTATCCTTTTTCCTCTGCTTGGAAGAGTAACATTTTACTGTTTATCCTTGACTCATAATTTTACCAGAATGTGCTAAAGTGTGTGTCTCTTCTCATTAATCACATTTGGAATTCTCTGAGTACTTTTATCCGCAAACCAAGTCTTTCGTCAAACGAGGAAAGTTTTCAGTTACGTGAGTGATTAATTCCCTTCCATCTGTTCCAGCTACTCCATCTGGAATGCCTGTTAGTCTCGCTTAGGTCTCCTAGGTCTGGCCTCCAAATCTTTTTTTTCTTATAATTTCTATTTCTGTATTATCCTTTCTGTTTTGACAGACATTTTTGCACTTTGTTCATCTTCCCCACACTAATTCAGCTATCAGCAGTGACCGTTGTCTGCTTCCCACGTGTCTATTCAATGGGGCGGGGTTAGGGTGGGGGAGAGGCAGCACGTCTAACATTTTCTATCTCCAAATTAAGATACTAAAAAAGAACATGATATTCAAACTCAAGGAGGCCCTTCATCTATAATATATTGCGTGTGTGTGTGTGTGTGTGTGTATAACACATATGCAGAGATTTCCACTTACATTCGGCATTTATGAAAGATTAGATAAGTGGGCATCTTCTCCTTTTGTCTATTCTAGGACATACCCTTCAAAACTGAATACAGCCTCTCAAGATGCTTTTTAATATAATTAACATGAATGATTAATGCTTTAACGTAAAATATAATCTCTAAGATGTATACATCTGGTAAGAATAAGTATCTTCCCACATAAGTGATATTCTATGTACTCCTCAAAGAAGAAGAAAATTATAATATTTTAACAGAAATGCAAGTTTACAAAACAGATAAGATGATCAAAATTATGATACACATACTCCTTGGAGATTAATTCGGGGTGGGTTTCCTCACTTGTGAGTCTCTGCCTGTATCTATTTGCCTGAACAAATGATCTGTTCATTTGTTGAGTTGCTGAGAATAAAAAGAGAAGGTGTATGTGGGGTGAAAGCCTGAACTAGTAGCAGGCACTGATTTAGGGCTGTTCTTTGAAAAAATGTGAACCTGGGCCAGTGGCAGCAGCAATACCCAGGAAATTTTTAGTAATGCAAATTCTGGCCCCACCAATTGATGTCATAACAAGGACCCCCTGGGGACTGTGATGCCCACACAAGCTAGAGAACCAGGACTCTAACCTTCAGTGTAATCAGAGAAGGCTCAGGTTGTCACCTTTCTTGCATACCAGGAAGCTAAACTAGTAACACTTGTCAGGTTTCCTGTACCTACTTCCTTTTCTATCTTCAGTGCGCCAAATCTCCATTCTCCTGAAACCTCTCCCAGTTCCTGCTTCCACACTCTCAGACAACCGCTTAACTCACACTTGACGTTTAAAAATCACTTTTAAAAAATTATCCATTTAGATCAGTTTTCTACCTCTCTTGAGTCAATTTTGGTCATTTGTTTTCCTAAACATTTATGCATTTATTGTACATAACCAAACGTATTATTCATTACTAATCATTTTTATTTCCTCTGTAGTATATCCAAGGTCCCTTATTTGCCACAACAATTACTTTGCTTACATTTTTTCTACCATTTTATTATGAAAATCTTCAAACATACAAAAAAATTGAAAGACTTGTAAAATGAGCATCCAGACACCCACCATCTAGATTCTGCAATTTTTGACACTTTTTTTTTAAAGATTGGCACCTGAGCTAACATCTCTTGCCAATCTTCTTTTTTTTTTTTTTCCTTCTTCTTCTCCCCAAAGCCCCCCAGCACATAGTTGTATATTCTAGTTGTGAATGCCTCTGGTTGTGCTATGTGGGACGCCGCCTCAGCGTGGCCTGGTGAGTGGTGCCATGTCTGCGCCCAGGATCCAAAGTGGCGAAACCCCGGGCCACCGAAGCAGAGCGTGTGAATTTAACTGCTTGGCCACAGGCGGGCTCCTGACACTTTTCTTTATTTCTTTTATCACAAACCTATCTGTCTATCAGTCCATCTTACTTTTTGATGTATTTTTTAGTAGGTTGCAGGTATCAGACAGGAGTCCCTCTGTATCTGACGGGGACTGGTTCCAGGACTCGCACAGATACCCAAATCCGAGGATGCTCAAGTTCCTTAAATAAAATGGGGTAGTATTTGCATATAATCTGCACACATCCTCCTGTGTACTTTCAATCATCTCTAGATTACTTATAATACCTAAAACAATGTAAACGTTATATAAATAGTTGTTATACTCTGTTGTTTATGGAATAATGACAAGAAAAAACTCCGTTCATGTTCAGTACAGATGCAACCATCATAGGTCTTTCCATCTGGGGTCAGTTGAATCCATGGATGCCGAGAGCTGACTGTACACTTCACCCCTAAACACTTTAGTACGAGTGTTATTAGCTAGACATCAATATTTATGTTTTTAAGGTAAAATTTCTATGCAGTGAATCCTTAACTCTCACCTGGTCAATTTGATGAGTTTTGGCAATCAGTCACCTTGTAGGTATGGATGCTAGCTCTCTCCCTGATGTCTGCCATGACTGTCACAGTGGATTGGATCTGGTACAGGGCTCTGGTAGGAGTGAAGTCCAGGGCTCTGGCCAGCAACCGTCCCACTGAGCATTAGGCAAACAGCACGTACCCCCATAGTGAGAACAAGTGCCAATGAGCTGTGAATGCCCATGGTTCTTATTTTCTGTATTAGCAACTTTTTCTCTGTGATTGATTCCCCCAAGGGCCTTACTGCTCAGACCCTCTCTGTGATGGACTATAAGCAAGCTAGCCAACCCTAATACATACTGACCCTAGATGTGATTAGTGCATATGTTGGCTCTGCTACCCAACTTCCCCAGCTGGCCATAGGTTTTGTATTTGCAAACCAGCAAACCTAACACATTAGTGATGATAATATGTGATGGCCCCTCACTAGGAAGTAGGTGCCCTCAGGTGCAGATATTGACAGAGAGATATGGCCAGAACTGGGACATTAAAGTCATGGTTCATGTTTATTACCTTCAATCTCCACAAGATGAAAGCCAAGTTCTCAGCGGATTCCCTCGGTGCATTTCTCAATTAGGCCGTAGATGAGGGGCCACCCCCTGCCGCCCCCGCCACTTCTCCAAGGTGCTGGTGAAAGATGGGAGGAAAAAAATGCCATGTCCCTTTTATACCCAAGGTGGCTGTTGGCTGGATCACCAACCAGTTCTTTTCCATAGATGACCTAGAACTTCACTAGGAAATGTGGGAGAATTTGGCACCTGTTGTTTAATTTTAAGCCTGTGGAGGCCTTGGTGGAAATTGGAGACAGATTCTCATGTTAAGAACCTATTAAACATTGCTATTCTGTTTAAAGAAAAAGACATTAAAGTTTGTAAAAAGGGAAACCTATTCATGAAGCATTTGCAAAATCAACTAATCCAACACACCAAATGTAACCGAGTGACAGATGTGCTTTAAAATTGTAAAGACCATCCTTGAGTAATGCCATTAATGAGCCCCTGACATTGTTTTAATAAGCCAACATTCCTGCTAGTCATTTTGAAAGGCAAAAGAGAGAGAAAGTTGACTTTTTTCTCTGTATTTACTGCTGAGATTACTGAAATAATAAGAAAAAAAATAAAGCTGAGAGTCAAAGCTTTATTTGTTGTTCAGTGGAATGGACTCATCTTCACAATCACCATTTTTCATTTTGACCTCACGTATTACACAGATTTGACTAGGTAATACACTTGATAAGCAGCTTTAAGCATGGTAGTTTCAATGGGTGTGTCTGACTCATCCTTAATCACTGATTAGAAATAAGCCACCTGTCTCTGTTGCATCTTCATCCCCTGAAATAGCAGCAATCGACAGTGCCCCCTCATGCTGTAACTGCTCACGTTTGTTCCCCATATTTCCTAATTCCATAAAGGGGATTTGATTTGGTGATCAAGTGAATTATGATCCCCAAAATACATTGAAATATTGCACTCTAGAAAGGTAGCTTAACTTCAACAATATCACAGGGCATATTTTACTTATTTTTAGCTTCATTATGAATCAGCATTTAACAAATTTACCAGTAAAAATAGGGCAAAATTCAGAAAGAATTTTCAGTCTATCAGCAAAACCATTAGATTACTAAGAGATAAAAAGATTTTACAAATACAGTTCTGGCAAGAGTATGTTGAAATAGGCACTCATAAAAAGGCTGATAAAATCATGAATTTCTTTGAATTTGGGAGAAAGGGAAAATAACTATGGAACATTTATTAAAATTTAAAATTCGTATACCCTTTGACTCAGTCTTGGAGAAATAAAGGCCCCAAACATAAGCATGTTATCAGCCACTTAATTACCCCTTCCCTTTTTTGGATAAGCGGATCCAAAAACGTTCCTGCAGGAGGAGGTAAGCAGTCAGGCTGAGAAGGCCCACAGAGCATCCCGCAGGTCCATCCAATTCCAAGAGAAACAGCTTTCATCCTAGAGACGATTTACATTGTCCAAACTGTGCATTTCCCTGGAATACGATGAATGAAAACAGCATTTATTCAACAAAGAGTCCTCATTAACCACCAGGGAGTTTTCTGAGGCAAATCTCGCTCCCCAGTCTCTAGCCATGTAATTTCTCTTTTCCTTGACATCCCTTTTCAAGGATTCTGGGCAAACGAGTGACATGGAATTTGAAGAAAGAGGTGAAAAATGCAAAAAACTGTTGGACAAATGAGAATTTTTAGAAATATGTTTAACTGCCTGTGTTCCATCACTTCCATCAGAACAATATCTGTGGGTTTATGATGTCTCTGTTTTCTTCCACTTTGCTTGCAATTATGCCAAACTGCCACCAGGTGGTCATTTGCAGCTGAAGTCTGACTAAATGGGAAATATATCTGGTTTTTGGTATTTTGTTTCTTTTGTTTCCTTCACAACAGCCACTGGCCTCCTCCCTAACCCTGTTCTTCTTTGTTTAAAAAATAGTTTCTAAGAATATTTTCCATTTCTCATGAACACTTATTCTGTAGTACACTGCTGGCTGTTTGGGTGGGAATGAAAAAACAAACAAAAAAACAACCAGTTCCTGCTTTCAAAGCCAAACCTCAGCAAAAAGTATGGACACAAGAGGAAAGCCGATAATAAAGGCTGAGGGGGAACCATGCCTACATGGAAGGAAATGCAAAGGAGGCTAAGAGTGAGGCACCACTTCATTTTACATCTGCTGAATGGACATCACCAACACAAAGATATGGTAACACCCCCTGCTGTCAAATGTCTGGTAAACAGATGCAGTCATAGACCACACATAACAGAAACTGGTAGTCGCTGTGGGAAAACATAACGGGCTGTATTAAAAAATGCTTAAATGTTCATAGTCTTTGCTCCAATAATTCTACACAAGAGGGAAATAACTAGGCAAACACTGGGATCTTAAAAATGGTAGCCAAAAATATATGGCTATTATCCAGCTTAAAGGAGTGATATCAAACCTGAAGTGAGTTTGCTCACCCGTTACGCAGCAAGCCAATCTCTGACACCGGGTGTGGTGGAAGAAAGTAGGAGTTTTATTATTGCACAGAGCTGAGCAAGGAGAAAGGGCAGCTAACGCTGAAATCCCAAACTCCCAGAAAAGCTAAAAGGAAGGGTTTTTATTTGGGGTTGTAGGTAGGGGAGGGGGAGCATATGGCCTTGCTGGTCGGAGCTTTCCCACCAGCCTGTATCTCTTTTCAGGGAGGAGATAATGAATCCAGGTGCTTGTCCTTGGCAGTGTCTGTCTCCATGGAGGATAGTGGATTCTGGAGCCAGGAAGCCAGGGAGTAAGCAGAGAATGACTGTTTTGGTTTTAACCTCATATATGCTGGGTTTAATGTAGGGAAAATGATATCAGAGTCGGTATCAGGAGGCGGAAGAAACATGACAACTAAATGCAATGTTATACCTTAGACTGGGCCCTGTAGTGGGGGAAAAACTAATACTGTAAAGGAAATGTAAGTTTACAGGTTTATAACTCTACCACGGTTGTGGGAGAGAATATGCCTGTTCTTAGGAAATGTATCCCAAAGTATTTAGGAGGAAAGAACCATAATGTATGTAATTTACCTCAAATGGTTCAGAGACTCACCTCTCTAACTATCTGTCTACCTACCTATCTAGAGAGACTGAGCAAAAATAAGCAAATGAGGTACAATGTTAACAACAGATGAATCTGAGTAAAGGATATATGGATGCTCCCTATAATAGTTTTATTTTTTCAATGTTATTAAGTTGGATATTATCTCCAAAGATTTTTTAAAAGAATCTCCTTCAGAGAAAAAATGGTAGTCAAGAATAATATGTGAATGGAAATAGGTATATTTATATTTTTCTACAATATTAAGAGACAAACAAGCAAAATGTAAAAATTGTCCCTAGCTCCAGCTAGCCAAACAAATGAAATCCTGCTAAAATCTCCCGCCCCCTCCTTCTAAGGGCCAGCTCCTCAGGGATCTCCTATGGACGCCTCCAACACCACCTCCTCCCTTCCCAGCTCTGAATCTCCAGAAGGAGCTTCCTAATAGCACACCTCAGGAGGCCAAGGCAGATGCAGCAAATGCCCCGCCCTCCTGACTCACTTCTAGAGTTGCTTCCCTGGAATACGATGAATGAAAACAGCGTTTACTCAACAAATAGTCCTCATTACCCACCAGGGAAGTTTTCTGAGGCAAACCTCTCTCCCCAGTCTCCACCCATGTAATTTCTATTTTCACTGCGACCATTTTTCTGTTTCATGAGGGCATCAAGTCCACGGCCCCTCAGTTCTCTCCCATTAGCCTTCTCTTTGCTTCACTTCCCCCCTTGTCCAGTTTAGACATCACAATCCATCATCGCAACAACACTCTTGGTCATGCCGGAAGTTCCCCTGACCCTCTTGTCTTTTTGCATTTGGCAAAACCCAAGTGCACTTATGACACGGACCAGCCCTTATGATGCCTGAAAGAAAGGCCCTCCGTGGTGTGGCCCTACCCTCCTCTTTCTAGGTGAGTCAACCAGTGTTGTTTCTTTCAGCTCCTGGGATATCTGTGCCCACCCCTCCATAGGGCAGGCTGTACCTTCTGCTTGGTGCTCCTTCCCTCCATGTTCCCTACTAACCCCTTTTCCTTCAGATCTCATCTCAATCTGCACTTTTGCAGGAAAGCATTCTCTGACCTCCCTGAATGGGTCAAATCCCCCTGTAACCATGTTTCCTCGACTCACTGTGGTGTCACCAGTGCACTCCACATTCGGGCACTGGGCTACTTCCAGCTACACGGGGCCAGGATGACAAAACCAACCACCTGCTCCTGGTGGGACATGGCTGCTGACAGGCTGGTTGTCCTTGGTCAGAACTGGCTCAAGAACTGGGTGTGCCACACCTGAAGATTCCAGACACCAGCTTCCAGCTGACTGATATGGCAAATAAGGTGACGGTGAGGTCAGTCCTCAGGCATTATCTGTGGTAGAGTGGGAGATACTTTGCTTTAGGGGAACATGGGGCCTCAGAGCTTGGCTGAGGTCTGAATCCCAGCTGTGGCTGGCAGTACATTTCTAGCGGGCTCTGTCCAAAGTGTCTGAGTCCTTAGAGTGGTCTGGAACAGGGCTGGAGGGTCAGGACCCAGCATTAATAGCCGTTGGCAATGGCCGGGATACTGGAGGTGACCCTGAAGCACTAACCATTTACAACGTCATCAGTCATTGGCATCTTTTCATGCAAATGTATATTAGATCATCATTGAGATTAGAAAGGATATATGCAGATGGAGAAAGCCTGAAGGTGTGTAGGTGAAAGGGAGGGACAGTGATTTTGGACAGAAAAGGCTTTGAGAGCAAAACTGTAAGAAAAAGCATCATAAGTAAGCACATATAGACAACTCTTGGTAGGTGAGGATCTGATACGTCCGTCCATGCGCCCAACCAGGAGGGGAGAGGAGCACGAGAGAGGCCTCACTACAACTTGATTTGCTTTAGCCTTGTGTCTTATTCATTTTTTGGCCTCATTTTCCTCTGGCTCAGCTGGTCCAGGAAGAATTGTGTTTATTTTACACTGAGAAGCTGGATCCCTTGGGTTCCTACTTCATTTGAACAGCAGGAGAACCAAAAAAGAATGAATTCAGAACACTCTGAAAAAACAGATTTGTGGAAATACACTGGAGACAGTGTTCAAGGAGTTTATTCAAGTGAAACTGGAGCTGTTATAACCCTGCCAAGGCTAATGACTGTGCGGTATTTCCCCACGGATCAGCATCCATGCCCCCAGCCAACAGGGCCCTGTCCTTCCCTTCCTGTCTGCTCAGGAAGCCCCTGGCTCCATCAGCTCTTGCTATTCAAAGTCTCATTATTCAGCACCCTGTCTTCTGCCTCCAGTCTGCCACTTTCTGACCATTTTACTGCCCGCCAGCATTGCTGCCAGAAGGTAGGCAGCAGGGGAAATTAAAGGAGCTACACCACGAACCCACCATTGTTGCCACTGCCGAACAGAATGATGAATGAAAGGGGGGGAAAGGGAGGTGGAAACTCATGTCCCAGATGAAGGTTCAGGATGTACTGAGAATTTTAAGGGCTCATCCTATTACTGTCACATGGAAATTTGAGTTGACTACATGTAGGTCAGAAGAAATCAAGATTTCAGACCAGATGGGCAAAAAGTAAGTTTCTGCTATGCGATTGCTTTGAGAATTTGACTTTGGGGACTAAAGGGAGATGCAAAGATGGAGAAGTAGTGAAGTAGTGGGTCTGAAGTCCTGGGCAGACCACCATATTCTAGAGAGAACTCCCCACAGCCACCTGATGCTAAAGTAGTCAAATGATTTCTGTCATTTGACCCCATCTCACCAGCACCTCAGCTGATGAGCCAGGGAGAAGCCACCTTATTCAAAGTCTGTCAGTCCATGGGCTTGTCGCCAACCTACGTAAAGTTGAGTTTGGGAATCCTTGGGAATTAGAATTAAGCATCCTGGAGAAATACTTATTTTAGATAATAGAGCTAAGGTCAAAGAAACTTTACTGGGTCATTTTCCAGCAGAAATTACTAGGAGTGGACAACTTGAAGAAAATTCCAGGATGGAAAGAAGTAGACTCGTTAGCGTGTACCTGAGCCACGTTAGTGGCGCATAAAGGTCTAAGAGCCCCTGCTGCTGGTGTCTCTGGAACTGTCTGACAAACCTGCATATTTGCTTGTGCAGATTTCCAAACAGTGGTTATCACAAAACAACAAAATATCTAATGCATCCCCGGATGACTTGTCAGGAATGATGTCGTGGGGATGTCTGCTTTGAGAGGAAACAGAAGGAGCTGACTAGTTACTGCCCCTTCACACTCTGAAAGTCAATGACTGCTGGACTACCTAAATTCAGTCTCACGCGCCGCCTCCACATGTTCTACAGAAAACAGTGACTGTGAAACAGAGTTTGCCACTTGGCAAAGTTAGGACATAGGTGAATTTTGCCTTCTCTATTCAAAAGTTTTCCGTTTTTTTTTACCTTACCTTTGTTTAATGTTTTATTGAAGAATAGTACACATACAGAATAAGTCTCAAGTGTACAGCTCCATGAATTTTCACAAATTGAACTCACCAAAGTAGCAAAGTATCCAGAACCCAGATCAAGAAATACAACATCACGAGCTGGCCAGCAACCCCCTCGTGCCCACCTTCCGTCACCAACTCTCACAACTGGCCAAAGTCAACACTGTTGCCTGCTTTTGTGCTTTAAATGAATGAAATCATAAAGTACCTACTTTTTGGTGCCTGGATTCTTTCATGCAATACCGTGCTTTTGAGATTCATCCGTATTGTTGCTTAGATTTCTGTTGTAGATTTCTGGTGATGAGTAGTATTCTGTTCTGTGAATATACCACAATTATCCATTCTACCGTTGATGAACATTGGGGTTTCATTTTGGGGCTAGCACAAATAATGCTCTTATGATCATTCCTGTACGTAACTTTTGCTGAACACATCTTCACATTTCTGTTGGGTGCATACAAAGGAGTGGAATTACTGGGTAATAGAATATGCGAATGCTTAGCTTTCATGGATACTACCAAAGAGTCTTCTAAAGTGGTTGACCACTAGCTTTCACTCTAATGTTCCCCTATTCCTGTTTCAGCTCCTACATTTTTGTCCAGTTCTCACTTCCTCCCACCACCCACCTCTGTAAATTCAAAGCCTGCCTACTCCCTCTGACTGCCCAGGATTTGGCTGAATATACACACACATCCACCCTGACCTTCACTACAGCAAATATTCCAGATATTTTCCTTTGAAAAAGAAATCTTTTCTGAAATCCTGCCTCTATTCCTCCAGTCCCCAAGGTGGCAGGCTAATTGCCTCTAGGATCAAGTCTGTCTTCAAACAAGGGCCACTTAAAGACTCAAGGGCATATTATCTCTGTTCCTGCTGTGGTTCCCACACCTGGAGTCCTGATCATTCTCTTTCGCGTTCGACCTGATACAGCGTTGACTGAGCTCCATCAAATCTAGTATGTCTGGTGTCCCTCCGCAGTGCCCCTATGAGAGCTAGGTTGCATTGCCCCTGTCCAGACTGACTGAATCAGCACTTAGTGCTTCAGTGGCCCATCTGTTGTGCTTCCTCTTCTACTATCCATTTCCTGAAGATTCAGTCCCCGTGAAGCAGTGTCAGTCGGGCTGGGTGGCTTCTTTGGGAGAGGCGACATCTTGAGAGCTAGACAATGGCAAGTTTGATGAGGACCTCCAGGTCCACACCAAGCACTCTGGCAATGCTGTGCATTTCTTTGACATACAGCTGCCTACACAAAAAGGAGAGCTCACCAGGGGAAATATTTTGGGAAAACAGATCTTTAATCGTCCCACCACTTCCAGCTCTTAGCAGCTGCATCTGTTCTCCAACAACATCAAGCAGGACTCTCTGAGTGCCTATATTTTTTTAATTCACTAAGGATCCAACAAGGTTGGGACTAATTCCAGGGTATTTTTGAGACATTATTGCAATGCTTTTTATGTTCATTGAGTTTTCAAAACAGATAGCTTAATAGAGTGCCAACTTTAGTTTATAGTAGTAAGTATTAAACAAAAGTATGATTTTTATTAATGTTTTTATTATAGATATATCAGTCTTGCTTCTATGTACAGTTCAGTTCAATAAATATTTATTGACGATTATGTGTGAAGTATTGCAAATAAGTTTCAGTCCCAGCCTTTAGGGAGTCATAGAATTTAGCCTTAAGGAAATAATTATCCTTGAGGAATTAGGAGTCATCAAGGACTTTACTAATAGTGTTTTAGGTTCAGCTTGCCCAGAAACAAACCCTGTGACAAAGATGTGAGGGCACGTTGTTTGGGAAGTGTTATAGTTGTCCTTGGTGTCTTCCCCATATCCCTCTACCTTGCACTCATCTGGGTAGACCATAGCCAACGACTGGATAGTGGGGAGTCAGAGAGGTGGCAAAAGGTCAGTCCCTTCAAACTCAAGGTGTGAGAACACTGTGATGTCAGTCATGCTCCAGAGCTCCCCGTGGGATCAGACTGAAGTAAACTTCTCCTGACCCACATGCTTGCTCAGCTACCTATCCTGCCCAATCCTGCCTCCCTTGCAGGCTTTCAGGTTTCTCCTCTGACCACTCTCTCAATAAATCACTTGTGTGAGAATCCCCATCTCAGGCTCTACTCCTGGGGAACCTGACCTAAGCTAGGAGGGAATCCCAGGAAGCATAGGTAGGAGAGAGGTGAAATGATACAGGGAAGAGGCCCAAACAGCCAGCAATAGCTGCAGGTAACCATGTGGGCAGCTGGGTTCAATTCCTCTGGGGTAGGGTTGGCAAATTTAGCAAATAAAAATATAGGATGCTCCATGAAATGTGAATTTCTGATAAATGACACATCGTCTTTTTAGTACAGGAATGTCCCATGCAATATTTAGGATATACTTAACTGAAACCTTACTCACTGTTTATCTGAAATTCATATTTAACTGGACATCCTGTATTTTATCTAGCCACCCTCCTCCATGGGCCTCTAGTAGGGAAGACAGTCTAGAGCGCTCCTCAAAGATGTCCTGTTCAAGGGAGGAGGAAGCTGGGATATTTATCCTCTGACTCTCGTCCATTGCTGACTAAGAGTGACATCCATCACTGACTCTCATCCATTGCTGACTAAGAGTTAAGGATGGCATTAACTCTTCGGCACTTCTGGTTTCATCCAGACACTGGCTAAGAGAAAGTCACCAGGTAGACAGCAGTCATCTTGCAGAAGAACGCTCTCAACTGGTGTTGGAGGGGTGGGTGCAGCAGGATATAGACACGGCACCAAGGGCATCTGCTACAGACAACAGCTGAAATCAGAGCTTTTCCGAACTCCTGAGAGCAGAGTTAGATGAAAAGGCAGCTTTGTCTCTACTCATTTCTCTGGATGAGTTCAGATTATGACCACAGGATTTGAAGGAGAGAATTAGGCTGAAAGGAACTGTTACATTAAATCATGGCACACTGAAGGGTGTGTGTTTGTGTGTGTGACAGGGAGAGAGGAAACGCAATGTTTACTATTCCAGGAATTGCACAAGAAAACGAAGATTTCCTGACCTGTCATTTTCACCAAAAGTAATGGTGCAATTAGAGGAAGTGTCTGGGTAGTTCTAAAATTCTTTCTGAAACTAGGGAACAAGTTCTCTTTCCATTTTCAGTTAGAATAATAAAACCAAATGATTGTCTCTCCATCATCAAGGCCAATTAGATTTTCAAAATTCTCTTTACACCAATAAGTGACAGTACTATGGGTACATATTTTTATCATCAGTTCATTGAGTTTCCATATGCCATCTGTTCTAACACATGGGAACTGTATATTTTCTCTTGTTTTAACCATTTTTGTGGAATTGTTTAATCTTTAATCAAAGGCAGAGAAAATGAACTAGACATAATTTCAGCATTATTTCTTCATTCATTGGGTAAATGTGTGTTTTCTTCTGGTCTGAAGGGCCATAACCCCATTTGGGAACAGTGTAATTCATTTAGACAGTGGTAAGAAATTGTTCCTTCCTTTCTGGGTTCTCTTGGCTTGAATTCCAGTTTTAGATTATCGGAAACAAGTATGATTTGTTTTTGTGACATGTGATGTATTCAGTTGCTCTAGGGAAAAGGTATAAAATATTAACAAGAAGAAACGTCTTTCAGTGGTATGGCAGAGATTGGAAGCTGAGTTCCATTGTTTCTGAATAACATTAAGGACATTTAGAGTCTATTTTTTTCTTTCCTATCCTTAAAAAGTGAGTATTCTGTCTGAATAATTTGTAAAGGCAGGGTAATGAACCATAGCCCAACAATGGAGCACAGATTATCCAAACTGGTCTAGGAGCCAGCTAGATTGCTGCCCCACTTGTTGTAGCACTTCTGTCTTGAGAGGCAATGCGAACAGACAGTAGCCAAGGCCACCATGTACGGTTGTGAAGGTTGTCTATAAGGGCACCCAATCAAGGAGTTGAACTGGAGCTGAAATGCAGCCAGACTCCACTCACCAAGCTGTATGCCCGAGGGCAAAGCCATTTCTCTCCCAAAGGAAGGGGCACTTTTTGTTAATAAACACAAAGGTGGCCAAATGGACTGATGAAAATCTTAGCCATAGCCTTCAAAAGGGATGGATTCTGCTGCTTTTGAAACCAAGTTATTTTGAAACCTGCCAGGTCTTTCTCTGTTACCAGTTTCACTACTGTGCTTCATCCAGACATGGCAGCTTATACGTAATATCCAGGATCTCTGTGCATTGTTGCAGGGTACTTTCTCCTCAAGGCCTCCAGAAAAATGCAAAGCAGTCTAGTCGTTCCCCAGTACAGGAAAAATGGCTGCCTGATCTCTGAGGTAGGTAGAAGGGCTTAATTCTCATGGACAAATTGGGGTGAGGAACTTTCCAGGCCATGTAGGAATGCTCCATCACCACAGGTTTCCTGACCCTCAGAGCCAGCTTAGTAACCTCTGCAGCATAGTACTGTGGGGATAATTCTCTGGCTGCAGGCTGGGATTGATCAGGGGAAAGCAATTCTCAGCCCCTTGACGGTGAGTAACATAAATATAGGGTGTCCAGAAAGCTAGTGCCAATCTAAGTTTTAATGACTTCAGTGGTATAAATGCTACAACAAATAGCATTTGAAAGATTAATTAATAAAATTTTGAAATAGTAATATGTTCTTATTAAATTCAACATAACCACCATTCTGTGCTACGTATCACTCTAATCAACTTTTGAACAATTTAAACTTTTGTCAGCTGCTGTGCAGCGGTCGCCCGGTAACTGAGGCTTCATCACATAGGTGATCATTTTGACGTGACCCCCACATGAAACAGCCTAACGGAGCTACATCAGGTGATGATGACACTACCAAGAGGACCCCGCTATAGATCCACGGACCTGAGACAGAGTCACCCAGAAACTGTTGAGCATAAAAAAATTAAATTAAAAATGCTTTATTTAAAATTTGTGAAAGTAAATAAGTGCAAAGTAAATTCAAACAATCAAACTTTCAAAGAATGTCTTTTGTAGATTTGTAGCATTGACCTTCTGAAGTTATTAGATCTTACAGCTGGACAAACACTTCTGGGTCACCCTGTGTGGTATGCAGGGATGGCACAAAACTTCCCCACGTGATCACATTTAATGTGCACAGCACACAAGGAGGCCAGTTTACTGCCCCTACTTTACAATGCGGGAAGCTGGGTCTCTAGTCCTGTGCTGTTGACACGGTTGCTACAGTCGCTGTGCAGCTATTGAACACTCTAAACACGGTGAATCAGAATTGAGATGTGCTACAAATCTAAACCACATAGAAGCCTTTGAAGATTTGGTAAGAAAAAATAATGTGAAACATCGCATTAAGGATTTTTTAATGTGGATCATACATTGAAATAAAAAGAATTAGTAATTGTGTTACATAAAAAAAAATTTAATTAATTTTACTTGTTTTTTTCTACTTTTGTAATGTAGCTACTAGAAAATCTAAAATTACACCTCTGTAGGGACACAGGGATGGTTCCACATCCTCAAATCAATCAATATGATATACCACATTAACAAAGTGAGAAATAACAATCACGTGATCAGGCCAGTCCAAGGTGCAGCAGTTAAGTTCGCTCGTTCCGCTTCTTGGCGGCCTGGGGTTCACCAGTTTGGATCCCAGGTGCGGACATGACACCACTGGGCAAGCCATGCTGTGGTAAGCGTCCCACATATAAAATACAGGAAGATGGGCACAGATGTTAGCTCAGGGCCAGTCTTCCTCAGCAAAAAGACGAGGATTGGCAGCAGATGTTAGCTCAGGGCTAATCTTCCTCAAAAAAAAAAAATCACATGATCATCTCAATAGATGCAGAGACAGCATTTGACGAGATCCAACATTCATTTAGGATACAAACTCTCAATAAAATGGGTACAGAAGGAAAGTACCTCAGCATAACAGAGGCCATATATGACGAACCTACAGCCAACATCATACTTAACAGTGAAAGACTGAAAGCCATCCCTCTGAGAACACGAAAAGATAAGGGTGCCCACTCTCACCACTCCTAATCAACATAGTACTGGAGGTTTTGGCCAGAGAGATTGGGCAAGAAAAAGAAATAAAAGGTATCCAAATTGGAAAGGAAGAAGCGAAACTCTTCCTGTTTGCAGACAACATGATCTTATGTACAGAAAACTCTAAAGAATCCATCAGAAACCTACTAGAAATAATCAACAACTACAGCACAGTTGCAGGGTACAAAATCAACTTACAAAAGCAGCTGCATTTCTATATACTAATAACAAACCAGCAGAAAGAGAACTCAAGAATACAATCCCATTTACAATCACAACAAAAAGAATAAAATATCTGGGAATAAATTTAACCAAGGAGGTGAAAGACCTGTACACTGAAAACTATAGGATGTTACTGAAAGAAATTAAAGAAGATATTAAGAAATGGAAAGATATTCCATGCATATGGATTGGAAGAAAAAACACAGTTAAAATGTCCATATTTCCTAAAGCAACCTACAGATTCAATGCAGTCCCAATCAGAATCCCAATGACATTCTTCACGGAAATAGAACAAAGAATCCTAAAATTTATGTGGAATAGTAAAAGACTCCGAATAGCCAAAGGAATCCTGGGAAAAAAGAACATGGCTGGAGGCATCACAGTTCCTGACTTCAAAATACACTACAAAGCTATAGTAATCAAAATGCATGGTACTGGCACAAAAACAGACACACAGATCAATGGAACAGAATTGAAAGCCCAGAACTAAAACCACACATCTATGGACAGTTAATCTTCAACAAAGGAGCCAAGATCATACAATGGAGAAAGAAAGTCTCTTCAATAAATGGTATTGAGAAAACTGGACAGCCATGTGCAAAAGAATGAAAGCACACGATTATCCTACACCATACACAAAAATTAACTCAAAATGGATTCAAGTGGACCAGCCCCAGTGGCCTAGTGATTAAGTTTGGTGTGCTCTGCTTGAGCCACCTGTATTGAGTTCCTGTATGCAGATCTACACTGCTGGTCAGTGGCCATGCTGTGGTGGCAGCCCACATACAAAATAGAGGAAGATTTGTAACGGATGTTAGCTCAAGGTGAATCCTCCTCAAGCAAAAAAAAAAGGATTGGTGATGGATGTTAGCTCAGGGCAAATCTTCCTCAGCAAAACAAACAAACAAACAAACAAACAAACATTAAAGACTTGAATGTAAGACCTGAAACCACAAAACTCCTAGAAGAAAATATAGGCAGTACACTCTTTGACATCGGTCTCAGCAGCGTCTTTTAGAATATCATATCTACTCAGGCAAGGAAACAAAAGAAAAAATAAACAAATGGGACTACATCCGACTAAAAAGCTTCTGCAAGGCAAAAGAAACTATGAACAAAAGGAAAAGACAGTACACTAACTGGGAGAAAATATTTGTAAATCATATATCTGACAAGGGGTTACTTTCCAAAATATATAAAGAATTCATACAATTCAACAACAACAACAAAAAAACCCAATCGAAAAACGGGCAGAGGATACGAACAGACATTTTTCCAAAGAAGATATACAGATGGGCAACAGGCACATGAAAAGCTGTTCAACATCACTAATTATTAGAGAAAGGCAAATCAAAACTACAATGAGCGGCCGGCCCTGTGGCCAAGTGGTTAAGTTCACACGCTCCGCTTTGGTGGCTCAGGGTTTTGCTGGTTTGGATCCTGGGCACAGACATGGCACCACTCATCAAGCCACGCTGAGGCAGCGTCCCACATGCCACAACTAGAAGGACCCACAACTAAAAATATGCAACTATCTACTGGGGGGCTTTGGGGAGAAAAAGGAAAAACAAAATCTTTAAAAAAAACTACAATGAGATATCACATTACACCTGTCAGAATGGCTATAATTAAGACAAAAAACAACAAATGTTGGAGAGGATGTGGAGAAAAAGGAACCCTCATACACTGCTGGTGGGAATGCAAACTGGGGCAGCCACTATGGGAAATAATATGGAGATTTCTCAAGAAATTAAAAATAAACATACCATATGATCTATCCCACTACTGAGTATTTATCCAAAGAACTTGAAATCAACAATTCAAAGAGACTAATGCACTTCTATGTTCACTGCAGCATTATTCACAACAGCCAAGGCATGGAAGCAACCCAAGTACCCTTCAAATGATGAATGGATAAAGAAGATGTTGGATATACATACAATGGAGTACTACTCAGCCATGAAAAAAGACAAAATAGTCCCATTTGCAACAGCTTGGATGGATCTTGAGAGTACCACCTTAAGCAAAATAAGCCCAAAAGAGAAAGACAGACACTGGATCATTTCACTCATATGTGGAAGATAAACAAGCACATGGACAAAGAGAACAGATTAGTGGTCACCAGAGGGGAAGGAGGTTGGGGGGTGGGCGAAAGAAATAAAGGGGCACATATAAATGGTGACAGATAAAAATTAGCCTATTGATGGTTAGCATGAAGCAGTCTATACAGAAATTGATAAATAATCCTGTGCTCCTAAAATTACAGTGTTATAAACCATTATGACCTCAAAAAATAACTGAAAAGATAAAATAAAATAAAATTACACTTGTGTAATGTGGCTCACCTTGTATTTCTGTGGGACAGCGCTGCTTGAACCAATGCATCAATGTTGACCGCCCACCATTATAAATCCATCCTATGTTTGGTTTCACAGTGAGGAATTAACTAGATTGTTATGTTGACCTTTTGGGGATATTTGAATTTTCTCGGAGACTTTTAGAGACTACAAAGTTTAACCTAAGGAATGTGTTTCTAATGACGGAAATTTGGGGTTGTTTTGCTTGTGCAGTAACTTATTCCACCAAAAGACAGAGTCAGCCCAGAAGGAGGGGTGAGGGGACATAAGAAAGATCGCCCCACATCTAAGCCATCACTTTGCATCTGAGTTCTCAAGAACAGCGCTGCCAGAAGCTTCCATTCCTCTGTTGACCTGAGAAGTGACACCAGTGCACCCGCAAGGCCATCAATGGAGACCAGCAGTGTCACACGAGAAGCTGTCGCCAGCCTCCTTTAAGGCGGAAGACAAGAGCTGGGTTGGTTTGTAAGCTCATTTCTTCAGCTCAGTCATGCTTTCTTGACCATATATTAGAAAAGTTAACAAATACCAAGAGCTCCAACATAGGATTCTATCTGAGCGAAGAGAGTTTTTTTCATCTAAGAACAGTGTTTAAATATGCTTTGTGCCTCGCCCTTCTTCCCCAGCGACTGCTTTAAGGATCTGCACAACCAACGACGCATCAACTTTATGTCCGTGTAGAAGATGATATCCCCCGCCTCGCAGGATTATGGTGTGGTTTAAATAAGACAACATTCGTGAAAGCAACTGCCATTCATAAAGGTCTGTCAGTTAGCTTTTGCTGCACAGCAAATGACTCCAAAGTTCAGTCACTTAAATAAAAATTATTTTTTCTCAAAATTCCAGTGTTTGCCTCGTGGCTTTTCTGCCCTGAGTTGGTCTCGCTGGGACTCATTCATGCAGCTGCATTCAGCTTCAGGGTTGGCTGGGCCCCTCTGCCCATGTGGTTCTTCATTCTTGAGGGGCCTAGACTGGGCTTCCTCGCCTGGTGGTGGCAGCATTCCCAGGGGGAAAACCAGAGGGCACAAGCACTGATCAAGCCTCTGCTTCAGTCACATTTGCTGGTATCCTATTGGTGAAAGCAAGTCACATGGCCAACTCTAGAATCACTGTGAGTGGTGTCAGCACCAGGAGGCGTGTTTCGGTGGGGGCCACTGATTAAACAATCTACCGTAACAGGTCACCAGGTATTGAGTCCTTACTATGTGCCAGACATTGGGCTAAACATTTCACACACATTACATGATTTAAGTTATCGACAACCTGGGGAGGTTGGTGCCTTTATCTACATTTTACAGATATGAAACAGGCTACACAAGATTGAGCAACATGCCCAGGATTCCACAGCTAGTAAATAACAGAGCCAGGAGCCCCACATGGACATGGCTCCCTCCAATGTTTGTGCTCTGAAACCATTAATTATACCTCTCACTAAATATTAGGGGAAGGAAGGGGAAAAGGGAGGGAAAGGGGAAGATTCCACTCTCTGCAGTGCCTTGAATTACTCTCAAAAACCACCTGTGACCAATGTCTTAGCCGTCTAAAGGAAGAAAGCAAAGAGCTAATGGAACCGGGCCGCACAGCGTGCAGGAGCTCAATCTGCCTCGCCTTTTCAGGAGTGTGCCTGTTAGCAGGAGAGGGCAAAGGACCAGAAGTCAGACGGGCGAGCCTGGAGTGACCACAGCTATTACACGTGTCACTCCAGCTCTGAAGTTGCTGGAAGCTGATAAGAAGTGTGAAACCCATTGAGATTTTAGTAATATTTGATTTCCCCCTTTGCCCAATTCCACATTTTTTAAACCCCACGCATGCAGAAGCAAAGCTATTAGACAAATTACATATTCCAACCAGCAGATAAAGTCAATGAAAGCAATCACAGACAAGCTCCAGCAGAATGGGAGCGCCGTTATCTTCCTTAGAAAATGGGATAGGGCCTGGAAAGTGAGCATCTCCATGGAGAAGTAGAAACTCTCTCCTTAGATAAAAATCTCATTAATAATTCTTTTCTCAGACATGGGGAGAAGAAGAAAAGATTTGTTGAGATGGAGACCGCAGAAGCAGATAGCAGCAGTCCCTGGCTGCAGCCTGGAGGAGCTGGAGAAAGGCACGAAAGGTTACATGAATGAGGGTCTTTAATATTCACGGCAGCATCTGGTGCTATGTTGCCAGGAGACAGTAATGAGAACAGAGCATCTTCCAGGTCTAATGGCACTGCGGCTGCCACATCAATCCCACTGTCCCCAGAAACGAGATCTCTATCATTTGCAAAGAGGAAAGCATTGGCGGCTTGGCTGTCATTCCAGAAGGTCACTAAAAGATATGCAGATGAGCTGTCCATATTTCTCGGGCTGACACTCGCCAGGTTCCCTGCACAGCGTTACCTTTTCGAGGACGCTGTCCGATAAGGCAGCTGGTGCGGGGGCAGAGAGCACTGGGTACCTGCTCTTGGTCCTCTGAACACTTTGTGAAGTTCTGGCTTCTTGGATTGGGATTCCCTCGAGATATCTGCTACACCCGCTTCTTCGGAGGCATTTAGCCTTGTTGATCTTGTGCTCTCAAAACATGCGTGAAGGTCTTAGCTTTCCCAACTGTAAGCGCCTGAAGAGCAGTCACCAGAACACAAAATCATGACCCCTTAGCCTGTGCCTCCTCTGGGTTCTCCGGAGCAGACCCTGCAATGAAGATTTGACTTAAACAGTGTTGACTTCTTCCCACGGCTAATGGGATTCTAAACAGGAGAGAGATTTCAAGATCTTTTCTGTCTCTACTTCCTCCCTGATGCGGCAGGAACTTTTCCCTCCAGGTGTTTAGAGACTAGCAGGTGTAAAGCTCCTTTCCATTTGTATCGCTGTTTCCCACTTTCTTAGCACTTTTAAATACACTCTCTCATGTTATTCTCACCACAATTTCGTGGGTTACTCCATTCAAAAACTATTTTGTACTTGCTATATGTGGATGAAGACACAATGGTGAACAAAGCTAGACAAAGTCATCACCCTAATTGGGGTAGAGGGGGAGATAGACATGAACAAATACATACATACATTCATTCATTCATTCATACATTCACACATTCGACAAATAGATATTGATCACCTATTCTGAGCGAGGCATCCTTCTAGACACTGAGGGTACAGCACGGAATGTGACAAAAAAAAATCCTGCTTCTTGGAGATTATTATTTAGTAGCGGACAATGAAAACTTAAAAACAGAAATCCATCACAGGTGAAAGTAACTGCAATGAACTAAAATACGAGGAGAGAGAATGACTGGGGACGGTTGTACTATTTTATCTGGTGCTCAGGGAAGCCCTCGCAGCGGAGGTGACATTAAGCAGAGACATGAAGAAGTCGTCCACACACTGGTGCACTGAGCCAGCTCACGTCGGCTCCCAAGTACCAAGGGGGCACCTGTGCTCCCAACTCCGCATTCAGTGACGTCACTTTGGGAGCTTACACTCAGCCCCAGTGGGAGGATCTGCACTCCTGAAATCAGCAAAGCCTGTGAGTCAGGACTTTTTCTTCAGAGTCAGTCATTAAGTATTTATCAACACCCAATTGCGTGCAAACACCCAGGGAAAGAGGCTTCCTGGAAGAAAGGACACCAGCATGAAGGCCTTGGAGAGCACTTTATTTGTTGAGAAATATCAAGAAGCCCAGTATGTCTAGAACAGTGGATCTGATTACCTGGGAAATTTCTAGAGTTATAAATTCTTGGGCTCTACCTCAGACCTACTGAATCTAAAACTCTGGGGTTGGGACCTAGAAAATTTCTAAAAGCCCTCTGGGTGATTCTGCTGCATGGGAACGTCTGGGAACCGCTGGTCTAGACTGAGCACAATTATCATGTAAGAGGGTAGGAGGAAGGAAGGTTAGGGATTGAGGACTGATCACAGGGGCCTCTATGGGCATTGACAAGGACTGGCGATGGTTCACTTTATGTATCAACTTGACTTGGCCACCGTGCCCAGCTATTTGGTCAAACATTATTCTGGATGTTTCTGTGAGGGTGTTTTTGGATGAGATTTACATTTAAATCTCTGGACTTTGAGTAAAGCAGATTGCGCTCCATAGCATGGGTGGGCCTCATCCAATCAGCTGAAGGCCTAAATAGAACAGTCTCCCAAGCAAGGGAGAACTCTGCCGGGAGATTGCCTTTAGCCTTGAACTGCAGCTCTTCCCTGGCTCTTTAGCCTGATGGCCCACTCTGCAGATTTAGGCTTTCCCAGCCTCCATAATCACATGAGCCAATTCTTTAAAATAAAGCTCTCTCTATTCTATTGGTTCTGTTTCTCTCACAAACTCTGACTAATACAGGACTCAAGTTTTTTCTCTTAGTGAATGGAAAGCCAAATTTAGGGGGTGGGGGTGAAGCAGAGGCATGACAATAACTGACTTATGTGTTCAAAGATTCCCTTTACAACTGAGGTCCTATGGCCCATGAGAAAATTCACCCTTCAGCTGTTTTGTACTGTACAGCCAGGAGCTAAGAGTGGGTTTTAACTTTTAAAGTGTTATAAACACACACCAACACACAAAGAATATGTGACAGAGACCATGTCTGGCACCCAAAACCTAAAATATTTACTATCTGGTCTTTAACAGAAAAATCTGCCAATCCTTGTTCTGCAAGAATACGTGCCATCTGACATGATGCTCCAAGAGAGATGCAGCATCCCTCTGTGGCACTCTCACCAGCAATGCTCGACATGAATTTAACATAAAGAAACATCAGACAATTCCAAATTGAGTGGGGTTCTGTAAAATAACTGGCCAGTCCTTTTCAAAAGTGTCATGACCATAAAAAACAAAGATTGGGGAATAGTTCCAGATTCGAAGAGACTTAAGGAGGAAAGCCAACTAAACGAAACCTGTGATCCTGCGTTGTGACCTTGTCCAAGGAACAGATGTCAGCACAGCAATGGGTGAAATCTTACTAAGATCTGTGGGTAGGTTAACAGGATTGCGTCGATGTTAACTTCCAGTAGGAAGACTTCACCTGTGACCTATTAAGATAATATTTGGAGAAGTTGGGTGAAGGGTATGCTGGAATTCTTTGTACTAATTTTGTAAACTTTCTGTAAATCACGTATCACTTCAAAATAAGAAGTTAAAAAGGAGTAAAAACTAGCAAAAACAAAGATCTGTATCTGCTCTTGGAGAGCAGCCTATGGGGAAGCATAACAGTGGCTGGAATTCAGATGGGAGTGACAGAGAGAGTGGACAATAGATGAGATTGGGATAAAATCTGAAGTTAAAGCTGACGTAACTTGTTGACTGTGTTAGAATTCTTTTGTTTATAAAGGAGAGTCCTCCAACTCAAATGGGCTTAAACACAAAGGAACTTTTTTTTATTCAGGCCATATTAGTTTATAACATTGTGTAATCTCAGGTGTACATTATTATATATCAGTTTCTGTATAGACTGCATCATGCTCACCACCAATAGTCTAGTTTTTATCCGTCACCCTACATATGTGCCTCTTTATACCTTTGGGCCCCTTCTTCCACTCTGGTAACCACTAATCTTTTCTCTTTATCCGTGTGTTTATCTTCCACATATGAGTGAAATCATGAAGTGTTTGTCTTTCTCTGTCTGGCTTGTTTTGCTCAACATCACACTCTCAAGGTCCATCTATGTTGTTGCAAACAGGCTGATTTTGTCTTTTCTTTGGCTGAGTAGTATTCCATTGTCTTTATACACCACATGTTCTTTATCCAGTCATCAGTTGATGGGCACTTGGGTTGCTTCCACTTCTTGGCTATTGTGAGTAATGCTGCAATGAACATAGGGGTGCATAAATCTCTTTATGTTGTTGATTTCATGTGTTTGGATAAATATCCAGTAGTGGGATAGCTGGATCATATGGTATTTCTATTTTTAATTTTTGAGAAATCTCTGTACTCTTTTCCTTAGTGGCCCCACCAGTTTGCATTCCCACCAGCAGTGTATGAGGGTTCCCTCTTCTCCACATCCTCTCCAACATTTATTACTTCTCATCTTATTAATCATGGCCATTCTGATGGGTGTGAGGTGATATCTCATTATAGTTTTGATTTGTCTTTCCCTAATAATTAGTGATGTTGAACATCTTTTCACGTGCCAGTTGACAATCTGTATATCTTCTTTGGAAAAATATCTATTCATTTCCTCTGCCCTTTTTTTTTTTTCTTTTTTTTACTTTTTGCTTTTTGTGGGGGTTTTTTTACTGAGGAAGATTCACCCTGAGCTAACACGTGCCACCAATCATCCTCTTTTTGGTTGAGGAAGATGCACTCTGAGCTAACATCTGTACCAATCTTCCTCCACTTTGTATGTGGGTTGCCACCATAACATGGCTGCTGACAAGTCAACACATGGTGTAGGTTCACACCTGGGAACCTAACCCAGGCCACCAAAGCAGAGTGTGCTGAACTCAACTACTGGGCCCTGGAGCTGGTCCCTCCTCTGCCCATTTTTTGATTGAGTTGTTTGTCTTTTTGTTGTTGAGTTGTATGAGTTCTTTATATATTTTGGAGATTAACCCCTTGTCCGATATGTGATTTGCAAATATTTGCTCCCAGTTGGTGTATTGTCTTTCCATTTTCTTCCTGGTTTCCTTTGTCTTGCAGAGCTTTTTAGTCTGATGTAGTCCCATTTGTTTATTTTTTCTTTTGCGACCCTTGCCTGAGTAGACATGGTATTCATAAACATGCTGCTAAGACCCATGTCAGAGTGTACTACCTATACTTTCTTCTAGGAGTTTTATGGTTTCAGATCTTACATTCAAGTCTTTAATCCATTTTGAGTTAATTTCTGTGTACGGTGTAAGATAATGGTCTACTCTCATTCTTTTGCATGTGGCTGTTAATTTCCCCAGCACCATTTATTGAAGAGAATTTCCTTGCTCCATTGTATATTCCTGGCTCCTTTGTCAAAGACTAGCTGTCCATAGATGTGTGGTTTTAGTTTTGGGCTTTCAGTTCTGTTCCATTGATCTGTGTGTCTATTTTTGTGCCAGCACCATGCTGTTTTGATTACTATAGCTTTGTAGTGTATTTTGAAGTCAGGGACTACGATGCCTCCAGCTTTGTTCTTTTTCTCGAGATTGCTTTGGCTGTTTGGGGTCTTTTGTTGTTCCATATAAATGTTAGCATTCTTTGTTCTATTACCATGAAGAATGTCATTGGGATTCTGATTGAAATTTTATTGAATCTGTAGATTGCTTTAGGTAATGTGGACATTTTAACTACGTTTTTTCTTCCAATCCATGTACATGGAATATCTTTAGATTTCTTTATGTTTTCTTTGATTTCTTTTAATAGTGTCTTGTAGTTTTCAGTGTGTAGGTCTTTCACCTCCTTGGTTAAATTTATTCCTAGACATTTAATTCTATTTGTTGTGATTGTAAATGGGATTGTATTCTTGACTTCTCTTTCTGCTAGTTCACCATTAGTGTATAGAAATGCAACTGATTTTTATAAGTTGATTTTGTATGCTGCAACTTCACTGTAGTTGTTGATTATTTCTAATAATTTTATGGTGAATTCTTTAGGGTTTTCTATATATAGAACCATGTCATCTGCAAACAGCAAGAATTTTACTTCTTCCTTTCCAATTTGGATCCCTTTTACTTCTTTTTCTTGCCTAATTGCTTTGGCCAAAACCTCGAGTACTACATTGAATAGAAGTGGTGAGAGTGGGCACCCTTGTCTTGTTCCTGTTCTCATAGAGATGGCTTTCAATTTTTCACCATTAAGTATGATGTTGGCTGTGGGTTTGTCATATATGGACTTTATTATGTTGAGGTACTTTCCTTCTATACCCATTTTATTGAGAGTTTTTATCCTAAATGAATGTTGGATCTTGTCAAATACTTTTTATGCATCTATTGAGATGATCATGTGATTTTTATTCCTCATTTTGTCAATGTGGTATATCACATTGATTGATTTGTGGATGTTGAACCATCCCTGCACCCCTGGTATAATCCCGTTTGATCATAGTGTATGATCCTTTTAATGTATTGCTGTATTCAATTTACCAATATTTTGTTGAGGATTTTTGCATCTATGTTCATCAGTGATATTGATGTAATTTTCCTTCTTTGTGTTGTTCTTATCTGGTTTTGGTATCAGGGTGAAGTTGGCTTCATTGAATGAGTTAGGAAGCATTCCATCTTCTTCAGTTTTTTGGAATAGTTTGAGAAGGATAGGTATTTAATCTTCTTTGAGCGTTTGGTAGATATCTCCAGAGAAGCCATCTGGTCCTGGACTTCTCTTTTTTGGGGGATTTTTTATTACTGTTTCAATCTCTTTACTTGTGATTGGTCTATTCAAATTTTCTATTTCTTTTTGATTCAGTTTTGGGAAGTTGTATGAGTCTAAGATTTATCCATTTCTTCTAGGTTACCCAATTTGTTGGCATATAGTTTTTCACAACATTCTCTTAAAATCCTTTGTATTTCTGTGGTACCCGTTATAATTTCTCCTCTTCTGTTTTTAATTTTATTTACTTGAGTCTTCTCTTTTTTTCTTAATGAGTCTGGCTATAGGTTTGCTGATTTTGTTTATCTTTTCAAAGAACCAGCTCTTAGTTTCATTGATCCTTTCCATTGTTTCCTAGTCTCTATTTCATTTATTTCTGTTCTAATGTTTATTATTTCCTTCCCTCTGCTGACTTTGGGCTTTTTTTGTTCTTCTTTTTCTGCTTCTGTTAGTTGTAGTTTAAGATAACTTATTTGAGATTTTTCTTCTTTGTTGTGGTAGGCCTGTATTGCTATAAATTTCCCTCTTAGTACTACTTTTGCTGCATCCTGTAAGAGTTGGTATATTGTGTTTTCATTTTCCTTTGTCTCCAGGTATTTTTTTTTATTTCTCCTTTGATTTCTTCATTGATCCAACGGTTGTTCAGTAGCATACTGTTTAGTCTCCACATATTTGTGATTTTCCAAGCCTTTTTCTTGTAGTTGATTTCCAGTTTCATAGCTTTGAGCTCAGAAAAGATGCTTCATATGATTTCAATCTTCTTAAATTTATTCAGGCTTGCCTTGTTTCCCAACATATGATCTATCTGAGAATATTGCATATGCACTTGAGAAGATGTGTATTCTGCTGTTTGGGGATGGAATGTTCTATATACATCTATTAAGTCCATCTGGTCTAGTATTTCATTTAAGATCACTGTTTCCTTGTTGACTTTCTGTCTGGATGATCCATCCATTGATGTAAGAGGGGTGTTGACATCCCCTACTATTATTTTGTTGCTGTTAATTTCTCCTTTTAGGTCTGTTAATAGTATACTTTGGTGCTCCTGTGTTAGAAGCATACATATTCATAAGCATTATATCCTCTTTGTGGAATGTCCCTTGTATCATTATGTATTGCCCCTCTTTGTTTCTCATTGTCTTTTTTATCTTGAAGTCTGCTTTGTCTGATAAAAGTATGGCAAACCTGCCTTCTTTTGCTTGCCATTTCCTTGGGGTACTACCTTGCATCCCTTCACTCTGAGCCTATGTTTGTCTTTAGAGCTGAGATGTGTTTCCAGGAGGCAGCATATTGGTGGATCTTGTTTTTTAATCCAAGCAGGCACTCAGTGACTTTTCATTGGAGAATTCAATCCATTTACATTTGAAGTGATTATTGATATATGAGGGCTTAATACTGCCAATTTATCTCTTGTTTTCTGGTTATTCCATATTTCCATTGTTTCTTTTCCCTTGTATTTCTGACTGCCATTTCAGTTTGGTGGTTTTCTATGGGGGTGTTATCAGTTTTCTCTTTATTTGTGATTTGTGGCTCTGCTCTGATTTTTTGTTTATTGGTTACCATAAGATTTGTATAAAAGATCTCATAGATGAGATAGTCCGTTTTCTGACAGACTTTTATCTCCATTAGCCTAAGCAAGTTCCATCCCTTTCCTCTTCACCTTCTGAGTTATTGTTGTCATAAGTTGTTCTTTTCTGTGTTGTCCATTTGTGACTAAATTGAAGTGTTTATAGTTATTTTGATGCTTTCCTTCCCTTTGTCTTTTACGTTATAATTAAGTGTTTACTAAGCTATTCTGATATAGAGCTAGAATTTTCTGATTCTATCTATCTATTTATCTCCTTGCTCAATGTTTTTTAACCCTTTGTGTTTTGGGCTGGCCCAGTGATGCAGCAGTTAGGTTTGCACGTTCCACTTCAGCAGCTCAGGGTTTGCAGGTTCAGAGCCTGGGTGTGGACCTATGCACCACTTCTCAGGCCACGCTGTGGCAGACATCTCACATATAAAATAGAGGAAGGTGGGCACAGATGTTAGCTCAGGGCCAGTCTTCCTCAGCAAAAAGAGGATGATAGGTGGCAGATGTTAGCACAGGGCTAATCCTCCTCAAAAAAATAAAAATAAAAATAAAACTTTTGCTCTTCAGTTTCAAGTGGGAGGGCTCCTTTCAAAATTACTTGTAAGGCCAGCCTCGTGGCAATGAACTCCCTCAGTTTTTGTTTATCAGTGAAAGCTTTCATTTCTCCATCTGAAGAATAGTTTTGCTGGATAGCATATTCTTGGCTGAAAGTTTTTGTTTTTCAGTATTTTGAAATTCCATTCTCTCCTAGCCTGCAAAGTTTCCACTGAGAAATCCTCTGAAAGCTTGATGGGTTCAAAAATAAACATTTGATCCTTGTGACAGAAAATTCAGGTGGCAGGCATGGCTGGATTCAGGAGCTCAGATATCATCATCGTGGCTCACTTTTCCTTTTCTTCATGGCACATTTCTGCTTTCCTCTACATTGACATAATTCTCAGGTTGGCCACAGCATTTTCGAGATTACATTCTTTTTATTGCTAGCAATACTGTAGGAACGACAGCTTCTTTTATCCAAGTGGTCCAAGACGAGTCCCAGAACTAAGTAATTAGGCTAATCTTGGGTCCTACTCCCATTGCCAGACCAGCTTTGAATGAAACCAGAATATGTCACTCCAAAATATGCCTCTTTGACATAAAAATTATTTTGAGCTGAAGGGAATTAAGAAGGAGTAAACTAGAAAAATCTCCCCCTTTCAGCCTAAAGACAGGAAACAAATTCTCTTTTTACTGGAGACAGACTCTTAGCAGCCCAGAGAAGGCACTAGAGGACTCGGCAAACAAGCCTTGTTAAACTTACCCTTATCTTCCTAGACACCTCCTCATCATTTACTCTCCTAGCTCAAATCCCTGTGTCTTTTCAATTCTTCACAAATTTATTGTTTCTTTGTCTACAGGTATAAAAGCTTCCCACTCTAGTCACTTCTTCAGATCTTCATTTTCTTGTGAAGCCTCCCATGTACACACAAAAACTTAATAAAATGTGTATGCTTTTCTCCTGTTCATTTGTCTGTCACTTTAATTTTCAGACCCAGCCAGGGACCCTAAGAGGGTTGAGAGAAACTCTGTCCTCTCCTACAACTTCCTGGGAGATACATAGGATACACTGATTGGCTAGTACTGGGTCATCTGCCAACTGCTAAGGCGGGGGTGGAGGGAATCATCTTCACCTAAACTCATGGGCCAAGAGTTGGGGTGAGGTGGTTTCCTAAAAGGAAAGATGATTTACCTGGAGGAGGGTAGATGATGGGAAGATCAAATTAACTAATGTCTCATATGGTAGTGTAGGTAGGACAAATATTTTAATACTTGCGGACAAGTCGAGGTGACTTACAATCATACTGGTGAATAAATGTCTAAGCAGGTGCTTTAACTGCCGTCTAAGAATTCTTTCTGGTTCCCTACAGTCGGTCATGGAGGTCTCTCTTTGGATGGGTCTCTTTCAATTCCCATAAAGAAAATTTTTAGTAACCATAGTTGAGATATTAGGATGTACTTGCATTTTTTCTTACTTGCCAAGTTCTCTTCAAACTATTAAGAAAAGCAGAGACCAAACCAACTGAAAATTTTAAAAATCTTAAAATCTTAGTCCTTCCTTCCTCCACAGAGCCTTTCCCCACTTGCTGAAAGTGAGGCTGTGAGTCCTTCTCCCACCCTCCATCTGTTATCCTGACATTCAATTACGACTAAAGGGAAACGGGGGAGCTAAATTGATGTCCTCCAGGAGGCCAGAGCTCTGTGGAGCTCCCTGCAGCCCAGTGAATTCATCAATCTTCAAATCAACACAGCCCACAGGGAAGACTGGGGAATTGAGATTCTGAAGCTGGGCAGCGGGACTAAGAGCGCAATGTGGCAGTAGGGGATTGGGAAACCTCCCCACCAGCAGCTAACTTGGTTTTGATATATATCAGCTCACAGAGCCCTTTCCCAAGGTCCGTTGATGACCAAGAAATAGGGAACAAGCTGGGTTCACGAGTTGGTAGGCTGGCTGCCCCAGCAGGACCTCCCAAGTTTCTGCCCTTGGTGTGGACATCATAGGCTTGTGGTTTGGGCCTACATCTCAATCCAGGATTGACTTGTACATTTTCCACTTCTGATCCAAACCCACCCATCAAAGACTAGTATGTATGTCAGGATGATGCTAGTTTATTAATTTGTAGTAGAAGAGATGCCCTTTTGGGATTCACAGTACTCAAGTTCTGCATCCAAGACACTCTTTCCCAGGATTAAGGTAGTTGGAAAGTCACAACAATCACTGGAAGGTTGCCTGAGGCATAGCAGGGAGGCAGAGCATCAAAACAAAGTGAGATGGGAGGTCTTGTGTCATAATTTATCTGCACATGGCAGAGTCTAGCAGATTTACTCTGCCACACAAGGCCCCTTTCCAAGGACAAAACTAGGGCCAGATGAGGTAGGCACCATTCTGTCCTTCATATGGTTGAAAACTGGAAGAATTTCTACCCTCTCACTTTCAATTGCACTCTTATCAGCCACCAACAGCCCCTAGCCATGGACTTGCTACAGTCTCCAAGAATGTAGTTTGTCTCAAATTAATTAAGTGTTAAGTGATGCTTTCTTGATGAGAGTCCTGGTGACAGCCTTGAGCCTTTTCAGTAATTCAGGAAACATCTCAGCCTCATCATCCAAAAACATTGTCCTTGTTGTCCAGAGACCTTTATTGGACTTTATCCCCCAATTCTGGAGTAAACCTCGTTTGGGTCCTGAAGGTTCCTGGGTGCTGGGTTCCAGACACAGGTGTTGGTTCTTTATTTAATTCCTTCCTTCTCCTTCCTTTCTTCTTTGAAGCAAGACTCCTGAATCTATTTACATATTTACGCTCCTTTGCAAGACTTTGCACACAGGGCAGGTGACTTTTTTCCAGCCCCAAGGGCCAAGAAAGAGGGGAATCTCCTTGTCAGTGATTTAAGTAATCCTGTCTAATAAGATGTGTCAGGTCTGAGAGGAATCTTTGGGGAAAGTTTCCCACTGACAAAAGGAAATAACCTCAGGGTAAATAGCCTCATTTCTTTCCATTGAGCAGTTACTTGTCTGCAAACAACGCATGGCACTGGAGAGCAATTTGAGAGCCATAAAGGAGTTAACCTGAAGGTCTGCTGAGGCCTGGGAGGCAGAAAGAGGGTGGAATCTGACCCTTGATGACCTCGCATAACCACTGAATTTATCAACCCTGGTGCCACCCTCCAGGCAACACTTCTTATGAGAGATAATGATCCCCTCACTGCTTAAGCCAATTTGAGTTGAGGTTTTTGTTTCTTGCAGCTGGAAGCTCCCTAACTGATATGTATGGATAGTGAGTCCTAGCCCTACGATCAGTTATTCTATCTCTCTGGGTCACTGTGGACAGACCACTTAACTTCTCTAGAACCCCATTTCCTCATCTTCACAGTTGACAAGTTGAAGGAGAGGCTTTCTGCCCTTCCTTTTAACCTTGAGAGTTAGAGCTTCTGATTTCTCTTCCATGGCGGACAATGTAGGAACCCCTACCTTACTCTGGGTTTTGTTTCCAGTACTCTCAGATCAAACAGGATGAGTTTTCCCCTTTGCACTTCATTCCAAGGTTTGAAGCAAATGTTCTGTGTGTCACGATTACCTGTTATATAATTTATTCCTCTCAGATCCTCTTAGAACCTGAAGGGAATCAGAATATACCACCTCAAAATATGCCACTTTGGCATAAAGATTATTTTGAACTGAAGGCAACAGATGCAAGAAAAGTTCTCTGCCTGCCCCTTATCTGCCTAAAAGTAGGGCATAAATTTTCCTTTGAAGAAGATGCCCACTGTACCAGGAAGAGGAGGCTGACTCATCACTGGAGATGGGGGTGGGGGGGATGTCACACTGAGATGAATCTGCCTAAACAGACCTTACTAAAATAACCCTTATCTTTCAATAGTTTCCCTTATGTATTTCCTAGTCATTTCCCCACAATTTATCTCCCCTAGAAGCCCAAATCCCCTTTCCTGTGTCTGATCATTTCTCTACAATTTATCACCCTTTGTTAAAAGGGTATATAAGCAGCCCCACCCCCAGTCTAACTGCTTCTTTGAGTTTTCACGTCTTTTCTGTGGATCTTCCATGCATATAAAAATATTAACATCCATAAAAAAAGTTGTACCTTTTCTCCTGTTAATTTGTCTTTTGTCAGCTTAATTCTGAGGCTCCAGCTACTAAACCTAAGAGCATAGAGGAAAAGTTATTTTCTTCCCAAACTCCAACAGCTCCTAAGTTTTCTCAGAAATAAAAACAGAGGCTAATGACTCTAAGACACTTTCCAGTCCACATGATTGATTACCAGCTCAACAAAACGTTGACATGAGGGAAGCCATATTGTAGAAAAGAAACAGTATTGTAGCTTTGAATGATTTCTGATTAACGAACCCAGACATGCTCTGTAGACTTTATGGCCCCTCCCAGCTGCTATAAGTTGATAACTTTGTTCTTTTGATTTCCTTAGGAATGTGATGACCCTTGGCAGAGAGTCTACACTGATAGCCGTCAGCAATGATAACTGAAATATCAGGGTGTAGGGTTGCTCTGGTCTCTGATGCATGTCCAGTATAACAAAAGATTATCAGGAACAAAGACCAGATGCTTCCCCTACCCGGAGACCAGCCCCTTATATAACTGGCTTGTAGTCTTTGCTCTATAAGACGGTTCTTTCAGATGTTAGTCGGCCATCTTCCCCCTTGCTAGCAAGCTGTAATAAAGTCCTTTCTCTCCCACCACCTTATCTTTTGACTATTGGCATGTCTTGCAGCAGGCAGATGACCCCACCTTGGGCAGTAACACAAACATCGCACGGATTTTTAAAAATCATCTTAGGATTACTTCTCAGTAATAACTGCTATTGAATGCTCTTAAGGGACAATATATTTATTTATATTTGCAAACATTTCAACAAAGGATGCAGTTCCAGTTCTTACTCCACTACCTCTCCCAGCTCAGCCAGATGTGGCATCAGAGAACAAAAGGTCACCTTAGCCTTTAGCCTTTCACTCAGTTGTTCCAGCCACAGAAACATGCTTTCTTTAGGAAGTTGAAACCAGCATGGAATATTCCAATTAAGTCACAATGGGAGAGATTGGGGGCTGGAAAAAGGATATTCAAGGTGGTAGTACATCCACCCCAGAGTGAATCAAAGAATGGATTGAAGAGAGAGTGTTTTGGGAAGACACTATAATTCTCTGGCCCATAGCCTTTTTCACAAACATTGGTGAAAGACCAAAGCCCCCAAACACACACACACACACTCTCATAACCAATAGCTCTCATGGAGTATTTCTGGTTCTTAAGGGCTCAGCCACTCTACCAAGAAGAAGCCGGCTGGCTGAACTACCCTGCCAGCTCCCAGAGAAAAACCAGCCATCTTAAGACGTGTATACCCCACACAGTCACAAAGGTGAATATTTGGCTCTCACAAAAAAATAAAATAAAATAAAACCAACTCTATTGATTTCTCTATATTAGGAAGTTAAATGCTTGAGAATTAATAATAGCTCCAAAAAGTACAGATTTAACATCAGATAATATTTTGATATCTAAATATCATTTTTCTCATGAATTCCAGTTCGTTTTTATTTAGAAAATTTATACCATGCAAGATTTACAACCCTGCTGACTATATTTCAGTTTATTCAGACATTTTGTTTTTTGAGTACCAGCAGGTGTAATATTAAGAGAAAGCTGAAAAATAAGTCAACAGGAAATAACATAATGCAGTTAGACTAATAGCTTTTTCAGCCTAATGTCTGCAATTAGGCCAGGGTTTCATGAACCATTAAATAGGGGGAAATACTTATGAGTCTCTTGAGAGAATGTCTTCACATTCTTAATATCCACGGGTCTCTCCTGTACAGAATATTTTCAGCTTCTCTGCTCCATGCCTATGAGTTTCATGCAAAGCAAATATTAACAATTTTTGTTATTCAATTCACTTAAAGTAATGTGGAGAAGAGTAATTTGCAAGTCAACTATTGATAATGATTTTTGATACTCAGTTCATGGGAGATGATGACAGTAGGACCACAATTGATTTGATAGGTTTGTGTCAACCCTGAATCTCAGACCACAGGAAAAAATAACACACTACAACTCAGACTGCTGTTAGTTCTATCTTTCTCATCAAGGCCATCAAAATATGGGTTTCATCAGGGGAAGCCTGGGTTGGGCATCTGAAGTATCAGAGATTGCATTGTTGGTCAGCTTGGGCCTGCCTCATAACCAGAGTACGAGGATATTGTTTATGTAACGTGTTGTAGGCTAGGGTCCCACAGAAGCCAACCCCAATATGTAAGTAGTTTGTTTGGAAGGTGACCACAGGAAGCCTCAGGAGGTGGGGTGAGGAGTTGGACAAGAAAAGGAAGGAAGTTATGTTAGTTTGGGTTCTCCAAGAAAGACAGGATTAGACGTGCAAGAGATGGATTGGGGAAACAACCTGTGGGTATAAAATGCAGATGGAGCCGGAGGTCTCCCTCCTGTGGAGGAGGAAGAAGGGAGAGGGTTGGATGAGAATGATCTTAGACAGCAGTGAGGTTCTAATAAAGTTTTGGCAAAGTCTGTGGAAGGCCCTTGAGCCAAAATCAGCAGTCAGAGGAGCCCAAGATCTCCCAAGCTTAGGCCTGCCTCGGTATCCCAGCTGTGCTGCGATACTGGCAGCACACAGCCCACAAGAAGCACAGATGCTGGTCCAATACAGGGACGGATTTCAGAGGGCATTAACAGGATGAGGGTCTTTCACACTCCCTGGAGTCAGAGTTCTGAGAGGTGCATTTTTAGGGATACCACAGAAGTCAGTTCAGAGTGGGAACATGGGGTTAATAAGCACATTACAGACATGAGCAAATAGAGCTTAAAACTACTGGTGAACTCTGGGACATTGTGTTGAACACACATGAGAGGTGTGACATGTAAAGGGTGAGGAAGCTGGGGTATTTATTGTGTTTAGGTTATTGCCTAGACATTAACTCCCCAGCACTTTCCATCCTGCCCTGCCTTTGGCCAAGCCTGCTCCTAAAGCCACAGAAGGCCCTCGGGAAGAGAACCCAAGGTGCTTGTAGTAGGACGTAGGAAGCTGTCTGCTGGCACAGAAGGGTGAGCACTGATGGGATGCAGGCAGAGCATTGGAGGTATCTTGTGTGTCCCTACTAAGAAAGGAAAAACGGATGGTGCAAGCATTACAGACTCTGCCATGGATGTATCACGGAGACAGAGCATCCTGCAATTCTTCATCCCGGCAGGGTCAGCCTGGGACTCTGGGCAGAGCACGCTGGTCACTCTCTCAGGCGAATGGAGCCAGCGGCATTCAGAGCCGTGATTCCAGTCACAGTGAGGTGACTATAAGCCTCCAGTCCTTCATAATGTGCAAAGTCACTGGGCTACTGGTCCCGTAGAATAAAGTATGGAGAGAAAGGCTTCCAAATTAATGCCTTTCACAGGGTCTGTCCAGGAGGGCAGATACACACCAGCTACACATCACTAATCAATCCCAGATCTAATTCAGGCCAAGCCTAAACACAACCTAATACAGCATTCCAAATATCCACTACTGAATTAACGGAGGTAGCACATGAGATGGTATCACATATATACATCTTCATCTTTAGGGATATATATATCTTTAGATATATATATCTTTAGATACACACACACACACACACACACACACACACACACACACATGTATCTGTCTGTCTTAGGTTTAGGACTGTACAAAAACAGGCTGTGGCCAAATTTGTCCTGGGAGCCATAGATTACCAATCCTTGCTCTAAATCCAGAAGTTATTTTTAAACACTCTGGTCAATAAAAACCAAACAAAAGGGAATGGATTTCCAGTGCAGGATGTAGGCAGTAACTTGGAGTATTTTGTGTTTGCCATGACTAAGGACGGTGAGATCTAAGGGTCTTCCTGGAGTAGGACCTGGCAGAGCCTACATTTAAAGCCTCACATAGAAAGAGTGGGGGCGGTTGATGAGCACCCTCCTCAGCGATCAGCATGCTTCTGTTCTAATTGGCACGTCAGTGGAAAAGTTGGAAGCCATAGTCCAGAGACCATAGTGCCAAAGACTTGCCAGTCATTGTCTTCTCGGGTGGTTTCTCATTTGTGAGATCAGTGGCAAAACCACTGAAAGATCTGCATTCTTGTCTTCAAAGGCAGTAAAGAAGAGGAGGGCTGAGAATACCGTGTCTCCCTCCACCTTCAGTCTCAGATGGGGCCCCCAGACAGAATGGGTGAGGGCAGGGCCAAAGCATGGAGCGAAAGTTGAGCCTTGGGAGTCAACCAAGAAGGAAAGAAACCCAGTGGAGAATGTGCTTCAGAGATGACCTGAGGGCCGTGCGGTGAGAAGACGGATTTCTTCTCTCTAGTGCCAGAAAAGATTCTAGATCTGACTCAAAGACTGTGCAGAAAACAGAGCACTCGAAAATTCTATAGCTCAAAGTATGGCCCCTGGACAGAGAAGGTCTAGAGTCTCTCTCTCTCTGGAAATGAGATTCCCAGTGAAACAAATTCTGCGCTTGTGGAAGACTTAGGGAGTTTTGTTGTCATTACACTCCACTAACTTTCTCAGGCTACTCTTTTGGAAAATTGTTTTTGCTTACGTGCTTAAAGATGAGGGGAAAACACTCTTTTGGAAAGCTGCAGAAGCTTTAAATGGATTCAAGAGGTTTTGAAAAGCACTTCAAGCCATTCTAGGTAGCATGTGTGTTGACACAAGAACTGGAGAACCCACTTCATGATATCTTCATGTTTGGCCCCAGAAATCCTCTCCACCTTTCTGCTCTGGACAGGACTGGAAGAAATAGAAATGAAAGTGGGTCAGATCGTGAGGCTGGCATTTTCCCAGCATCCAGGGCAATGACTCCCTTTTAGAATTAAAAAACAAAGAACAAAAACATAGAACTGGCTGAGAAGACAGCTGGATTACTGAGATACCACATTTGTTGGAAATCTATCTACAGTCTTGCTAAGCTTAGAACTTAGTCTGCGGGATGACTTTGGTCACCTCCATCTAGGGAGACGTCCAGTGAGGAGAAGCGTTGGGAGAGAGGATGTCACACATTCCCAGAGTGGCTTCTTGTTCTTTCCCAACAGCAATGTGAATTTCCAGGGCACGAAACACCTATATTAAATTAGAAGTTTTAACACAATATTAAACGCCAAATGTAAATGTTTCGAGTCAACCTCTGTTGATTACTAATTTCATTATTGATTAATGAATTGAAATGATTCATTTCCATGAATGTATGTGAATAATTCAGAGATGTTGTCCCCAAGTAGAACGCTCCAGTCCTTGCCCTTCCCAGTCCTTCCTCCTTTTTTTCTGATTCAGTAGTAGTTTAATTGTTGCTGTCAGAAGCCACCTTATTTTAAACAGGAAGGGATCGACTACAGGGAAGTAGGTGTTTACAAAACCAATGGGGGGAGGGAAGGGGGACTCTTAGCAGATTTTCCAGGAATGACTCCTAAAACAGGCCTCCCAAAGGACCTGCTGCCTCCACCGTGGTCAGGAAACCACAGACCCTACCCCGGCTCCCAGGCCACACAGGTTCTGCAATGATCTGGGGTCAGGAAGCGACCATCACACAGTAGCTCCAGGAACCTGTCACCTCAGTATGACCCGTCCTGATAAATAGGTTCCTCGTGCCCCACGAGAGCCTGGGGCCTCTGCTGCCACAGCTGGAGGCAAACGACAGCCCGCCATGACCAGCCTTCCCTGCAGAAACCAGAGGGAAAGAAGGGGCAGGACAGGCCCTGTCTTGCTGCTGCCTTCCGAATTCCACAGCTGTTTCCCGCAAGTCACCTGGTTCCCCACAGCACAGGGCATCTGGAGGACGCAGGCCTCATCCCACCAACCCCAGCAGTAAGGCTGTCGGGGGTGGGCGGAGCAGAGGGGGCCGAACTGGAACGTTGCCTCCACTTCCTTTCTTGCTCAATGACATTTTCACTTAGAAACTTCTTTCACACTGAGGTAGAAATGACAATGGCAGTCAAAGTGTTACTCTTTCCAGGTAGATCTATAAGAACTGAAAATAAAAGATGGTAAGACTTCTTATTAAGTGAAAAAACAGCAAGCTTCAGGATGATATTTATAAAATTGTATCATGTTAGAAAAACTGTGTGTTATTGTGACTGTGTGTGCATATACACACATACACATGTACAAAACATATACTTATATAAGAATTATACCTGTGTATTCACATACATAAATAAAAGTACAACATAGAAAAGTTCTAGAAGGATATACACCCCACCCATTAACAATGATTCACTCTGGATGCCGGAATAAGGGATAATGTGAGAGAGAAACTTACAATTTTTATAGCCTTGTAAAGATTGAAAGTTTTATAAAGAATCTATATGACTTTTTGTAATATTTTAATATTAAAATGACCTGAAATCATATTATCTGGCAAGAGTCATGGCAGGGTCTTCTGGGGTGCTGATCTGTGTGGTGGCTATATGGGTATCTACATATGCAAAAATTCATTGTACTGTATACATATGATTTGTGTAGTTTACTGTATGTGATTTATTCTTTAATAGAACAAAGTTTAAAACTAATAAACAACTTAAGTGAAACTGATAAAAGATATAACAATCTCAGACACTTGCAAGGTATGAGAGAACACACAGCAGCCACACCTAGATAGTCTCAAGTTGTGTGGCCTTAGGGAAGGTATTTAACTTCTCTGAAATGCAGTTTTACTCGTCTGTAAAATGGGTATGGTGATAGTCATTACCTCAGTATTAGGGCAAGAACTAAATGAGTTACCTTATGTGAAATACATATGCCTGGCACACAATAAGACATAATAGTAATTATGGAGAAAGTCATTGTTCTTATCCATTGGAGCAAGTGTATTAGTTTTCTAGGGCTAACCTAACAAATGACCACAAACTGTGTACAGTCAGAGTCCAGAAATCCAAAATCAAGGTGTCAGCAGGGTTGGTTCCTTCTGGAGACGTTGAGGGAGAATCTGTTCCATGCACTCTCTCTTCTGGTGTTGCCCACAACCCTTGGCATTCCTTGGCTTGTAGACTGGTAAATTAATTAAACAAGGAGGCCATTAGCCTGAAGTGGCTCTAATGCTTGGCGGCCTATGGAAGCAAACCGGAACCTAAGCCTGTAAGTGCTTCCGAGTTAAGAAATGGAAATGTAAGGATAACCAATCACAAACAACCAAGTAGACTTTAAGCTACAGCCAATCAAACAATTTCCTTCTTTGCTTCTGCACCTTCTCTATGTAAGTCTTTCCCCTGGTTCTTAAACTCGGAGTACTCCTAACCACTTCCGGTTTGTCACTGCCTGATTGGAATCAATTTTTGCTCAAATAAACTCTTCAAATTTTTAATATGCCTCAGTTTATCTTTTAACAAGATGCAGTGCTCCAATCTGTGCCTCCATCTTCACATGGATTTCTTCCCTGTGTGTATGTTTCCCTATGTGGCCTCTTCTCCTCTTAGAAGGACACCAGTTATTGGCTTTAAGGCCCACCTTAACCTACTAGACCTCATCTTGACTAATTACATCTGAAAAGACCCTATTTCCAAAAAAGGTCACACTCTGAGGTTCCACGTGGACCCGAATTTGGGGCTGACACTGTTCAACCCCCTGCAGTCAGGCATCATTATTCAGCTCTAATGCTCATAGACACTAAAAGGGCAAGGGAGGAGTGGGGGCGTCCGGGTAGCCAGGAATCAGAATCTAGGATGACCCAATATCTGTAGACTTCTAGTTTATTGTTTTTAATAAAAAATAAAGTATCAAGTGAGAATAAATCACTAAACTCCCATGGCTACGATCTGGCCTATTATTTTGACAGTAATATCATTTTGCGTAAAAGAAATGCAAACTTTTCACCACAATCAATAATAAACAAATATTATGAATCTCCCAAGTTTTATGTAAACTCTCTTTGTTTCCCTCGGTTTTAACAGGCAAGACTGGCCTCCGTGATACTTGAGGTTGCTTTTTCAATGTGCCACTAGAGGGAGAAAAGGTTGTGTGTTTGTTTTTGAAGCGCCTATTGCAGGATAATGAGGTTTCTCTGCGCAATTACTGCAAGTATGAGCTCCGCGTGTGTGATTGCAGAGTAATTTTGTCTTAATGTTGATGATGCACACTGCACTGCAGACCACAGTGAGCTGGCATAAATCACAAGCTGTGTTCCTATTAAAAGCGTATTGTTGGAAGGAGATGGGAATCTATACCAATTCAAACTATTTCTTTAATCACTGAAGTTCAAATGCTGTCTTTAAAATTGGACTTTTGCAATGTGGGGATGGGCATTACATGATGGGCAGAATGGCTTCTAAAAAGAACGGTGGTGCAGTAATTTGAGAAGACAGAAGATGCAATGGAAAGGCCTCAAGATTTGCTGTTTGGAGACCAAGGTGTGACCTCTCAGCTTTGTTTTTCTACACATTTGGGTGTCATGTAGCTGAGTAGAGTGATCCAGCCCTGAGAAAAATAATAGCCGTAATAGTTAACACTTAGGTGGTACTCATTCCTACCAGCACTTTACATATATTAACTCATTTAACCTTCACAACAATTTAAGGTGGATGTTCTGTTATTATCCTCATTTTAAAGATGAGGAAACTGAGGCCCACAGTCACAAAGGTAGCGAGTACCAAAGCTGACCGCCTTTCTAGGTGAACTTACATTGTCCAAAGTCCTACTCAAATGCTTTAATAATGTACCACCACATCATCAAACACCTATTGGAATGACTGAAATTGCAGAGAACAAAGAGAAAAACTGATGATGACAAGTGCTGACGAGGATGTGGAGCAACTGGAACTCTCATACACTCTTGGTGAGAATGCACAGTGATTCAGTACCTTGCAAAGCAATTTAGCCATTTATCTTATAAAGTTAAATATACAGTTACCTCATAATGCAGAAATCCTACTGTTAGGTTATCACTCAGGAAAAATAAAAACTACATCTACACAAAAACCCACACGTGAGTATTTACAGTTGCTTTATTCATATTCATCCTCCTGTAGTGGAACAGAATTTGCTACCCTAAAAGGCGTCTCTGGCTTGATTATTTTTAAGAACAAAAGATTCAGGAAGAAACTTTGACCTTCCTCTTAACTGCCTAAAAGAATTTAAGATAGAAGGCCTGTCCCAGGAAGGAGCTCTCACCATAGATAACTAGAGCATCATATGAACTAGGTGTGGTGGACAGGGAGGAACCCAGCAAGGCCCATTTGATCAAAGTCCTCTCCATGTCTCATTGTCTTTGCAAGGCATGACAAACATTTTTTTACCAAACGTTTGCTTTTCCATCTCCATGTGAATTGCCTTCCTCTCTTTTGGAGTCCCAAACCACTACCCTCAACATCTTCTTTTGTCTTTGGCTGAAGATGGTATTTAAGGTAGTAGCTTCAGCCATTTTAGAAAGTTACTCTGTTTTCCTGGGTTTCTCCCACATATACATGGTATTAAACTTTGTTTGATTTTCTCCTATTATTCTGTCTCATGTCAATTTAACTCTTAAATCAGCCGGAAGAACATAAAAGTGTAGAGGAAAATTGGTTCTTCCCCTACAACCCAAAACTAGAAAAAATTAAAATGTCCCTGAATTGCTAAATAGAAAAGCTACTTATATCCACATAAAGGAATACTACTCGGCAACAAAAAGGAATGAACTTGTGCAAAAATATGGATGAATCTCACATGAATTATGCTAAGTGAAACAAGCCAGAGTCAAAAGGCTACACTCCATATGAGTTTATTTATATGACATTCTGGAAAAGGCATAATTATAAGAATAGAAAATGATCAGTGATTGCTAGGAGCTGGGATGGGGGAAGAATTGATTATAAAGGGACAGCCTGAGGGAGTTTTGGAGGACAATGGAACTATTCTATGTCTTAATAGCATTAATACATACAACTGTATGCATTCGTCCAAACTCATAGAACCGTACACTAGAAAGGGTGAATTTTGCTGTATATAAATTAAAAAGTGAAAAGCAATGTAAACAGTGAGGGCGGGATTTGAACTCAGGCTGTCTGACTACAATATATTGCCTTTCCAACATGTCCTAGGTGTATAAACTTAGGAAAGTGATTAACATTTCTTTGCACCACTTTCCTCATCAGAATAATGGAGAAAGTAATATCTACATCACAGGGTTGCTAAAAGATCATGTAAGGGTCAGCGTCCAGTTAGAAACAAAAGCCACGTAAAGTATTTTAACAGAGAAAATGTAATTACCCAGGTATTGGATGAAAGCAAAAGGAAACACGGCAGGAAGCACTCTTCGGGCTAGGAGAACAAAAGGAAGAAATCAGAGTTCTGATCGAACGTAGGAGGAGGAGCCCTGAGGAATTGGCACCCAAACCTACCTACCAACCAGCTTCTGCTGGTCCTTCTAAGGGGATATGAGGCTGTTTCTAGGAGAGCGGAATGAATCTGAAAACTAGAGCCAAAGGATGCCATGGGAGAAGTGCCAGGACTGGAGCCATGCTGACAGGGATAGCAGCAAAATAGGAACAGGAAGTCCCCTCCCCTCCCCTGCCAAGCCCCACTTACAGCCTTCCAATCCCCCGGAGAGCCTCTTATTGGTGGAACCTACCAGGAAGCCGGCTGAAAAGGAGCCATGGAGTTCGCAGGGCTCAGCATCTAAAGGCAGAATGTAGAAGGGTGGGTTAGGAGTAGAGAATCTAATAACTGTCAGAGGCATTTACTCAGCACCCATTCCTTCATTCACCAGATATTTGTTGAGGATCAGGCATTCAGCTGGGAAAGGCTCCCATCTTTAAGGAGCTGAAGCTAAATAAGGAAAAATAAAGCAAGCTAAGGGAGGTCTTGATGCATATGCTAGATTGGGTTTTGCAATCAGATATATGACTGTTTCTATTGCAGTCAGATATAGGACTGTCTCTATGGGGAAGTCATCTCCTCCACGTGTCCGATCCTTGGAGCAATGAAGCTAGGACATCATCTCTCTGTGTGACACTGAGACTCTGGCTTTCTTCCCAGAGAAAGAAAGCACTCCGTGTGCTCACCTGATAAGCTGAGTCCCTCTATGAGAAGGGCAGGATCTGATCATTTGAGATGTCTGCGAGGAGTTCTACATAGGGTGCTTAGCCCAACAAAGTGTCTTGGCCAAGTTTCTCTGGGACAGAAAGTGGTCACGTCTCTCCTGGATTCTCCCTAGTTCCTAAAAAAAGGTCTAAAAATCTCAGATCCCACTTTCAAACAAAGATGAAATCCAGTTACCTATTGTACTGACAAGAGATTTTCACATATTGAGGTATATGAGATAACTATTCAGGTTCAAATCTGATTCGGCTTGGGGCCAGCCCTGTGGCCGAGTGGTTGGGTTCACGCTCGCTTTGGCGGCCCAGGGTTTCACCAGTTCAGATCCTGGTCTCGGACGTGGCACAGCTCATCAGGCCATGTTGAGGTGGCATCCCACATGCCACAACTAGAAGGACCCACAACTAAAAATATACAACTATCTACTGGGGGGATTTGGGGAGAAAAAGCAAAAAAAAAAGATTGGCAAGTTGTTAGCTCAGGTTCCAATCTTTAAAAAAAAAAAAAAACTGATTCGGCTTGAACTAAAAAGCCCAATTTATGGCCTATCAAGCCTACATTTTACATCTGCTTATCCATTAAAGATGCGCTCTCTTAAGATAAGAATGCATACTTGCCCTCCTATGCCCTGTTGGTAACACCCAGATTAGTCCCTTTCCTGACACCAGGTCATGTTGACCTGCTAATTTGCAACTGAATACCTCTTTGAAATTTTGACAAAAATGTATCCTGGATGTGTTTAATTTATGTCCCTTGTTCTAAAAAGATATGACTGTACTGAAACGCACGCTTCTCCAGAAGACCTTCTAAGGCCTTCCCAGGTTATAATCCTCACTCTGGCTCATAATAAAATCACCCCCATTCTGATTTATAGGTTGGTTACGGATTATTTGCTTCGACAACATGTCCACATATTTATGTGACAGTCTTTGTTAAATGTTTGTATTGATTTGACTCGGTGATCCAGCTTCAGGGCTCTTTTGAGCACTCTAGCTGTCTTGTTACTAACTGTTGGCAAATGTCTTCTGACTTAGTAGTCCCTCTTGCGTTCAAGCAAGACGTAGTTTCCCATCCCAATGTTAAAGAACAAAAATTAAACCAAGTCAATTTAAAGATCTAATAGGCTTTATTCAGTGATACATGAATCGGGCAGCATCCCGTCCAACAAAAAGATAGGAGCTCCGAGGAACTGTACAATGTGTAAGGTTTTCATAGGCAGAAACTAGGCAGGACAGAAAAGCTATTAGCAAAAGAAAAGAAAGGATTGTTTCAGGCAAGGTTACATTCCTCTAGGGGAGGCATGGAGTCTTATCCTGCAGACCCTCACTGGTGCTGACCAGGAAATTCCGGGCTGATTGGTTTAGAATCCCACTCCTGGGAGAGGCTGAAACTGCAAATTAGGTTAGGGATTAAGTCTTGGTGGGCTTAACATAAATGACTCCATCTGGGGCTTGTTTCTTTTAACACGAGTAAATTGCCTTCTAATTGAAGCCCATCTCAGGCTCTGCTTCTAGAGAACCTGACCCAAGACATCAGTTATTCCTACCAGTTCTCAAAGCGAATCCTTCCAGGTGCCCCCAAAACAGGTGCAGCCACCACCCGCTGCTGATGGACTCCCTTCCCCAATGAGAACACTCCTCTCCACACCAAGAATGACCTCACCAGATGCCCTCAGGGTTTACCATCCTCAGGAAACTGGATTCTGTGCAGGAAATTAGGGTTTGGGAGGGAGGGCAGAACAGAGTGCATGGGCATCCTGGAAGGGCTAAACAGGTCCCCAAACTGTGTGAAGTGCTTCAGTCTTTGGTGGCCCAGGAATTGATATTAACCCAACACATTAGCCAAACCAAGCTGGTCATGTCCTTGTGTCAAAGCCAAAGACTCAACGTCAAGGGCTGCTTGAGTCTACCTGCTCAACCTTCCTCCAAGTTCAGTTTTTGCAGAATAGAGTCTTTCATCTTAGCAATTCTGAGCTGTATAACCCTCTGTAGGGGAAAAAACAAGAATTTTGGAGCTAGTTCTGACGCTCACAAATTTCTTGACTTCTGTGTTCCTCAATGTTCTCATCTATAAAATAGGACAATAATATACTTGTCACACATTCCTTCTGAAAATTACAATTAGTCTGTATAAAACAACCAACAGAAGGCCTGGTTCTTTCTAAGCAGCAGCATTGCAGGTTCTTATTAAGGGGCAGCAACTACTTTTACTGCAAGCATTGTCTTTATTTCTTCTTTGTCAGCTTTACTCATTTTATTATCATGTAAATGAGTGCAAATGTTGACAATGTAACTGGCCTACAGTACAAAGACCTTTTGCTAATAGTTTGCCACCTGGGACTTCCTCCATCTTATGTTGCTTCTTCTTCCTCCCCTCACCTTTCCTCACCGTTTGCCATCCCTCTTCTGTCTCCTTCTCTCTTCCCTTTTTCACCCTTCTTTCCCAGAGCTCTATTCCAATGTTGGTAGAAAGATGGGCTAATCCAACTTTGGGGATCATGTGAAAGCATCACACATCTGCCCCTTACGCATTACACCTGTGGGAGAAGCTGTCCACATCCCCCCTGTATTCCCTTGGCACCCACCTTTTTCATGCATTCACTGCAAACAAATGGGACACACTACGCGCTTTCTCTGGCATGCTCAGTCCACCCACAGGACTGTCTGGAAGCACTAGGGATGCACCCAGGAGCAGCTTTCAGCCAAAAAGAAATGAGTGTTGGAGAGTAAATGCCCCAGTTTCCTTGCCTCTTGGATATACCAATTCTGAGGCATGTACTCCACGGTCCCCCAGACGTCCCCAGCAGGACTGAGCCCCAATCATCCACTGGGGAAACAAGCTGATTATTAACATCTTATGGGTTGGCTTCCTCTCTTTCCATCTTACTGGCCACTCCCGTGATGGTGCATTCAAATCCTTATCTCAGGGGCCAGCCTGGTGGTGCAGTGGTTAAATGCGCACGTTCTGCTTCTCAGCGGCCCTGGGTTTGCTGGTTCGGATCCCAGGTGCGGACATGGCGCCGCTTGGCATGCCATGCTATGGTAGGCATCCCACATATAAAGTAGAGGAAGATGGGCACAGATGTTAGCTCAGGGCCAGGCTTCCTCAGCAAAAAAGAGGAGGACTGGCAGTAGTTAGCTCAGAGCTAATCTTCCTCAAAAAAACAAATCCTTATCTCAGGTTCTGCTTGGGGAGGCAACTCAACATGGAACACCACCCCAACCCACCCAACATCTTCAACCTCAGGGTGGTCACTTCCTGTCATGACCTAAGAATCAGGAACTAGGCAGCCCTACTAGAAAGAGAAGGGATGTAGTGGAAATCTGCTACAGGATACCTGCTACGAATTTTCTTTGTTTGTTTCAAATAGAAAACATGATTATGGTCATAACTCACTGGATATTACTACATCTTTCTGGCTCTTGCTTCCACAGGCATTTGTCACCTAGCATTATCTCTTTATTACTGAATCATAACAGTTTTCCCATTTCTCGAAAGACATAGCAACAGATCTCTGAACAATGAAGACAAAATTGGCTGTTAGGGGAAATATATTAGGGGTACCAAGTGCTCACCAACAAAGAGTTATTAAAACATCTCCCTGGGTCAGTTAAGAAAGAAAACCAACAAATTGTTACTTTGTAGCTGATGTGAGGCAGGTAGGTCGGGGGAAGAAAGAAGAGATTCCTTAGAGACATCCTCATTTTTCTACTCCCCAGCTCTGTAGCAATTAGATGTCTACCACGAACACCTATTCTTCATTTATTCCCTTACGCATTTATCTCTAGCCAACATTCTTGCCTGAAATTGGAAAGCTGAGAGAGGTAAATTTTTTCTTTCAGGAAACTTAACACTAATGGTCACATTTAAGTGACAGACAAACATTCCTCATGATAAAATAAGGCCCAAACCTTCAGCACTGGGTACACATTGTTTTCAATTCATCTAAACTCTTAACATTAGCAGAAGCTTAAAGATATAGTGAGCAAGGACTTCCACTAGATGTGTCCATCGTGAATTTTTAAGATTTCTATTTTTAAAAATACAGAAAACCCACAAAAGATTAAGTAAAATCATTCATAATTCCCCCCACTTAAAAATGTATATAAAATAAGAAATAAAATTAACTCCTGTCTCTCACCCCTCCAATCACCCCCATTCTTGGGGGAGCATAATTCTACTGTGCGTTCTCACAGGCTCATCTCCTCCTAAGACCCAGAGAGTAGAAAGTCTTGGACTGTCATTGCTCAATCCTTTTCTTCCTTAGGGAACAAGGTGGATAGAACAGAAAATTATTTTGGTCGGATTCTCATAACCAACAATGAAAAGATACCTTCTCACTTATGATGCATTTTGAGCCAATATATACTCACTATCAGAAAACTGACCATTAGTGTATGTATATATATATATATATATATATATATGTATATGTATACATATACATATACATATATATATATGTAATTATTTTTTTAAGTGACAAGAGATTTTCACATATTGAAGTATATGGGGTAAATATTTGTGTTCAAAGCTTATTCAGCTTGAGCTAAAGAAGCCTGACTCATGGCCTATCAAACCTACATTGTACATCTGCTTTAACCACAAAAGAATGCACTCTCTTAAGATAAGAATGCACACTTCCCCTTCTACGGCCTGTTGGTAATACCCTTTTGGTAAAGCCCATATTAGTCCCTCTCCTGACATCAGGTCATGTTGACCTGCTAATTTGCAACTGAATACCTCTTTGAAACTTTGATGATTTGTATCATGAGCATGTTTAATGTATGTTATTTGTTCTAAAAAGATATAAGACTGTACTGAAAACCATGCTTCTGTGGAATGCTTTCTTCCTTTCTGGAAAAAGCCTTCCCAGGTTATAATCCTCAGTCTGGCTCAATTAAAATTCACCTATCTCTCTTATCTACAGAATGGTTAGTGATTATTTCACATCGGCACAAGAAAAGTAAAGTAAGTTCCATACATAGGCCAAGGCCTGCCGCACCTCCCTTCATCTTTTTTACCACCCAAGGTTAGGGAATGACATGCTTAATTTTAAGAAATAAGCTCTATGGGAGAAACTGGTCTTCATTTGGGAAAATATTTTACAGCATCCGTGAGTGAGAATGAGGACGCTCCACAGTAGGGCCAGGAGAAGGTAGATGAAAAGATTACTACAGGATGGTTCTGCACATAAAATGGGAAAAATTTGGAGGATCTGGGAGCAGCCTAAGGAGTCGGGAAGATACAAGTGCAATTTCCGGAGGGGGACAGATAGCCTGAGGGAGGACGGCAGGGGACTATGAAAGGAAAGTCAGCTGGTGAGGATGTCCCTGTGAAGGGTCATTTCTGAATCTGAATTGTCTAGCATTTACCTTAACATTATCTGCCAGGCTTTGATTCATCTATGTAACAGATGTACGCTGTGTGCCTTTTATGGGCCAAGCAGACCAAGAGTGAAGGAGAGCAAGTCCTTGCTTCAAGGAGCATACGTGCTAATGCTGTCGGTACATGCAGTCATCCCACTGGTACCAACCCAACTTTAGTAAAAATCACACAATTGCTTTGTGTGCTTTCCCCAAAAGCTGACCCAGAGGCAAAACTCCAGTGCAAGGAAATATTTGGGAGTTGATCCTAGAAAATGCCTGTAAAGGGAAAAATGAAAGAAGGAAGAGATAGAAACCAATAAAGGGTAGTTGCCAAGTCCAGTGTGTGTCTGTTTTCCACAGCAGCAAGCAATTAAGTAAATTCTTATGCTATCTACCTGGAGATAACATCAGGTCCCACAAGTTGAGGGCTCAGTCGCACAACACTGCCTCCCTCCCCCTTCAGATGCCATTCACAAGACCAGATTGTCACCTGTGCTTCTGACTGAACTGCTGTAGATCAGAAGTTCCCACAAACTTCTCCTTGGCTTTGATTCATTTGCTAGAGTGGCCCACAGAATTCAGAGAACCATTTCACTTATTAAATCACAGGTTTATTACAAAAGGATATAACTCAGGAACAGCCAGATGGAAGACAGGCTTAGAACAAATTATGTGGGAAGGGAAGCAGACCTATCCCTCTCTGGGATACCACTCTCCCCAAATATCCACATGTTCACCAACCCAGAATGTCTCTGAACCCCATCCTTTTGGGTTTTATGGAGGCTCCTTTACAAAGATATAATGGTGTAAGGGAAGAAGACATTTCCTCTACCCACTGTGGGTTCTTCTGGCCAGAGAACAAATTAAATTCACATGAGACAGAATAACAGGAGAAAATTAAACAAAGCTTTATAACATGTATATATGGGAGAGGCCCAGGCAATCCGAGCAACTCCCCAAAATGGCTGAAGCCACCACCTTAAATATCATCTTCAGCTAACGACAAAGGAGGATGTTGGGGGTGGGGGGAGTTGATCATGGGAGATCACCACACAAGTACAGTGAACAAATGCAGATTTAAGTCCTTGTCTTTGGCGTCAATTGAGAGTTTCTAGAGATAAGGTCATTCCCCTTCTTCCTGGTACAGAGAGGGAGACAACTTTATAGATGGAGATTTCCTTTACAATGTAAATGTCTCTTAACAAAGGGTAAGTAAATTCTACTTTTCAGTTGCTTTCCTGTCTGCAATGTATTAAAAGTAACCAGCCCCAAATAATCCTCATGTCAAAGAGACATATCTTGGGGTGGCCAATTCCTGTCTCCCACAATGGATTAAATCATTGGCCATGGGGATTAAATTCAATCTCCAGCCCCTCTCCCCTCCCTGGAAGGAGGGTGGGGCTGAAATTTCCAACCCTCTAAGCAGATGGTTGACTCCCCTGGCAACCAGTTAGGGTTACCAGGTAGGTTAGGTTACCGAGGGACTTTCCAAAAGTCACCTCACTAGCACAACGAAAGATACCTTTATTGCTCTGCTCACTTAGGAAATTCCAAAGGTTTTAGGAGCTCTGTGCCAGGAACTGGGACAAAGACCAAATATATATTTCTTATTATAAATCACCATATCACACCAAGTAAGTGACCATTGCACAGCTGAGGCTCAGTCCTCATGGGAACTCCGATAGACAATGATGAACATGTCTTGGAATCATTTCAAATGATGTGGGAAGGAGATGGGGTTTTTATTCACCAGCTCCTTTTAATCATTGGTTGAAAGCTGCTCCCAAGGGGAAGGGTGGTGATAATTTTTCAGCATTTCCCACCTGCCATACAGGTGAGCAAAGCAAACTCCCAAGGCCAGAGAAGCCCTCCAAAGAGATGCTGGGCTGTAGTTAGCAGTTAGCAAACCTCATCATGGCTTCAAGATCTTCCAGGAGCAAGCCCCCTGCCTGCATGCTCAGCCCCAGATCCCCGCCCCTACCCCCAACCCTGTTGCATCGTAGGCTCTCACTTTAGCAGATATTTGCCATTTCTAAAATGGACCATGCTGAATTAGTTCCAAGCTTTTGTTCATGCTACTCCCTCTGCCTGAAATACCCTTCCCACACATCTAAGCCTTTGTCAAAACTCAGCTCAAGGGTCACCTCCTTGATAAGTATTTTCTGGTTCTCCCAAGAAAAACTAACTATTCCAGCCTTTGTTCCTTCTCCAGATGTCTATCTTAGCACCTGTAACACTTCGTGCTCTCACTCATTTCACAAGATTGCCCATACCTTTGCAATGTGATTTAAAAAAAAGAAACAGTCAGGCCCAAAATGGAGTCACTTGCCCTCAGAACAGCAAACAAAGACTTAATTGCAGTCTCAACCCCTTCCAGGAGTGTGACCTTTAATCAGTCAATCTGGAATTTCCTGATCTACATTAGTGAGATAATCTGCACGACAGATGCCCCCGCCCTTCCCCCAGAGGAAGGTGACCTTGCCTGACTTAATCTTTTCTTTTGTTTATGACTTCCTGTCTCACTCTCCTTCTGTGTATCAAAGCCTTTAATTTTGCACAGCTCCTCAGAGCTCCCTGGTATTGACTAGATGGGATGCTTCCAAGTTCATGAATTGTTTAATAAAGGCAATTAGATCTTTAAATTTACTCAGTTTAATTTTGTTTTTTTTTAACAAATGGAAACTTCTTGAGTGTGAAGACCCTTACCTACCTAAGGGGTGGTACCAGGTCTAACACAAAATATGGACTAATAAACATTTGGTGAGTGAGTATAGGGGAATGTGTGAGAGACTTAGGGAATAAGTAAATTCATGCACATGGGTAATGAGAAATAAAGTGGGAACAGTAGCCTGCACCCAAATTGTGTCGAGTATTTCTCAGCCCTCTTTGCCCTTAGATATGGTTACATGATTAAGTTCTAACTGACAGGATATAAGTAAAAATACTGTATGCAACTTCCAGGAAACATCCTTAAAAGGTAGAGCATGGCCTTCTTTGCCTCTTCTCCTTCGTGCTGGCTACAGTGTGGATGGACGTGATGGATGGCATTCATATTGTTGTCTAAGATCAATGCTGTCCAGCGGAAATACAGTACAAGCCACAAAGGAGAGCCACACACACAATTTTAAATTTTCTGATAGCCACATTTTAAAAACTAGAAAGAGGGGGCCGGCCCGGTGGCACAGTGGTTAAGTTCACACGTTCCACTTCTAGGTGGCCCAGGGTTCACCAGTTCAGATCCCGCGTGTGGACATGGCACCGCTTGGCATGCCATGCTGTGGTAGGAGTCCCACATATAAAGTAGAGGAAGATGGGCGCAGATGTTAGCTCAGGGCCAGGCTTCCTCAGCAAAGAGAGGAGGACTGGCAGTAGTTAGCTCAGGGCTAATCTTCCTCAAAAAAAAAAAAAAACAGAAAGAAATAAGAAAATTAAATTTTAATAATATATTTCTGTTATTATACTAAGTCTTTGAAATCTCACTTAGGACTAGCCACATTTCAACAGAGCACCTGTGCTGTGGCTACTGCATTGGACAGCACAATTTTACGTTATGAGAAACAAGCCACACTTTACAAATGGCTGAGAACAAAGCAGAAAGAGCCTGAGTCCCTGGATATTATGGAGCTGCCCCACCAGCACTGAGTCGCTTATCTCTAGAGTCCATTTACATTAGAGAGGAAAAGACTTGTATCTTCTTTAAACCACTGTTATTTTTGGTTTTCTGTCACTTGTAGCAGAATGGAATTCTAATTTACCACTATACTGTGTCTTGGGCTGTGTCCCCACTCAGTTCCTAGCCCTGTTATGAAGCAAGCTTGCTAAGGAAGGTGACTGTGCTGTGTTGACCAGGAAGGAGTCCACAGAGATGATATATTGGAGACCCACAAGAGTTTTGCTTGGCCTTCCCAGTGTTTGCTCAATATTTTAAAATCAGCAATTTTGAATAAAAATCCAGACTTTCAGCTTCTCTCAAAATATCAGATAAACCGGCAATGCTGAGCCAGCCATAATTGGCTGACATAGGTGTACAAAAGGCTGACCTCCCTGCCTCAAGGTGGGACCAAGTGTACAGAACAATTCATGCTCCAGACCTCCCCATGGTATCAGGCTGAAGCTCCACTCAAGCTGAGGCCGTATCCTTGCTCAGCCTCTTCCCCATTCTATCCTGCTCCTCTCACTCCCTCTCCTGAGAGTGCTCTGCAACAAAGTAAGTGCATCAAAATTCTCAGAGCAGACTCAGCTTCTAGGGAACAAGGTCCTTGTAAAAATTTGAGGGAGACTAGAGGGAGAAGTGAAATATGCTGAAATAGTTAAAATTGAACTTCTTCACCAAGCAGGGCTGTAGTAGCTGGCCAGAAGAGGCATGCTTCAAGTAGTCACAGTCAATCTTCAGAGATCAATACAGCTGTCAGATTGATGGGTATCATGAGGGACCCAGAATGCTTTCCTGCAGTGGCCTGAGAGAATTACTGTTCTGAGAAAGCACAGGCTTCTTTGTACTACACATCACGGGCTTACTTATCTCCTAACTATTGCTTATCCTGACTTGTGTGTCCTTCCTTTGTCATTAGCTAGGTAAACAACTCATCCACCATCAATACTATGAAACCAGTAAGATCCCCAATTGCTGCCAAGAAGGGCCAGCACGTGGGCGTGAATTCCTCAACATTTGCCCTAGCAGAAGATCTTCATTTCTGGGCACAGGATGGCTAGCTCATTATTTTAGACTAATTAGGTAATTCTCCATTTTCATACTCTGCTGGAAACAACTGAATCTCTAAAGAGCATGCATATGGCACTCACGAAGTTTCCAAGAGAACCTACTGAGAGGAATGTCATTGGCTGAGAGCCTCCAGCTGCTGCAACTTCAGATACACTCAGTGCTCACACTGAGGTCATGCTGCTGCCAGCAAATGATTAAACATGGCGGGGTACTAGAGCCAGATCATTTCTGCTGGGACTTTCCTGACAACGCTTGCTCTGAGGCTCCCCATTGGCATTGCTGTGACTTTCTCTGAGCTGTACTGCAGTCACTGGCTCATCCTATCCAATGCCCCCTCTAAAGGCATTTCTCCCATTAAATCTTCTGCATTTCTCATTACATCCTAGCATCTGCTTTTCAAAGGACCCAAGCTGACATACTGAATTTGAGCCCTGAGGTCTGATTTGTGAAGCAGTGGGTGGAAAATGAAGATCAAGTACAGATAAGACATTACAATGGAATACAAGGCAGCCACACTTAAAATGGCAAACATTTGCTAATTGGCATGGAAAGATGTTTATGATAAAGTAAATTGAGTAATTACAAAACAGCATATAGCATGGATTCTAAACTTTTTTTTTTAAAGGAGTATATACAAACATTTTTAACAGGCTCTACATCAAAATTTTAAGACTGGTTGGCAGGAATCTTTATTTTTGTCCATTTTGCACATTTGCATTGTCAGATTTTCCCATAATAAAAATTGTTTCAGCCCAGAGGAGGAGTACTTTATTGCCGAGAGCGCTTTGGGAAGATCCTGCTGGCTTACAATTCCATAGAGCCCTGGGGCTGCCCAGGAAGAGGTACCATGTGAGCACCAACGGCCTGCAGAAGAAGGGAACTTGGAGACATGGGAGAACAAAGACCTGAGGGAAGAGGGTCAGCCCCATAGCAAAGTAGTTAAGTTTGTGTGCTCTACTTCAGAGGCCTGGGGTTCATGGTTTCAGATCCTGGGTGCAGACCTATACACTGCTCATCAAGCCATGCTGTGGAGGCGTCCCATATACAAAATTGAGGGGGATTGGCACAGATGATAGCTCAGCAATAATCTTCCTCAAGCAAAAAGAGGAAGAGTAGCAATAGATTTTGGCTGGGGGCCAATCTTCCTTACCCCCCACCCCCAAAAAAAAGACCTGAAGGAAAGCCCCAGGGGGAGTGCATGAGATGTCTCCCTCCCTTGTCTAAGCAGGGATCAGTTCAATTTCTATCCTCACCAGCACCACCTATCTGATTCCCATGTCTTTCTATTAGGTCCCCATAGACCTGCCTATGTGTGTTCATTATAGCTCGTTCAATCATTCAACCAATATTTATTGAGCCTTATGCTCAGACAGGCCATCTGTTAAGTTCTGAGGATTCTGGGATGTGGCAGACACCAATAGTTGCCTCTCAATATCCATTCTCTCTCTTTTCCTTGTTAAGAAAATCCCGATTTTGTTCAGGGCAGCCATGTGACTGGTTGCAAACCACATGTCTCAACCCTTCTTTCAGCTAAGAGGGGGCTGGCTCAGTTAGCAGACATCTTTGCCCTTCATACTTCACCCTTTCTCATCTCTGGAAAGTAGACGGGATGCTGGAGAGGAACAGCTTGGGATCATGAAAAAAACATGAGGGACAAAGACCATATACTAAAGATGTTGGAGCAAAAATCTTAGTGGAGCAAAAATCATAAAGGAATCGGTGACTGGTGGCATTAACAAATCACTAGAATGACCCTCTAGACTTTTTGTTATGTGAGAAAAACAAACCTCCTAATCTGTTTAAACTGCTATTTTGGTGGTTTCTGTAACTTGCTGCTCAACACAATCCTAAATGCTTCAAGCAGAGAATGAGTCATAAGCCCTACTCTGAGTATGGGCAGAGAGCAGATAAGTAAAAGGCAATTATACAACAGTGCTCTTAGCAGTACATAGGGAGATAACCTGGTTCTCTGGGCACACATTTCAAGGACAACCCGCAAGAGCTGGGGGATCAGAGCAGATTTCCTAGAGAACATAACATTTCGGTTGAGTCATGAAAAGTAAGTAGGGATTAGGGAGACAAGGGGAGATAGAGAGAGTGAATGGTTCTGGGCAGAGGTCTTTCACAAAGGCTGGAGCATAGAATGGCAGTGCTGTACAAAGAGGGCAGGGATGGCAGAGGTGGGGCTTGGGGTGCAAGTCTTAATGCTATAATTAATACTATAACCAAATCTTAGTACTATGAGTAACTAAGGAGCTAGATCCTTATCCTTAGGACAATGGAGCAGTCCATTTGCATTTTGGTAAGAGCATTTGTACTGCTCAAATGGAGAATGGATGGGCAGGGCAGGGTTGAGTGTAGCATTACTGATGCTGTCACCCAGGAGAAAGAAAGTGATGGCCAAGAGCCTCAGAGGATGGGAAGCGATCCCAGGAAGGTGAAGGGTTCTGAGGGAGCGGGAGGCCCCCCCTGCCTCCAAGCCCTGAAGTGTAAGAGTCATACAAGAGGGAGAAGCAATAGTATGGGAGCATTAGGAGAACGACTGACCCAGGACAGAGCCTGGGAGGTTTCCATAAAGCCAAAGGTGGAGGGAGCATTCGGGGATGATGCTCTGTTTATAGGGATAGTGCTTCTGAGGTTTCATGGAAAGGTCTGCAGGGCAGGGGAAATGGGCAGGTGGCTGGAAGAGAAGATGCCAGAACAGTGTGGGCAGAGGAAAATAAAGACAAACACTGTTTACCACTGAAGGCAGGGATGTAAGGCTCAAGGGGTTTAGCTAGTATCCAAGAGAATTCATCTCTGCAATCCCAGCCTGGAATCAATCACTCCTCTAACAAAGGAGTGGGACACATACTGTGTGTGCAGAGATTTGGGTTTTAACAAGCCCTGTTAGGACTTCTGATCCCCACTAAAGTTTGAGAACCAGTGGTCTACATCTGTGTTTCTCAAACTTAAATGTGCATCCCTTGCAGTTCCTGCAAAGTGCAGATTCTGAGTCAGTAAATCTGGGATGAGGGTGGAGAGTCTGCACTTCTAATAAGCCACCAGGGGATGCTGCTGTTGCTTGTCAGGGACTACACTTTGAGTAGGAAGGGTCTAGACAAGAGAACTCTACTGTCTCAACAGATCCAAGAATTGGGTGCTTTAGCCTACAGAGGGCTGGGAGATGATTTAGCGGCATTCTTCAAAGGATGTTTTAAGTTTTTTAAATTGAAGTCAAGGCAATAGATAAACGGGTGAGCTTTGAAGCAGGCATAAGATAGGATAGGCTGCCTTCCCTTTGCCTAGGTAATGAAGTCTTGTAGAGAGCTCGTCCAAGGCTTCTGTCAGCTTGGGATTTCCAGAGGGATTTTCCTCTCTGCCCCACTCTGCTAGCATCTGGAGTCTCTACTGCATTAAGACTGAAGGCGACACACCGAGGGAAGGCAAGAGAAGGGTAAGGTGGAGAGAGGTTATTAACAATGCTGAAGAAGTGATGGAATTTTAAGTAACTGCTGCCATGATGGCAGCCAAAGGAAGCCGGAGTCAACACTGTGGCTTCTTCCAGATTCTCAGAGAACCATGCTGGGGGTGGGGAGGAGCTGGACTGTGTGTCACAAATGCAATTGGTCCCCTAGACTGTCAGCTGAACTAGGCAAAGACAAAGCAGGAGCTGAAGTCACCAAATCCATTTAGACTGTGATGTGTGGACCGGCAGAACAAACTGTTGTCTGCAGGAACCAACCCACAGCCCCAGGCCAGTGAAAGATGCATTTGGGAAAGGCAAGCCCTTTGCAGCCCCCACCCTCACCCTCAGTTCTCTGTGTGCCACTGGGCAAGGCTTTCCCAACTAACAGCTCTCTCCACGAGGAGATCCACTGAGGAAAGTGTCTGTAATGACATCTTCACAGTTCAGAGACAAGCATTATGAATACTAGTTAAATTTGCCAGGCTTTGGAATCAGACTGTCTGGGCTTGAATAAACTCCAGCATTTATTAGCTGTGTGTCCTAGGATAAGTCACTTTACCTTTCTGTGCTTCAGTTTCTTCAACCAGCTATATTTGTTCTCTCTCTTTTACCAGGCTATTGGCTAAGGGCAGTGACTTCATTTTGCTCATTTTTGCCTTCTGGTGGCATCTGATTGAGAAATTTAAAGTGTCTAACTGATTATTTTAAGATTTAAGATGACAGCTCTGAGGAGTAAGAGTCCAGAGAGGGAGACAGGAATGCCTGTGTATCTGTGGCAGTGGTGCTGGGAAGGCTTTGAGGAAGAGCCTCAAATGCCGTTTAGGCTAGGATGGCATACTCACATTTCAGAGGAGGTGACAGCTGCAGAGGTTTAAATGATGTCATCAGGCTTCAGTTCCCTTCTTTTAACTTCGGAGCCCAGCTTGCCCCAGCATTGGTTTCATCTTCAGGTAAGCTCTTCTCATCAGACCAGATGGAGCCTCTAAGTAACGCTAGCTGAAAGAATTTCCTTTCTTAATAATTCTAACAAACGTCCGGGAATTGGGCCTTTCATGGGTTCTGATTAGTTCATGTACCAGCATCTCTGGCCAGGGTCTGCTCTTATTGGCCAGGTCAGGGTCATGCTCAGACTGAATGCTAAATAAGGGTGGGGCCACCTCTACCTAGTCCACCTGGGCTGAGGTTAGGGGAAGGGTGGTGCCCCAAGGAAATGGGGGTGTTGCTGCCAGAAGCAGCTGGGGATGTGCTTTGCAGGCAGAAACAACATCCAACCCTCAGAGCCTCCAGCCCTGCACCCCTGACTCCCTGACTCTACTTGTGAAGCCGGGTACCTGAGGGTTCCTGTAAATATTCAACAGGAACATGATTACCCTTAGACCTTGTGAACAACACAGACATGGATGAAAAGTTAATCTCATTGATTTGCCGTTTTCTTGTTTAACCTGAGGGGAGACTCAAGGGTCACAAGGATTTATAAGCTTGTTTTGCAGAAGAAAAAGCCTTTAAGGAAGTTACAATCACCAGATTACCAGCCCCCAGCTGCTGCTGATGCCCAGAAGTCTGATTGCCCAAGGGCTTACCTGGAGTGAAAGACACACAGATTTCCCCTTTGTTTCTCTGAAACTCCTCTTCTCCAGCCCCTTAGCTCTATAAAGACTCCTGCTTTCTTCTTTCATTAAGGCAGATTTGAGAGAACCTATCCTCCTGCCTTCTTATTTTGGCCAAGTTAAATAAGTCTTTCTCCATCTCCAAGCACCAATATCTCAGTGATTGGCTTATTGCACAGTGGGCACACAAACTGAAGATTAAGAGGCTCAGTATCACTCACATCTCCGTTCTCCTTACCAAGAGAGCTGGCCATAGGCCAGTGCCTTGGCCACATTCCTTATCCCTCTTATCTTTCCACTGCCCCCTGTAATTCCCGAGCTCAGCCCACAGGTATCACCAAGATTCAGGAACGACCAGATTCAGTGACTCCACACATGGAGCAGCCCAGCCACGATTTGGTTTAACTTGGGTCTTTGTGGCCAAGACTTATTACATTATTTCGATGAGAAAAAACATTCTGAGTTCCACACAACTGCTCAACAAATGAAACTTTGGAAGATAAGTATTCAGAAGCTAGGGATGCTCTGCTTCCATCTAGACCAACACCCATTTGTCAATCTTCCCACCTTTAGTCAAATAAAAACAGCTGGCCAGGGTGCCCTCAAGCAAGACCCAAGACTCATCCTTGGCCCCAGACAGTAGTTTAAACGTTTTCATACTCTGACCACTTTGTCCATTTTTGTGACGCTCCTGCCCTCATCTCACTTCAGCCTTTTCCTAGTTCCAACCCCAACACCACAGTCTTCCCTTCCCACTCGCTCCTGCCAAGTCAGGCAGCACCCCTGCTGGGACGAAGTAGTAATGATTGTCCTTATCATTAAGGGATCATGTCCCCTACTTTTCTAACCACTCTGCCATTAAAGTCACAGCCAGGTGGGTAGCAGAAGCAGGGGCAGCAAGAAGAGTTGAGAAAAAGGTATTCACAGGAAAAGGCAGCCAACAGGTAAATCTCCTGAAATGAGGTGGGACTTCTGGGAAGGCAGCAGTTGGAGCAGAACTAGGGACAGAAAACAAGATTGTGGTGGCTTGCATTATTATAGCTATCAAGGTTCTTTCAGTGCAAACAAGAGAAACCCAGTTCAGCCCAATGAAGAGAGAAATGCAATTTATTAGAGGGATATGGGTACCCATAAAATAGGAAGAAAATCTGACCAGCCATGTCTCAGAGAGGACAGGAACCAGAATAGTTTTAAGACTCTAGACAGAAGGAACTGTTTTCCATCCTTGTAAAATTTATTCAGGCTTCAAATTTCCAGGAGTCTGGTTGACCCACCCCTGAGAGCGCACCAGTACTGCATGCAGTGGAGAGAAGCTTGTTCCCCAAAGGAAAGCAGAGGGGCTGTTACCAAGAGGCAGGCAGAAACAGTGATTCTCCGCTACAGGGGTTGTAATACTGTGTTAGTGGTTTTCCCATCTAGACTTCGGGTTTGCCTTTCTGTGCTGTTTCTCTCTTCCTCAGTATGAACTAGAGAGATAAAGTTACTGAGCAATTCATTCAGTAACAACATTCCACAGGCGTTTTACTGAGCGCCTGTGTCAGACCTTGTGCTGGTCACTGCACACACAAAGGCACATATAAAACATCATCGTGGTCACCAAGGTCTAGAAGGGAAGGTGGACATGGAACTCACCAAGGGCAATCCGGTATTGTCAGTGTTGCAGAAGAGGTGTGTACAGGGAAAATGGGGTCTAGGGAGGCATGGCCAGGTCCACCAAGGCAATGGAGGCTTGAGAAAAGCTTCCTCCAGGAGGTGACCCTGAGATAAGCCTGGAAAGAGGAGGTAGTCAGGGGTTCACCAGGAAGACACTTGGGTCAAGTGCCTTGCAGAGTGGTGTTCTAGACAGATATGGAGTAGTCAGAGCAAAAGCAAAGGCACAGAGACACCAAATGCTGAGGATGAAGTGGGGTGTGGGGACAGATAAGGCTAGAGAGGAAATCACAGGCCAGGCCAGATGGTGGAAGGCCATAAGAAGGACTTTGGGATGAATCTGTAGGCGAAGGGGAGCTCTACAGGGATTTGAAGCAGAGAAGTGATGTGATCTGGTTTGCATTTTAGGAAGATCCTCCTGGCCTAGAATGAAGACTAGAAGTGTAGAAAGTAGTTAGAAGATTATTGCAAAAATCTGACCAGGGGCCGGGACAAAGGCAATAGCAATGAGGATGAGGAAGAGACAACAAGTAGGTGCAGCGTTAAGAAGGAGCCATCTATAGGACTTAGAAATGATTTGTTAGGAATGGCAAGGGAGAGGGAGGCATCTAGGATTACCCCTAGGCTTATGGCTTGGGTGAAAAGATGGATGGTGACACCGTTCTCCAAAACCAGGGTCTTCACCCAAGAAGAGGGATAGATTTGGGAGAGAACAGATAAGTTCAGTGTCAGATATTGGATCTTGGGATGTCTGTGGGGCACCCAGGAAGAGCTCTCTAGTAGAACACTGGATCTTAGTATCCCAGAGCTGAGAGATATCAGCATGTGAGAGATGGGTGTGTCGAATGTGGGGAGTGAGAAGCTGGTCTCAGGCCTGAGTGCTTGAGAAATGAGAATGAGGAGCTGGGAGAGGAACCTGAGAAGTAACTGTCAGGGAAGTAGGATGAGAACCAAGAGAGTATTGTCTGAGAAGCCAGCAGAGGATGATGATGTAATAAGAGGAAATGTTCAACAATATCAAATGCCTCAAAGAGATGCCCCCCAATGAGGCTCAAAAAAGTCCATTGGATTTGACATTTATAAGGTCATTGTTGACTGAAGTTAGAGATCTTTCAATAGAATGGTGGGGCCAGAGGCAAGACTGGGGTGATTCCAAGGGTGAGTGGTGTGTCAAGGAGAGGGAGCCATGACTCCTAACATACTTCCCCATGCCTGTGACCCTGTGCTGCTGGCATCAAGATGACCTGGGGCTCTAAGGGATTATGAAGTAATTCATTCATTCATTCATTCATTCAACATGTGCCAGTACCTTGGTACTAGGCACCCAGACCCAAAAGATGAGTAAGACCCAGTCACGGCCCTAGAGATACTCATGATTTAATTGGAGAAACACAAAGATCACATATGGTGCCATGTGATGGAGTCTGTGTCGTAACTGAGTTGTGAAGGATGAAGGAAATCAAGGAAGTCTTCGTGGAGAAGTAAAAATTGAACTGGGTATTTAGAAACTGTCACTTAGGCGATGCCCAGCCAAGAAACCCCTTGAAGCAGGAGAGGGCCATGATCAGCTTTTTGTTGTTTCATGTGGAAAAGTGATGAATTTTCACAAATTTAATACTTTCACATAACCAGCACCCAGATCAAGAAACAAAGCAGAAGTCCATCAGGTCTCCTTCCAGCCAGTGGCCCACCACTGTCATGACTTCCCCACCCTCACCTCTTTTGGTTTTTTTACATTAAAAACGAGTACTCAGTACTCATTGGTGTCTTCTGTCTTTTGCGGGAGATTCTTCTGTATTGCTGCATATAGTCATAGATTATCAGTCTCCGATTTGTCTTTTAAGAAAACGTGACAAAGATGTGAATGAGTGGATTATGAAACTCAGTCCCTTCCTTTGCTTTACAGTCCTGGTACATATAATTAACCAATGACCTTGGCCTTGCCCCTCACCAAGTTTAAATGGGTGGGGCTGGCTCTCTCCACTTCTATATCTCTCTCCTTAAGACTCTATTCATTTCTCAGATTGCCTTCAGTGTTCACTGAAGTGCAGGTGCTCTTGTATGTCCATGGGTGCACATGTGTGTACATGTGTGTGTGTTTGTATATGTGTGTTGGCAGGGAGAGAGGGGAAGGGAACTCTGTAGGGTTTGTTCCAGCCTCTGCCTTGTTTGCAGAGGTGGCAGGTATGGCTGATAGACTGTCCCAGAAAGAAAGAGGCCAGCCTGCAGGGCCCCAGCTCTGATGGACAGAGGGGGAAGTGGTGCTGTGGATGGAGTGGCAGAGTATGAATGATGGAGCCAGAGCTCAGGCTGTCCTAGTAATGAAGAGACCACCCTCAGAGGAGACCTAAGTCATTACTGTCATTCTAACTGCCACCCTCTCTAATGCTCAGGAAGCTTGCAAATCCCACAGCAATCCATTCCCCATTTCTGCTGAAAGAAAAATGAAAAATCATATACTGGGAGGAATAAGTAATTCCTGCCTGTCTTCTTAAAAATACGTCAAGACCCTGCAGAGAATATGCTTTCAAACCAAGGCCTTCAGGTACCGAGCAGTCAGGCGGCTTCTGCCGCCAAGGTCTATGCTGCCTGACAGCTCCCCATAAAATTCCTGAAGGAAGAGGTTATATCACCAATAAAACCTACCCTCGGAGTCTCTCTTGGCTGAGTTTTGTCCCAGGAGCCCTTTACTCTTTCTCTCACTTATTCTAGGTTAATAAGCTGGTATTTTCAAGGGCAGCTCTAAATGTAAAGGAGAGCTGCCTTTTTTTCCCTCTCCACCTAGGATGAAGATTTGGTTTTTTTCTTAAACTGACAGCATAAATGTTTTGAGTCCCAGCCTGCCATTTGAAAGGACGCTAGTACAAATCCTGTAGGGCCAAGAACCTTGTGGGGAGTGGTAAACTGAGGGGTCTGGAAAGACGATGACTCTTTGCCTCTGATATATACATTGACTTTCTCTCTGTAGGCATCCAATCTAGTGCCATGTTTCTCTCTCTCTCTCTCTCTCTGTGTTTGTGTGTGTGTGTGTGTGTGTGCGTGTGTATGTGTGTCTATTTGTGAGTTTCTTGTCTGTGAGAGTCTGATTATCTTATACACTGGCAGGCTGGCCTGTGGCTTAGAAATAACATCCTCCTATAGCCTTAGAGTGTTGATTGAGAGCCAAGACCCTGAGAGTAGAAGGGTCTGTCCAAGAACTTCTAGCTTGGGGGCAGAACTGGGACAAGATAGTTTCAAAAGCTGTTTTCTCTTCCCTCCTAGACTGAAGATTCTTTTTTCTGTTGACCTCTCAGCAGCCTGCTGATGAGAGCCTCTGACAACCCATGCCATCTTTCTGTCATCTACGTCACTGTCTTCTAGTCTCCGTGAATATTTTCCTGATCACATCAAGATTTAATCTCAAGAACAACATGGTATAATAACCACATGAGGCTGTTAATGGCTGCCGATGGGTCATGTGGAGTCCCTGTTTCAAGAGCATTTGCATCTCAGCAGGGGTAGAGGCATGCACACGCCTCCAATGGTCGTTCACGTGATTTGCACTGTTCCCATGCCTCACCTTCTCAGCACATGGTAGGTTAAACTTCTCCATCTTTGTTTAATCAGGTGTGGCCACATGACCTTCTTGGCCAATGAAATATAAGTGGAAGCGACGTATGTCACTTCTGGTGGAAGCTTTAAGAACTAGTGTGCGATTTGGCACATTCCCTTGTCCTGCCTCAGCTATCGAAAGCATATGTTGAGGTGGGTCTACTGGCTCACTTTAGACCTGTAGGAAGTGAGAAATAAGTTTTTTTGGGTTAAACCTCTGAGATTTGGGGAATGTTTGTTACTACAGATAGCCTAGCATATCCATTCCGATAAATATGTTGTGGAATTTCAGGCATTGAAAATTGTGTGCCCAATAGAACTGGATGATTAGAGGATGTGGGCCATGCCATTGTGCCAAAGACTTCTTCTGTAACCACCATGCACCAAGCCATAGTCTTAGGCACAGGGAGTACCCAGCATCTGTTGGCTGTACTTATTGGGGTACTCGTTGCCTTGAAGTGGAAGGAGTGTTAGAAAGTGAGCCCAGGCCACTAAATGCCTACTTCATTCCTCTTCAGGGCCAGACACCTCCATGTGTGTGTGTGGCCAGGTAGAGACTGTTGGTCAGGCCCAGAAGATATAGCATGGGCTATAAGCCCAGGCTCTGTACATTATTGGATTGTAATTGGCATTTTTTTGCCCTGATTTGACTTTTCCCCATGAACGACCTATATTGCTTGAACCTAAAACCTTTGTTGCTTTGCTCTAAAAGTAAAATACAAATCTTTGTGGTCAGTGCTATAGGAGGCAGCCAAATCCATCCCTGTGTATTCTCAAACAGAGCCCCAAATTTATCCATCATAAATTCAATTCCACAGAGTTTTATCAAGAACCTACTATGTGCCCTTAGGGATGGTCCCTGCCTTAGTATTCACAGTCCGCAGAGAAATACCACATTAAAAAATAACTACAAAATATGAGTACTGTATATAGACCATTCATTCAATAAACGTTTACCAAAAACCATCATGTCCTAGATAATAGAAGTTACAGAAAGTGTAGTTGTATGACTAGAATGTGATAGAAACATTTAGGAGCAATTGTCTCATCCTGGAGGAAAGAAGTGTTCTGGTTACTGTTGCCTCATAACAAACCACTCCAAAACCTTCTGGCTTAAAATAGCCATTATATTAAATTCACAGATTCCGTGGCTTGGAAATCCAGGCAGGGCACAGCAGAAATGGATTATCTCTGCTTCTCAACATCTTGAAAGACCCTAAGGCTGTACATGACCTCATGGCTGGGGACTGGAGTCACTGGAGGCTCTTTTACTCACACGTCTGGCACCTGGGCTGGAATGACTCAAAGACTGTGCTCACCTGGGACTGACAGCCCACATGTGGCCTTGCAATACGGCTTGAGTTTCTCACAGTATGGAAGCTAGGTCCCAAGAGGGAGCACCTCAGAAGGGGTGGCAAAGAGTGAGCGTTCCAAGAGAAGCAGAACTTGGGAAGGCCTTTTGTGACACAGCCTTTGAAGTCTTATAGTGTCACTTCCTCTGCATTCTCTTGGTTTGAAGTGAGTCTCTAAGGTCAACCTACATTCAAGGGGTGAGACATAGATGCTGCCCTCAATGAGAGAAGTGTCCAAGAATTTGCAGACATGTTTTAAAATCACTGTAAGGGAGGTACAGTGTTGTCTGATTAGGTTCTATTTTTATCTTCTTAGTAACAGAACCCCTATGTTGTTAGACAGTTAACTCTGGTTTTCTTTAATCTACATTTCCCAGCCTCCCTTAAAGACGGGGGTGTCCAACGAGAGGTGAGTAGAAGTCATTGGATGAGACCTCTTGGGAAGTTCTTAAAAGGGTATACTCTTCTGGAAGTATCTGTGTTCCCTCCTCCCTTTCTTTATTCTTCCTGTCTGAAATGATATAGTTGGAGTTCCAATAGCCATTTTGAGACCATGAGGCAACCTTGAGGCTCAAACCTAAACATTAAGGATGACAGAAGAGAAAAATTAAAGAAAACTGTGTGCTGGGAGACACTGTGGAGCCAACATACCAGCCCTGCCTTCCTGCTTTTGAGTTTCGTGTTATGAGAGAGAAAAGCAAGCCTCTTATTTGGTAATCTCTGCCACCAAAATCAATCCTTAACGGACACAGAGGATCAGACTGAGTTACAGAAAAGAGGAAATGTCACTTATTTTTATAAAGCCATCCTTTCACAAGTGTTTGTTAAACTGAGTACGAGGTGGCCAGCTGAACAATGTGAGGAAGAGCATTTCATGCAGAGGGAAAACTATGGTTCAAATGTCAAGGACATGGAGAAGTTTATGCTGAAGACACTTCGTCACTCTCTCTTGAGAAAGGAGATGGATAAGAGGCTGGTTACAAATTATATTTGGTGATTCCAGAGGTACAAATAATGGAACCTCAAGAAAGTTGAATGAGATAGAGTGACACACGGATATTTCACAAAAAGCTGTCATTAAATATTCCCTCATTTTGTGTCTCAGGTAATAAAGAGACACAGAGAAAATCCAAGTACCTGTATACATGGTCAATAACTGCTTGGAGGCTTTCAAGCTGATTTTGGAGCTGTCTCCACCTCAGTCAATGATGAGGGATCTTAATGCTGTGAGTATGCCACTGATGTTATTCTTGACTTCCATTTTAGAATGACACACTGGGATATGGTCACTCCAAGTGTCAGAAAATGAAACCATGTACACTGTAAGGGATCAACTTGCATCTGATAATTATTAATATAATCAGAAACAGTGAAAAAAATAATGTTTTGGCACCAATGTTTCATTCTGCATTTAAATTTTCTGGAACAGCTTACTTTCAGAGGCTCCAAGGAGGCTGTGTTATTTCTAAAAGCAAACAGAAGATTATTTTAATTTCTTGGGTACACAGTCCAAAGGAAAACTAAAAAGATAAGCCAAACTCTGTTACTTAGTTTCTGAGCAAGCATCCAACTCTCACTTTCGGCTGCTCTGCATACGATGGTAAGAGCATGGGCTCCTAAGGGCCAGCTCCCTGAATAGCTGTGTGATCTTAGGCTAGCAACCTAGTCTCTCTGTGCCTCAACTTCCTCAATATAAAATGGTAATAATTTATGCTGACTTCAGAGAGTCATTGTAAAGTTTAAAAGAGGTCAGCCTTGGAAAGTGCTTAGAACAGTGTTTGGAATATAGGAAGAATTCAATAAATGTCAGTTATTGCAAATGCTAATTTTTTAAGTACACCTGTACCTCTTAGAACATTATAGCTCCTTCGGGGATGTGCATCTTCCCGTTTTCACACAGTGCTAGTGTAACATCGTCCACTTAATCGGAGCTCAGTAAATAAAGCAGTAAATATTTGCTGTGAAGTTGGTTGAGTTTCATACCACCTTCAAGGAGTTGGCTTACACGGAAAATTGGAAAGGAACAGGGCTGGGGAGAAATTTGTTTTTCAGATTTTACAGCACATATTCATGATCCAGAAATCCATTTTGGTTCATTCATGACTCATTTTATTCTTCAAGTTTTTAAAAACAAAACTCAATTTAAAAGTCTATTAGGGAATTAGATAAGTAAGCAAATCCACTTTGCACTTTTCTCAAGTTATTTGATGCTGGAATAATATTTGTCTAGGGAAGTCTTTTATTGAAGCTAATGTTTGGGTGCCATTCTCTCCTCATTGCCAACCTCTCCATCCATCCATCGATTCATCCACTAAATCGTCACTGAGCTCCTACTATGTGCCGTTGTCAGTGCTAGGCAGTGGGTCCACGGTGCTGCATAAGTCCCCGCTCTAATGATGCTCACAACCTGCTGGAAAGACAGACTTCAAGTAATCACACAAAGAAATGCAAAACTGTAACTGCAACAAGTGTGCTGAGGAAAAACAGATACCGTCATGTTTCCTGAGGAACTAAGGCATTACATAAACAGGTATCTGCGTGTGTGTGTTCACACTCTTGTACTTTCACATACATATATGGATATACACAAATGTCCAAAGTGTGGTTTTAAATTTTGGATGTCATGAATTTTGTTAGTCAACAGTTACAATTTAAACCAGACTGCTACTTTTGTGTAACAGTGGTAGGAAAATAGATGACCATCTTTGTGCATATCTGTCTCTTGCTCCTTTCCGACTATTAATAATGGCTGACATTTGCTGCGTGCTAACAGATACTGTGTTAAAAGCTTGAATGTGTTCCCAACAACACTATGGGGCAGGAACTACCATTATCCCCATTTCCAGATGAGGGACTGAGGCAAGGTGAGGTCCGTACCTTGTCCTAAGTCAGCCATGGCAGCTTGTGTCTCTGGCCATCTGCTTTTGTCTTTCCTCGTCAAACACAATAGAGAAACAAATCTTGTGGAAGGCAGAGGTGTGCAGGATCTGTATGGAGATGCAGGGAGCAAGAATGTGTTGACAGTTCAATCAAACTACCACAAGAGGTGGGCTTGGGAGAGCGCTGGGTTGGAATCTCATTGACACCAACTGGCCCGTGGCTGTCCCTGAGTGAACTTAACTGCTTCCACCACTTCAACAGCCTCTTCTGTTCAGATGTGCTCTTATCTCAGTCTGTTGTTGAGGTTGAAGGCATGAATTGCCAGCTGTCTTCTGGACACCTCTACCCGATGGTGTCCAGCCCCTCAGGCTCAGTAGGACCAAATTCGTCATCCTCACATCCCATCTCCTATTTGTCTCCTTTTCTCTCAACACCATTTATGGCATGAATTTCAGATTCATCTTCAACTTCCCCACCCCCAGTATGAAGTGGCTTACAAGGTAGGTCGATTGCATCTCAGAAACATCTTATTTAACCTCAAGATGCTTCAATCCTTTGGCTCTTGGCTGATGATGGCGTGGCTCCCAGAGCCACCCTTGAGATGTATCTTTCTCCCCTGACATTCTTTGTCCCCTCATTCCTTGAAATCTGGGTCTCTGCATGACAACCCACCCATTCGCCCCACGCCCTGAAGCTGCTTTTCTGGCCGTCTGTTTTTGTCTTTTCTCATCAAACACAATAGAGAAATGGATCCTGTGGAAGGTAGGGGTGTGCGGGAGGGATCTTGAGGTGTTGAGAATCATTTCCATGCTTGAAATGTGAATGGCTCTGGTCACACTGAAGGCCCCAAGGGATTTCTGTGACAGGAAAGTAGGTCGAATTTCTCCTTTGGGAATAGATACTGGCGTCAGCAGATGCACCACTCCTTGAAAATTGAACTTGGCTACTCCTCAAAAGCCCTTGGGTCCTCCCCAACGCCATGCTAGCAGACCCTCCAAAGAAGCTGGCTTCCGACTGCCCTGAAGTAATCTGTGAGGAAAGCCAGCTGCTCAGGTAATCCAAGGCCAGTTTCACTTCAGTGCGGAAACAGAGAACACATTGGTGGTTGCCAGAGGTGGGAGGTGAGGGGTTGGGTGAAATGAGTGAAGGTGATCAAAAGGTACAAGTTTCCAGTTACAAGATAATTAAGTCCTGGGATTGTACTTTACAGCATGGTGACTATAGTTAACAATACTGTATTGTGTAATTGAAAGTTGCTAAGAGAGTAGACCTTGAAAGTTCTCATCACAGGAAAAAATTGTAACTAAGTGTGATGATGGATATTGACTAAACTTATTGTGATGATCATTTAGCAATATATACATATGTCAAATCTTTATGTTGAACACTTAAAACTAATACAATGTGATATGTCAATTATATCTCAGTTTAAAAAAAAAAGAACTGTAGGATAGAAAGAATGGAATGAGTCATGCATGATTCACAGATCATTTCTGTTCACTGCGACGCTGAGGGGCATGTCCTGTAAAGCCCCTTCCGTGATCTGCTTGCTCCGCTCTCCACTTAACTCAAGTGAATGCGAAGAGCAACGGACAGGTGCACATGGACCTGGGCCCAAGAAACACACTCGGCTGCTCCCCACCTCTCTGTTCCTGGGAGCCTCCGAGGCCTCCTCGCCCTCCCGCAAGTCTGAGAGCTGTGCCTCAGAGTTGGTTTTACCACTCTTCCTGCAATTACTGAGCCTGAGATATTCACTCAGCACTCATTAGCAGGAGGACTTAGGGAACAAACCTGAACTTTTTTCACCTTTGCGAACAGTGTTTGCTGGAATGGAAAATTGAATCTCTGGAGGCTTGTGCATTGGATCCCCCACCCCTTGGAAGGTATGTCCTTGCCACCAAGCAAACTCTGGAAAACACTTGACAAGGCAGAAACCTAGTGCATGTTTTGCCTCTTAGGTGCTCTCAGCGAGGCTAATCTACTGTCTCTCCCACTCCTTAACGTGGTGGGAATGAAATGCTCTTCCTTCCTCCAGCTGAATCAATACCCCTGTGGTAGACAGACCCGAAGCACACAGATGGGTGGGGATCTTCTGATTTCTGCAGCATCCCGTTACCTTAGCACTTAACGCAAGGTGTGGAAATTGTTTACTTGTCTCCCCTCAGTAAGCAAGTTGGAAGAGGAGGGCAGGGATCATGACTTAAATTCTCTCAGTGTTTGTGGAACCAGAGAAGAATTAATTAAATCAATATTGAATGGCAATTCTTGAATTGTTTTGAACAGAATTTGAAATGAACTGCCCATCTTTACCAGTCAGTTAACCTTGCCAAATTAAACCTGAGGCCCAACCTCCCCCGACGTCTCATTATCTCCTGGAGTTATCCTGGCATTACTTTGGGAGCAGTACAGACATGATTTGCTTTCTGATGGGGCATCGCCCCACATCCGATCATGAGTCAGGGTGCACGGAAAGGAGCAGACGTCAGAGGCTCAGGGAGGGACTTTTGTATTATTGCCATGCTGAAGCACGTGGGCCTTTCTGGGTAACTGAAATCTCTAGGAAATTATACCTGTGGAGAATTGACTATGCCGTACATCCAGGGGCCACTCAAGATAGGTTGCTTCCCTGAAATGACATTTTTATTTTGTTTTGCTTTGCCTTTAATTATCTGACTTGCTTGTCCATTATATCATGGTCAAACTAATCAGACAATTGTTCACGTATTTTAGTACTGGTTATACACACAGTAGACTGACCTCAGATTGCAAAAGGAAATTGGGACTTTTTTCTGATTATCTGACAGTTTTTAAATTATTTTTTAAATGTACGCATTTTTTATTTCATTTATTTTACTTGTGTCTACTGGGGTATTCCGGGATACTCCTGAATCTTCATGCCAGGCAGCCTGGTGGGGTCACAAAAGCACAAAGGTAGACAGGCTGAATAGAATTCAGCTTTGTCCAAATTTGTGATTAGCCCAGAGACTTCTCAGGCAGATATCAGGATGCCGAACATTAAAATTAGACATTCCTCAGGCTGAGAAAAATAAACTTGACAATTGATTTTATAAACAATACTGAGTTGTCTTGTTTGGGGCTATTTTATTCCACAAATAATGTTGCCTACCTACACGCTGATCTTCTATAAACAAATATTTGTCTTGTAAGCCAAGGTCGCTGGGGCTGCTGGGGCGTGTGGCATCCCAACAAGCAGGGTTGGTGTCTCTCTTGGATGTGTCTCCTATCACTTCATTTCTATGGTTTTCATAGTCTACCATTCCAGGTTTTTCTGGATGTTCGATTTCTTTCTAACTTATTAAGCACATATAGATCCATTGACCTTATTCCAGGTTCCCTGGGGCTAGGAGGGCATGAAAAAATAAAATACACAGTTCTGTCTCTGAAGTGCTTATTTATTTAATTTAGACCAAGTTGAACAAACATCACCACTAAAAACGGAATTCTTTATAAACGTCAGTATGTTGATTATGGAATGTGTTGTGCAGTTACTCTCAGTGTTTGCCTGATAAATATGGCACTCCACATAGATATTTGTTGGACATTAACCAGTGAAAATGGCTCATGTAAATGAATGACACCGGTAACGATTTGGACTTGAGCCATTTCACGTGCAATGTGAGGCACAACAAAGAAAGGGAAGTAAGACTTCTTTTATCTTGGCAAGGATGCCCAAGGTCTACCGTGGATAAGGGACCCAGTCTTTCTAGGTGTACTGCAGAGAAGTTGAGATTGCGGTAGTCTGATGACGGGTTCCTGCTGATGTATACGCCCAACCAGGGGACAATTCCTTCCCAAGGTCACATGTTGCATATAAAACGACCCCCTTTCTTATTTCCCTTCTGGTGCACTCTGTCCTCACTCTCTTTAGGTGAATAGTACTAGTATCATGTCTAGCAAGGTGATTTGAAGAGCCTTTCAATATGTGTTCCATTCCAGGGCTCTGAAATTTTTTCTTGATGCTGGTAAATAGAACTGTATATTTTAGCCAAAAATTATTGGAAATTTTGTCTTTTCCATAGCAGTCAATGTGTTCATGCTGTGCAACAGAAGGAGAAAAATGCTCATTTCCATATTTATTTTGTGTGTCACTTTACCCTCAAGTGATTGATCATTTAAAGCAGTTATTTGGCATTCTTCTTTAAAGCACTAACTTAGTTCTCTTTTCCTCTCCAGTGCTGACTTTCAGCCTAGAGATGCATACAGTGATGTTGAAAACAAAGTCAATACGAATAAAGCTTTTGTTTTTCTAAGCAGCTTTGTTGAGATATAATTCACGTATCAATACGGTTTAGCCATTTAACATGTACAATTCAACGATTTTTAGTATATTCACAGAATTGTGCAAACTTCGCTCCTAATTAATTTTAGAATGTTTTTTTATCATCCGGAAAAGAAACTCTGTACCCATTAGAAGTCAGTCCTCATTTGCCTGGTCCCCAGGCCCCTGTAACCACTAATCTAGTTTCTGTCTCTAGAGATTTGGCTATTTAGCGCATTTCCTCTAAATGGATTCGTGTAATCTATGATCGTTTGTGACTGGCTTCTTTTCCTTAGCACGATGTTTTCAAGGTTCATCCATGTTGAAGCAGGTATTAGTATTTCATTTCTTTTTTATTGTTGAGTAGTATTCCATTGTATGGATATCACGTTTTGTTTACCCTTTCATCAGTTATGGACATTTGGATTGTATCGACTTTTTGGCTGTTAGGAGTAATCCTGCTATGGATATTACTGCATAAGTGCTAGGTGGACATATATTTTCATAGCTCTTGAATTTATATTTAGGAGTAGAATTGCTGGGTCATATGGTAACTCTAAGTGTAACATTTTGAGGAACTAGCAAATTGTTTTCCAAAGTAGCAAGACAATTTAACATTCTCGCAGCAAAGGGTTTCAGTGTTTCCGTGTCTTTGCCAACATTTCTTATTGTGAGTCTTTTCTATTATAACTATCCTAGTGGGTATGAAGTGCTTATTCATTGTGGTTTTAATTTGCATTTCCCTAATGATTAATAATGTTGAGTATCTTTCCATGCACTCGTTGGATATTTGTCTATCTTCTTTAAGGAAATGGCTGTTCAGACCCTTTGACCGTTTTTAAATTGGGTCATCTTTTTCTAATTGCTGAATTTGTTGTGTGATTCCCTTAACAGACATATGATTTGCAAATATTTGAAAATATTTTTCCCCTTTTATGGTTGTCTTTTTACTTTCTTGATGGTCTTCTTTGAAGCACAAAAATTTTAAATTTTGATAAAATTCAAATTATCTATTTTTTCTTTTGTCACTTCTGTTTTTGGTGTCATATCTAAAAAACGATTGTCTAACCCAAGGTCACAGAGATTTACTCCTATGTTTTCTTTTAAGAATTTCATAATTTTTAGCTCTAACATTTAGGTCTAAGGTTCACTTTGAGTTAATTTTTGCACATTGTTTAAGGAAGGAGTCCAACTCATTCTTTTGCATGTGGATATCCAGTTGTCCCAGGACCATTTGTTGAAAAGATTGCTCTGTTCCCTAAACTGTCTTGGCATCTTTGTCAAAAATCAATTGACTATAAATATAAGGGCTTATTTCTGGATTCTCAATTATTTTCCGCTGATCTGTATGCCTATCTGATACCACACTGACTTCGTTATTGTAGATTTTTAGTAAGTTTTAAAATTGAAAAGTGTGAGTCTTCTATCTTTTGTTTTTCTTTTTCAAGATTGTTTGAGCTCTTCTGGGTCCTTTGAATTTTCGTGTCAATTCTAGCATCAGCTTGGCTGTTCGGGCAAGAAAGCCAGCTGGGGTTTTGATAGGGATTGTGTTAACACAATTTGGGGAGTATTTGCCATCTTAACAATAATATATCTTTCTGTTCATGAATGGGATGTCCTTCCATTTATTTATATCTTCAATTTCTTTTCAACAATGGTTTGTAGTTTTCAGAGTGTAAGTTTTGTACTTAGCTACATTTATTTCTAAGTATTTTATTCTTTTTTGATGCTAGTATAAATGGCTTTGTGCTTTTAAATTCACATTTGGATTATCCCTTTTTAGAATATAGCAATATTATTGATTTTTGTCCTTAATCTTGTATCCTGCAATCTTGCTGAACTTGATTTTCTCTATATATGTCTTCTGCAAATAGAGATAGTTTAATAATTCTTTTCCAATCTGGCTGCCTTTTCTTCCTTCCTTCTTTCCTTCCTTTCTTTCTTTGCTAATTGCCCTCAGTAGAACCTCCAGTACAATATTGAATAAAAGTAGTGAGAGCAGATGTGTCTTGTCCCTGATCTTAGGGGGAAAGCATTCAGTCTTTGTTAAACAGGAGGCAATCTCATCATGTTTATTATGCAGAACTTCTCACTATCTATGTTGAAATATTCTAGGTTGTGGGATATAGATATACAGATACTGTGTCATGATGTAAGATAGACAGAACAATCAGCTCAAATGTTGATCACTGGATCTTTTTCTGCTTTTCTTTTACTTTGTTTTATTTTATGTTTGGCCTTCGGCTAAGGCACTGTGAGCTAACCATATTCATCAGTTCTATTATCATCATTATGCTCTCATCAGTGGTCTGCTACAAGTCCCCTCTCTTGTTTTATTTTTGTTTGTTTTCTCTTTATTCCTAATTCTCATATCCATCCTCCTTTCCCCCTCTTAGGCACACATTCTACTGTGCTCACATGCATCCCTAATATGTGTGTATCCTTTAAAAACACTTAGCATTGTTTTGTATCTGTCTGTTTTAATATACATAAATGGTATCAAAGGCGATATGCTGTATATCTCAGTCTGTTTCCTGATTTTTTCCTGTAACATTTTCTTTTATCACATCTCCATGCTGCTGAGTGTAACTTTAATATGTTTCTTTGAGCTGCTTTATCATATTCTGCGGTGCATGCACTGATTTTGTTTATCTTGTCCGATTGTGATAGACACCAAATTGCTTCTCTCCACCCCCTGGTACCACAAACAATGCTGTGATGACAATTCTCATCCGTTATTTTCTCACAGACCTATTCAAGAATTGTTCTGGGATGTTCAGGAAAGAGATTGCTGCCTCTTTTGTCTTAAACATATTTAATGTCATGAAACAACATCACTTTATTTTCCAGAATGGCTGTCTGAATTTACATTTCCAACAGCAGAGCACAGAAGTTCTTGGCCTACCCACAACACTTGCCTTTTTTTTATTAAAGCTTTTTAAGTTTTGCTATTCTTTGGGGTGCAATGTGGATTCCTCGTTTTAATTGTTATTTCTCTGATTTATTGTGAAGTTGAGAATTTTTCGTATATTTTCATCCTTCAAACTTCCTTGTCTTTGAATGGCTTATCCATATTCTTCCCCCATTTTTCTATTTGACTTCTTGATTTTCCCTATTGATTTGCAGGAGTTATTTGCATATTTTAAATAATCCCCTGTCAATTTTAGATATTGTAAATATCTCCTCCCAGGTGGCCATCAGCCTTGTTTTTATCACTATTATTATTAATAAATATATTTTAGTTCTGCGGAGCTAATAGATTAAAAGGATGACCATGGTCTAAGCTTATTGCTTGAGAATACATGAAAAAGTTTAGAAGTCTGAAAGATTGGAGTGTCCATTGCCTTACATCCAAAAGAGACCCTAGTCCTCAGCAACAAGATTCTGATGATGTTGGCTCTTATCTTGTAAAATGTATGCACACTACACACACAGACACACACACACACACATGCACACATCACTCCCCTCTTTAACTGACTAATTTTTTGGTTCAGTACTCAGTGACCTCTTCTCACTGGTTTTCTTTCCATATTCTTTCTCCTCCCTCCATTTTGAAGCAACTTTGCAGACACCCATTAGGATGGTTGTTGTCAAAATCAGAAAATAACAAAGGTTGGTGAGGACGTGCAGAAATTGGAACCCTTGTGCATTGCTGGAGAGAATGTAAAATGGTGCAACCTCTGTGGAAAACAGTATTACAGTTCTTCAGAAAATTAAACATAGAATTACCATATGATCCAGCAATCCCACTTCTGAAAGCCAGGACTTAAACAGATACTTACACATCTGTATTCAGAGCAACACTACCCACAATAGCCAAAAGGTGGAAACAACCCCAAATATCCACTGACAGATGAATGAATAAACAAAATATGGTATATACTACAATGGAATATTATTTGGCCTTAAAAAGGAATGAAATTCTGATACATGCTACAATATGGGTAAACTCTGAAGACATTATATTAAGTGAAATAAGTTCATCACAAAAGGAAAACACTGTATGGTTCCACTTATATGAAGTACCTAGAGTAGTCAAATTCATAATAGACAAATTCATAGAGACAGAAAGTCAAACGGTGGTTGCCAGGGACTGGAGGAAGGAGGAATGGAGAGTTACCATTTAATGGCAGTTTCAGTTTGGGAAACGGAAAAGTTCTGGCAATGGATAATGGAGATAGTTGCACAATAATGTGAATGTACTTAATGTCACTGAACTGTACACTTAAAAATGGCTAAAATGGTAAACTTTAGGTTATGCATATTTTACCAATTTTAAAAAACCACCAATGGGCAAGTTGTTGGCTGTGTACACTTGCTGCACCTACCTATGGAGGTGAATTAAAGACATTGTGATTCCGGGAGAAGCAGCAGGCCAGGGGTCCTCCTCCTCCCTGTGTGGACGTGTGCAGGGCTGGGTTGGAGCCTGCTGCTTGGCAAGCCCCTGGGATGCAAGAACTCTTTGCAGTGTAGAGCCAGCAATCTGATACCTGAAAATTAGTTAGTAGGTCTGATGGCAGGCTGTTGTTGAGTGAAGCAGTGTTGGGCACCAGGACATTAATGACATGGCTTCCTAGGTTCCCAGGAGGTAGAAGTGTAGGAGTGAGGATACCAAGAGCTCCCCTGAGATCCTTGCTGTGGCCTGGCCCCAGGAGCCCCCGGACCTAGGCATGCCTTAGCAACGGATATGAAATGCACTAGGGAGCCTGATGTCCTTCAACAGCAAGTGTTTCCCCAACTTGTGTAAGCAAACGCTTTCCCTCTCCGCATCCATGGGTCTGAGTGTCTCATTTCTGCTGAGCCATGAGCTAATGGGGGTCCCAATCTTTCACAGATGGCCACCTGGTTCCCCAGGGCTCCTGGGTAAGTGCTATCTGATAGCTCTCCACAGCTAACAGATGACTACAGCACCATCTTTTTCCAAAGGTAAAATACCCAGGGATAAGGTAGACCCAGAAAAGTCATTTTCCCTGGAGGAGTTGAAGGAGATTGGAGGCTGACTGTGGTGATGAACTGATCTATAATCGTGACAGGCTAATATTGTTCCTTAGTGCTGCAACAGACTTCAAGCACAAAACAGCTTGGGAAACAATCTCTTTAAAAAAGATGAAGCACAGATGATGGTCTTATTTTGTCAGAACCAAATAGGAAATCACATCCCAAACCCTTTCAATCACTCTGCGATGTCATTACCCTGCTCCATCAACGCCGTTCATAACCTCTGACAGCAACAAGAAGACCTCCATGATGGCATTTATTTCAGCGAAATGGATGTATCAGCTATTTGTGTGACCTCAGAGAGGAAACATTTGCAAGCTGAGAGGGGTCCACAGCAGCCATCCCTCTTGGTGTCTGTGTGTGGGAGTGAAGTTCACGTTGGTGCTGGAATTAGATCTCTTTTTGAAAATAGATGTATGGGAGAAAATTTCAACCCCCTCCCGCCTCACGCTGTCCTCTCTTCACCACCCCTTTCTCCATTCAAGTTCTGCCGGGTCCCAGGATAAATGTCACTCTCTAGAAGCAGCAAAGAAAGAAACGGGACTGGGTGCTCCACTCTGGAGCCTCGCTGGTATCTGATCAGTGTCCTGATGCCTGGCTCTTTGCTCTCATCCTTGCCCTGCCTCAGACCACCTGGTGTCGAGAACCCCATGAGAAGGCTCTGCTTGTACTTACCCCAGTGGGCAGATGACGCTTCAGGCCAACTCTCCTTTTGGTTTCCTCATTTCACTCCTGATTATTGTTTTAAGCGAAAATTCATGCCCGCCTGCACATCCAATATGAGAAAGATATAAAATTTCACAACCCCACAGTCCTCTCTGCAAAAAGAAGTAGCATCTCTAATGGGTTTTCCAGATGTAGAGTTTGGGGATTAGCTCTTCCAAAAGACAAATAAAATGCCCCTCCTGCTCTCAAAGAAGAGGTGGGGAAGCGAAACACAGGCAAAATGATAGAAAACACTTGATGAGGTCCTAGGAACTGTAAACTGTCAAATAAATTGTGGCTGTCATTATATGGGCATCATATACACATTATATAAATGTGCATGTAGAGGTATATATGCAAAATTTATGTACACACATACATATATACAAACATTAGGTAGAAAGACAGATAGAGATATAATTTAAACCTGAAAAATCCTATGAGGTAGGCAACGTTGTTTCAGCTTCACAGACGACGCACTTAAAGTTTTATGAGTTCAAGCTATTTGCCCCAAACTGAGATTCCAGCTCAGATGGCCTGGGCCCAATGGATATGTGATGTTTTCGCCTGCCCAGTAGCCACCTCTTTTCTTCTTGATGACATTGCAATTGGCCTTTTTTGGGAACCACCTTCCCCCACATTGTGCAGCCTTCCAGGAACTTACAGTCAAAGGGCCATGGCCTCCTTTGCCCAAATGGCAAGTAGCTGATCCAAGTCAGTTAAATAGACTCTCTCCCCTATGACTCTGAGTGCTGAAACGAATGGCATAACGATGACTGGGGCCGATTCATCCCCACAGTTGTTGCCGAGAGAAGCTACCCCATTTGTTCTTGCCTTCCAAATCCCCATGGCCACTCTGGCCCACAACCTTCCTAAAGGCTGCTCCTTCAGGTTGTCCCTACATGCTGTGAACTTCTCTTCTGTGTAGGTGGGTGGATGCAGGAGTGCCCCACCGGCCCCCTCTCTAGGCCCAGGGCACTCATTCTCCCACTGCCAGCAGTGCTGGCCCTGATGGCTCACAGCTGAGGCCCTCTCAGGAAATGTCATCAGCCACGCAGAGCTTCCTCACCTCAGTTTAGACCCTCTTCCAGGGAACAGCTGCTGGGTACAAAGACTCAGCCCCCTTGCCTCAATCTGGCCAACACTGAAGGCCATCTGGGGGCCTGAGCTCCCCTTAGGATCAATTGAAGCCTCTGATGCAATTACATCACATTTCAACTTCTCCTTCTCTCTGCTGCCTTTATTCCCTCACAGGCGTGGCTCCTGTGAACTCTTCCAATACACCCCCTGTATGCAGAGCCCCGTCACAGTGTACAAAGAACACGACCTAAGACAGTAGATCTGACTAAGCTTCTAAGACTGGCAACCAAAGACCCTAACTGACTCAGCCAGGTCTGTGTGCCTCTGTATTAGTTTGCTAGGGCTGTCGTAACAAAGGACCACAGACAGGTGGTTTAAACAACAGAAATTTATTTCCTCACACTCTGGAGGCTAGAAGTCTGCGATCAAGATGTCGGCAGTGTTGGTTTCTTCTGAGGCCTCTTTCCTTGGCTTGTTGTCTTGGCCGTCTTCTCCACATGTCTTCTCACGGTCTTCTCTCTGTGCTCAACTGTGTCCTAATTTTCTTTTCTTATAAGGACACCGGTCATATTGGATTGGAGCCCACTCTAATGATGTCATTTTAACTTTACCTCTTTAAAGACACTATCTCTAAATTCAGTCATGTTCTGAGGTACTAGGAGTTAGGACTTCATTCAGAATTTGAGGAGGACACAGCCAGCCCCTAACAACCTCCAAAGCCTGAATTCCTTCCCTAACCACTGCCTGCGGTTTATCCCTGCATTGCTCAGTGTCTGGGCAGTGAGCAGACGAGCCTGAATGCTTGAACCTCTCAGTGCTTAACTCTCCTTGGTGGCAAATTGGATACAACCGCAGTATGTAACTCCAAAATGTAAGGAATAATATGATAGTACAGGACATACAAAATAGAAAGTAGAATTAAGATGTACTCGTTTTCAGTGACAAAGAACTGATGCCTCTGTTTAAGATGCAGCCAAGCTATCAAATCACTGGAGGAAGATAGATGGGTCAGGGGCCAGGGTAACCAGAAACCAAGTTAAAATAAATCATGTTGGAGCCTCTTTGTTTAATAAGTAATAAGCCTTGATTACTACTATGTAAAAAGAAACATAAGACAATTTAGATTTTATTTTTTTTTCCTTTTTCTCCCCAAAGCCCCCCGGTACATAGTTGTATATTCTGACAATTTAATTTATAATTTTGATATGGGAAATGCCTTCCTAAGAATGTCACAAAACCCAGAAGCATTTTTTTAAAAGAGATAAATTTCAATACATAAAAATATCACCATTGAAATCCTGAGTGATGTGCAACTGATTAAGCCTGGAGACAAGGTGGGGGCCAGTGAGGCCACACCGCTTAAGGTGATAACATCGGCCCCTCTCCTTCAGGCTGGTCATCCAGCAGCTGTTCGACAACAGCAGCATCCACAACCCCAGAGTGCTTGGCCTCAAGGAGGAAACTGAATCCTCACTTCCTGGCGGGTGCCTGCCATGTCACCAGTGTACGTCTGCAGCTTGGTTACCCACCTGTTGCATCTGTGCCCCATTCTATCATCAATGGGTACAAGCGGGTCCTGGCTTTGTCTGAGGGGGCTGATGACACCTTTCCACTTGCTGAAAAGGGCCAGGCCTTCTTGGCTGATGCATCTGCATTTGTGCCGGCTGCCCCCATGGCCACTACCCCCACTGGTGCTCCTGCTGCCACTGTGGCTCCAGCCAAGGTTGAAGCAAAGGAAGTGTGGGAGGAGTCAGACCAGGATATGGGATTTGGCCTCTTTGCCTAATCACCAAAAAAGCAACCAAGACAGTCAGCTTTATTTGTGAAACAAAGAAATAAAGGTTTACTTCTCTTTTTAAAAATCTACATGGAAACAAAAACGCAATAAACAAAGCCAAAACTGTGAAAAAAATATTTATGATGAATGCTACTGAAAATGCTAATTTCTTCAACTTATCAGGATTTTCTACAGAGTAACAAGGAAATAACCGAATGAACAAATGGGCAAATAATGGAAAGAGTTCAGAGATAAGAAAGTACAAATGGTTCCTCAACATTTGAAGAACTACTCAACTTCATTAAAAATGACAGAAAGTTCTATTAAATCCAATTAAGACAATTTGGATACTATATTTTACCTATCATAATGGTAAAGGTAAAAAAATCAGAAAATACGAGGACACTCGGGACTATTGAAGGTGTGGGACAACAAGCACGCTCGTGTAACAATGGTGCAGGTATGAATTGTTAGCTTGTCAATGGATGGCAATTGGTAATATCCATGAAAATACAATTGCTCACACCGTGTAATCCAGAAATTCTACAGATCTTCCCACATAGTATGAAATGGAACATTCACAAAGATCTCTTTTTCAGCTTTGTATCTAAGAGCAAATTCTGAGACAGAAACTGATTGTTGTACCCCAATATCCACTCTCCCCTCCTTCCTTCTAAATAGAACTCCAAAGTTTGAACAGGTTCCCTGGATTGTGACTACGTTTCCTATTCCCCCTCGCAGCTACATGTGGCTTTGTGACTAGGTTTTGGAAAATGGGATATAACTGAAAGGACTTTGTGAGCTAGGAAGTGCCTTTCTTGAGAGGGAACATATTGGTCTTCTTGCTGGAATGCAGAAGTGAAGGCTGGAGCTTAAGCAACTTTCAAACACAAGGAGAAATTCATGTGCTAAGAACAGAAGAACAAGAAGATGGAAAGATCTTCAGTCTTTGAGACTGTAGCTACCAATACGTGAGCCACCTAAATGCTCATCTTTTGCGTGATAGAAACCTCTATCTTGTTTCAGCTACTCAGTCATTCTTTTAGATACTTTAAAAAGGACTTTGGTAAAATAAATCATAATACATTCAGAACATGGAATATCAAACAACTCTTTAAAAGAATGAGGCAAATCTAGTGAGGTGGACTCACTAGTGTATGCAGGCATACCCAGATGAAACACTTCACAGGAGATATATATATATATATTCTGTGAAAAAAGCAAGTGCAAAAAGGTGTTAGAGTTTGGTATTATTTCTCCAAAGAATAACAATATCTAGATTGTATGTTTGTCGACCAATCGACTATCTCTTTTTGGAGAGGCACAAGACACTGGTAACAGTAGTTGCCTCTGAATAAGGGAACTGGGGAACTGAGAAAGAGAACGGAAGAGACTTCTAGCTCTGTTCCCTTTTGTACCGTTTGAATTTATCCTTTCTGCATGTAATAAGCAATTGTGTGTGTATTTAAGTAATGAAATTTAGAAAAATGAACAGATGCAGCTGAGGTTGACCTGTGTGTTTCTGCGTTTGGAGATGAGGCAGAAAGATGGGAACAGCTGGGGCGGGGGAGAAGAGGGACATGAGAAATGCATAAGAGGTGGCACATGCATCACAGACTAATTGCTGACAGCACACCGTTAGAACCAGCAGATGGGGCAGACGGATGCAAATGAACAAGACGTTAGCAATGAAATCCAGAGAGCAGCAACAGGCCAGGGAGGAATTTGTATGACAAATCCGAGAGGACCAGGTTCTGACTACCTGTGTTTTCTACCCAAGTCAGAAAAATCAGCAGCGGTTACTTCTGGAGAATAGCAGTGGATAGCACTGTGCATATTGAGGGCAGAGCAGGAAAGTGATTGAATTCTCTAGCAATCCCTGAGTGTAACAATTTGTTTACTGCAATGAAGCATTTTTTCCTCCCTCCTCCAACTTGGAACGTTTTTGATAGATATATTCCTGAAACCAGAAGTTGGAGGGATGTTTTATTTTCTGGGTACAGAAAACACATCCAAACAAGGTGATTAAAGGTAGGTTGTTGGGTGTCTTAAAGATGCCAAAGGAAGCGAGGAGCTATAACCTTTACGTATCACCTGTAGGGCAGCTGCAGGTAAGAGACAGGACTCTCACCTTACACAGGTGTGCTAGGAAATTGGCATCCATGCTGCTTGAGATATAGACAACTAATCAAAATTGGACTGAATGAGGAAAAGTAACTCCAGTTAGGATCATTAACATGAACTGCCTAATTAGTAGGCAGCCAAGAGGCTCTCATAGATATAGATGTTTAAGATTGATTTTGTCTTCTCTGAAGATAGCAATAACTTCTGTGAACTTGTTTGCTCAACTTCAAAAGTCTATGCCACATACCTAGTGAAATGACTTTAAAAAAACTGGCAACGCCAAGCGTTGGTGAGAATATGGAGCAGGGGGCCGGCCCAGTGGCAAAGTGGTTAAATTCGTGTACTCCAGTTTGGCAGCCTGGGGTTCACCAGTTTGGACCTCCAGACACAGACCTAAACACCACTTATCAAGCCGTGCTGTGGCAGGCGTCCCACAGGTAAAGTAGAGGAAGATGGCCACGGTTGTTCGTTCAGGGCCAATCTTCTTCAGCAAAAAGAGGAGGATTAGTGGCAGATGTTAGCTCAGGGCTAATTTTCCTAAAAACAAAGAGAATATGGAGCAACTAAAAGTCTCATACACTGCTAGTGGGAATGCAAAATGGTACAAGGACTCTGGAAAAAGGTTTGGCTTTTTTCAAAAAAATAAAGTTCAATATGCACCTGACATAGACCAAGACATCCATTTCCTGGGTTTTTACCAAAAAGAAATGAAAACTTAGATTCACACAAAACCCTATATGTGAACATTTATAGAGGTTTTATTCATAATTGTCAAAAACTGTAAACAACACAAATGTCTTTCAACTGATGAATATACAGACTGTGGTATAATTAAGTTCTACTCAGGAATAAAAAGGAAGAAACTATTGATATATACAACTACATGAATGAATCTCAAATGTCTTATATAAATGAGAGAAGTCAGACCCATACTGCGCGACTCTGCTTATACGAGATTCTAGAAAAGATAAACTGTAGGGACAGAGTACAGATTAGTGGTTGCCAGGGCTTGGAAACGGAGGGCATTTTCTACAAAGGGGCACACAGGAATTTTTCTCAGGAGAGTGATGGTACAGATCCACATCTTGATTGTGTTGGCGGCCACACAACGATACGCATTTGTCACAACTCATAGAACTGCCTACTGAAAAGAGTGAATATTACTGTGTGAAAATGATACCTCAAGAAACCTGACTTTCAAGTAAAAAGCCTGTAGCTCAAGAGAGGATTCTGGGATGGTGGAAATGTGCTGGACTCTCATCTGGGTGGTGGTTAAATGGATATATATGATTAATAATATGGAAACAATTCACTGAGCTGTACACTTAAGATTTGTATGCTTTAGGCACCCAACTGAATGTATTTTATGTCTTATTTTTAAAAATAAATGAAGAAAAAAAGTATTATAGTTATGAAAGATAGACAGAGGATGGTGGAGGAGAGAGGATTAAATGACTCTCTACAACTCTATTGGGTCTGATATAAGACACTGAATACGATGTTCAATAATGGCAGGTGGAAGACAGTGGACACCAGAGACAAATGTCACCAATGTCATCATCTTGCTTAAGGCTGATCCTTTGTATCGGTGCATCTTTGTGTGTTCTTTTTGTCTATCTCTTTATTCAATTTTGCTTCTGACAGTTGATTTTCTGTTTCTGGCACTTTCTCTAACACATCCTCTGCTAGGGAGAAGGGGGTCAACAGAGAAGGCTTAGCTCTGAGGACACAGACATTTGGGTTCAGACTGAAGGTTCAATACTTAGAAGCTATATCACCTTCAGCAAATTTCCCCGTAGTTTTTCATTTGGCAGCTTTTTTCTCTACAAGTCACACATTTATATAGAAGTCTTGGTATCTCACAGATCTTCATAAACAATACAAATCTTTCAGCACTGACTTTGAAACACCCCCATGTTGCACTAACTCTCCTTTTAAAGGGTCTGAATGATTTCTGTAGCATACTTTCTGGAGCAGTAACTGAACCGTAAGAATTCCATGGCCTCATTATCAAGTCATCTGCACAGGGCCAATTGATTTGGATGACATCAATTCTGTTAATACTTCCCTGGAGAGCAATGGGGCAGAGTCCCCCCTACTTATTTTATACAGAACAGAAACTGCTGCAGCTCCTGAGCATCCTAGAAATACGCAAAAGTTCAAGTGCGTGCCCTTCCCCACTGGAAATCGACCATAGTCACATGTGAGCCTGCTGGACTCCTCTTAGCAAGGATGTCAAGATGCATGCCTGACCTCTGAGGTCAGGAAGAAATGGAACTTAACCACAATCTCAAATATGTTAGAATATAGGGATTTTCTGCTTTTGTTTTTTTACATTGTGAGTAGACAGATAGAGTTTATTTTCAGGTAATTAGTCACTCAGAGCTTTTCAGATCCAATGCCTCGGGGCGCTCATTGTTATGCATCTTCAATCTGCTGCCATCAAAACCTGGACTTATCCCAGAACTACAAAATGTGATATTGGCCCCATTATTGTCTGTCATGAGCCTTGGGGGCTTCTTTGCTGTGACTGGACCTTCTACCATCCATCTGTCAGCTTGAAACGCTTCCCTCCCTCCGTGAGGCCAGGGATGCAATGATGCAAGTTACTTGGAGCTGTGCCCTTAGTCATTCTACTCAAGGTTTAAATAGTCATAGGGTGGGCTCACAGGGTCAAAGTTTAATCAGGTGAATCCAATGAACAAAGTAGTTTATTTCTTGGCTTAGTTTTGCATGGTAGCATTTGTCTCCTTATGTAAAGAGAGTGCAAATTACTATCCTGTCATCTTCTATACTGTATTGAATTACCAATAAAATTGTAATCAGCACTTCTGGAAAGTGCTGATGGCCTATTTTGTACTTGTTTGTGTTAATCAATGTTAATTACAAAGCAAGCACAGGGGTTAATGAATTATAATGTGCTTAATTAAGCTTGACAGTAACAAATGGCATAACCTTTATGTTATGACCTGGTTAGAGGAACAAAAAAGAACAAAATGAGCCAAAGAATCATCACATAGAAATTCATATTTATCCACTGGCCATCCACAGAAATAGAATAGTGTAATGAGTTTATTGGTTTTGCTAATTGTCACCTTCAACATTTACCCTCCTGGCACTACTGGGAGTACAGAGAACTCTAAGACCTGCTGTTTACCTTTAAAGGATTTATAAGCTGCTTGGAAGAAAGACACCAAAAACCAAGGTTTAAAATTCTCCAATGAATAAGAAACGAGTGGTCCAACCATGCTTCAAGGCATTGAGAAGAGGGAGCGAGTACTGTTAGTTGATGCGGTGGGGGAAGGCTAGGGACAGTAGAACTTAAAGGAAGAACTGGCCGTAGGAGAGGAGGAGAGGGGATGGCAGTCCTGCTGGACACACAGCAGAGGCTAAGGCGTGGTGGTGGGAACACAGACGATGTATTCGTTCTTCCTTGAATCTGCTTCATTGATTTAAGTTCTGATGAGGGGGTGGGTGGCGAGGAAAGTGGTATCCACCGTCACGTTGCCTGTCTGAGCCTTAGTCTCCTCATGAATAATGTGAGAAATGATTGTGAAGACTCTTTCAGCTCCAAACTACAACTCCAAAGGTCTTTAATTAGGGCCCCAACTCTCAGGTGTTTTTTTATGTCACTCATATGATTCCAAAGGCTCCTGAATTGCCATATCCGTCTAAAACCTTTCTCATTATATAAGATGGGAGGTATTTGGATGCACGTGATAACACTCATGTATTCTAAACCAAATGGCTTAAACCACAACCATTGGTTATTATGAGTCTTGACAGGGAGGAAAAAATCTTTTCCTGTACCCTCTTAAGTTTACTTAGTGGGGTATGCGAATTAAACTGACAAAAGGCAGATTGACAGGAGAAAGAGTTCATTTCATACACACATGGAGGGCATCACAGAAGAGAAATGAAAACCCCATAAAGTGGTTAGGCCATGGTGACAAATTGTGGAAATGTGACTAAAGAAAGGAAAAGGGAGTTGGCCTTCTAGGAGCAGCAAATGGTGGGAAAGTAAATGTACGGGGGAAACTAGTGGAAGATAAGGGTTATTTTAGTAAGGTTTGCTGTCTCTCTGTCTCCAGTAATAAGGGTCGTTCTTCTCCTGGTATGGGAGAGGGCAGAAGGAACACCTTCCTAGAGGGAAATTTATGTCCTGCCTTTAGGCAGATGGGGGAGGGCAAAGAAAGCTTTTTGTGTTTACTTCTTGATTGCCTTCAGCTTAAAATAATTCTTATGCCAAATTGGCATATTTTGGGGTGGTATATTCTGACCCCCTCAGTCTACAACTCAGCTTGCTGATTCTGCTGGTCTGGACAGACTCCGTCATTCTGGACTGCCCTCACTCACACATCTGTGATCAGCTAATGAGTTGACTGGGGCTGGCTGGTGCAAGGTGGCCCCACTGTCGTGTCTGGTGGTTCGCTGGCTATCAGCTGCCGTACTGTGTTTGACTGGGTCACACCATCATTCAGCAGGCTAGCCTGGGCTTGCTCATCTGACAGCAGCAGGGTTCCTGGAGAGAAAGTGGAAACATGCAAGGCCTTTTGAGGCCTAGGTTTGGAAATAGCAAGGTTTTCTATGGGCCAAAGCAAGTTACAAGGCCAACTGTATTAAAGAGATGGAGAAACAGGCTCCGCCCTTGACTGAGGGATACTGCAAAGTGACATTGCAAGGTATGAGTACAGGGAGGGAAGAATTTGTAATTATCTTTAAACCTCTTACACTCTGTTCCAGGTAAAGAGGTTTCTCACTGTTCCCAGAGCAGGACCTTGCTTTTCTAACTCTGAACATTCGTTCAAGGTATTTCCTCTGCCTCCAAATTCAGCTCCTCATCCATCTTGGGGTTCAAATTCCACCACTCCTGCAAAGCCCCTCTCCAAAACTAATTCACCCACAAAACTTTTCCCCTTCCCTTCAGCTAAATGTGGCCTCTCCCTCTGAGGAAGTTGCAATGCTGCCACACACTCTACAAGCTCATCAATTCTAAAGTATTTGCGACCATAGGTACAGTTATTTGCAATTGAAAACAATCGTTTTCCATTTTAGTATACAAAATGGGTATGATTTAGGGTGATAGTTTCGATTAAATTAAACCTGCTGTGATTTCTTTGTTCACCTCTGCTGTAAAAAGGAAGCTGGCATCCACGGCCCATAACTTTGTAGCAAAATTATCACTTATGACTTTTGTGATTATCTTTACTGTCACTTTGGTGCTCAGGTTTCACTCTCTGGCCCGAAAGGACACCTTTCAAATTATCTTTGTTTTTAACGTTTAGTATTTTAGAAGATCCTAAATTTACCTTTAAATTTATGATGTAGAAGATGAGAATGGTGCTGGGTTTGGATTGAAATCTGTAATTTCTGTTCTGGATTTGAAAATGCAAAAAATATTACGCATTTGTTCGAAGAGTAGGAGAACACTTATTTTTGTTTATTGGCGCCCTGCATAGGTCCTAAATTCAACTGAAGTCCCAGGGGGCAAGGCACCTCCACAAGGAGTACTGTGCGACATAATGCTGGCGGTCAGTACTTCTAGAACATGGGAAAATAGATGGGTTCCTGGGCTGTCAGTTGTAGCCTATGTTCCAATTTACGTGCCAGTCTGCTGTTTATCAGGGCTGTTTAAAAGTTGTGTTTGTGAGAGAGTAAATCAGTTTTATTCCTTAGAGTAAAGGGAAAAAAATACACAGCTGTATACACAGCTGATAGGGATATAGTATTTTTTCTTCCCCTGGTAATGGTATTTCAAGATGATTCAAATATTTTGAGGTGGAGTGAATATTCTATTCTAGTGCCATCTCGCTTTGAAATGAAGAAGCTCAGACTCCGGGAATTTAAATCACTCACAACTATTTGGCAGTAATGAGACTGCTAAACATCAGGGAAAAAAAGAATTCAATGATAAATGAAGACTCAAATAAACTATATAAAAACAAGAAAACAAAATAAAACCAATACACACATACACACAGAATTTCTAAATCATGCATTTCTAAACTTTTTTTGCGCCATGGCCCCTTTTGGTTGTCTGGTGAAAGCAACATTTTCAGAGGAACTTTTTCTTTTTCCTGAAGAAGATTCGCCCTGAGCTAACATCTGTGCAAATCTTCCTCTATGTTGGATGTGGGTCACTGCCACAGTATGGCCAGTGACAAGTGGTGTAGGTCAGTGCCTCGAATCTAACCCTGTGAACCCAAGTGGCTGAAGCAGAGTATGTGAACTTAACCACTAGCCCACCGGGCCAGCCTCCTCAGAATAACATCTTTTAAATGCACACAATAAAATACATGGGATTAAAAAGAAAATTGATTATAAAGAAATACAATTATCAAGATATAAGAAAAATAAATTTGTGATAGAGTATATGTGGTTATATTAAATACCAAGATTTAATGTCAGTCTAATGACTACCAAAGTTTCAAAATAATAATGATTTTAACAATTTGAGAAAGTTGCAACAATTATAACAACACGAAACTATGTGTGATTTCCAGAGGTGGCAGAATCTCTGGAATTGCTAAAATTAATACATTTTACTTAGATGCTATTACAGATGCAATTTTTTTTTTTCTCATCCAAGTTACCCACTTTCTGGTGGATTTCTAACTTTTGTGGCTTCCATGAATACTCCCTCCTGGTGGGTGACCCCTCCCACACCGATGCTGGGCTTGCTGCCTTTGGCCAGTGGAATATCAGTAAACCGGACTTCAACAGAGTCATTGGGCCTGCCCTCCGGAAAGGCTGCCTTGCAGAACAAAGAAATCTGGTGTCACCTTTTTGAGTATGAAATAGCGAGAGAGCCACAGGCTTCCCAGTCATCCCAAATGAGCCCAACCTTCGGCCTTTAACCCCAAAAGTTAGCCCGGTGAGATCAGCAACCCACAGAACCGTGAGAAATAATAAACGGCTTTTTTTTTTAAGCCGCTAATTTTGGGCTGTTAGGCCGCGATACTTAACTGATATGGACCCCTAAATTCCATCCACTGACCCTTTGGACTCCAGATTGAGACCCATGAGTGTTTTCCACCATCAGTATTTCAAAGCTCCCACACTGTTTAGTGATCACTAACTCCTCGCTCCTCTAAGTGTGGGTGGCGGACCGGCGGCATCCGCGATTCCAGAGCTTGTTGGAAGCGCAGAGCCTCAGGCTTCACCCTAGACCTGCGCAATCAGAGTCTGCAATTTACAACATCCCCAGACGATTCCTGTGAGCGTTAAAGTCTGCAAAGCACTTAAAAGTATGCACATTAAAGTTTGAGAAGATGAGCCAATCCCTTATCTTATAATTCATCTTCCCTTTCAGAGACTTCTTTCACTCTCCATTAGAAATATTCTCTGGCTAAGTGTCTGGTCCGTCCCTCCACGGTGAGGTGAAGCTTTACCGCCTCCTATTCAAAAGCTCCAGGCGCGCAGTTTGGGGTCTAATGTGTCTGCGGGGCAGCGATGGTCTGTTTTGTGTCAAATGGGTATGTTACTGAAGGATGGGGCTGCTGGAAATACATTGAGAAAGGAACGAATAAACGAAACCTCCCAAACAACCACCAATAAAACTCTAGGCGCAGAAAATCGCTTTAGTGGCTAAAGTAGAACTCCTCCTACAAAGTTTGTTTAATTTGTTGTCTTTAAGAATTGGGAGGCGGGCCCGTGGCTGAGCGGTTAAGTTCGTGCTCCACTTTGGTAACCTGGGCTTCTCCGTCGGGATCCTGGCACCGACCTACTCTCTGCCTATCAAACCATGCCACGGCAGCATCCCACATAGAAGAACTGGAATGACTTAAAACTGGGATATACAACTATGTGCTGGGGCTTTGGGGAGAAAAAAAAAGGAAGACTGGCAACAGATATTATTCAGGGCCAATCTCTCCTCACCAAAAAGAAAAAAAAATAAAGAATTGGGCTGGCTTTGCCGGGTGTGGGCCCCTGGGGTGTTTGGCGCTGAGGCCCGGTCTGGGGCAAGCGGGCCAGGAGCCGGGGTAACAGGGTCTCCCTTCGTTGTCAGGCCACGTCCCCCCGGGCGCGCGGCGCGCGGTTTGTCCCCGCGCAGCTCCCATATAAGGCGGGACCCGCCCCTGCCTGGGGCGGCGCCTCAACCCAGCCTGCCGTGCCGCGCATGCCCGGCCCGCTCCAAAATCTGGCGCTCCTCGTTTTTCCGCAGGCTGGTTGTCGATTGCGCACCCAGCTCCGCGCCAGCAAGCGGGGACAAACCCAGGGTTTTCAGGGTTCTAGAAACAAAAGGAATGCTGATTCCGGGCCAGCCGCGGGGCTCTAGGGAAGCTGATGAAATAATGATTCCTTGTCTGAGTGGGTCACACGGTCGCAGCCGTCGTCTCCCTTAATGCGTTAACCATCTCCACGGAGCTGTTCCTGGTTTGCAGTAAGGCAGAAGCCTCAGAGGCGCCCAGTAACGCAGGCTGGAGGACTCCCAAAGCTAGTGGTGGGGTTGGGGCTCAAACCCAGGAGCCCAGCCTCCAACTTCTTGCAGCTCCACTACAGCTCGGCTTCCTAGAGGAGCAGCTCCTCCTACCCTGTCCTGCCCTCTTCGTTCGAACTGTGGGCGCTGCCAGCCAGCTTCCGGGTCCGCAGGGGCGGGGTCTGTGTGAAGGCAGAGCATCCCTTTGTGGCCCCATTAGGGCCATGGGGGCCAAGGTGGGTCTTGAGGGCGGGGCACCGTATTCGGTGGGCATGCCCGCCCGTACCTGTCAGCTGTGGGACGCGGCGTAGGAAGGTGGGGTCCTGGGCTTGGTAGGGTGGGCTGTTTGGGCTGAGCGGCTCTGAGTGGGGCAGCAGGAGAAACGCAGAGCTGATGCCTTGGTTAATGTGGCCCACAGGTAACCCTGTAGCTCACAGGTGGCTTCCTGGGTGTGTGATTGACTGACTGAATCGATTCTCCTGGGCGGGGGTTACTTCTACCAGAGGCCCTAAGCCTTAAAGAGAGGGTCGTCCCCACCCCTAACTCCCTTATGATTAAAACTAAACTACTAAACTGTAACGTAAGTGCCAAAAAGTCCAATTCAAATCTGATTTCAGCCAGTATAGCCATTCTCGCCCGCATTTAAAACATCTAGTACCCTTTTATTTTTATTTCTCGCTTCTTCAGCCTTAGAGTGGTGGAGAATGCCCTAGCGGAGTTTCCCAATAACGAGCTGTGATAATCTTCTCTATGCCTCAGTTTCCTGCTCTGTAACTGCACGAGCTAACTTCTGCACGGTGGGGTAGAGCCAGGTCCTTGTTAAGGGTTGAAAAACCGTGTTTTTGGTAATCTGACCCTCAGGATTGTGGTCCTTGCTCCGGCCCTAAATTACTGCGATCCTTCCCTCTTCCTCCTCTTCCCGTTTTTCAGGGGATGAGGGTGTGTTATAGCTTCCCGGAAATCACTCCGCCTGGGTCCTCTCCTGTGATTTCCAGGCCACTTCCTACATCGGGGATCTTTCTGATTTGGCGACCTCAGGCGGCGGCGCCCGGGCATCCCGCCCCGCCCCTCCGCCCCTCCGGGCCGCCGCCAAACCCCGGCGCACGGATCACGCGGGCCGGAGCCGCTCTGGGCATGCTCAGTGGCCCGGCAGGTGGGGCCGCCGCGGGACGCCAGGTCCGGCCGGGAGAGGAGGGGCCGGGGCTGAGAGGGAAGTGGGCGGGAGCGCCGCCGAGTCGCGAGAGTCGCCGGCGGCCGGGGGCGCCGGGCAGGTGGGAGCCCTCGCGGGCCGGGCCGGGATGAGCAATGGCATCGGTCAAGGTGGCCGTGAGGGTCCGGCCCATGAATCGCAGGTGAGTGGGGCCGCCTGCGCCCCCTCCCCCCCGGCACGCCCGCACCCGAAGGAAGCTGGTCTCCAGCTCTCCTCAGAGGCCAGCGTGGACTTAAATGTCACCCACCGGCTCCTGGCTGTGCCCCCTGGGGGCCTGGAGCACGTCATGCTTTGCTGTCCCTTTCACGCTGCCCTGGAGGGGACCCTCGGTGGAGAGTTAAGGAGACCAGAGAAGATTCGTAGAAACTCTTCCCCATCCCACTAACTTGAGGTTTGCTTGTCCCCCCTTTAAAAAGCGTCAAGGGATCACTTCCGTGAAGGCGTAAAATCCTTGGAAGGGGGGACGTGGGGGTGGTTGTCGGGGCACCACGAGCTGTGAGGCCAGCTTCCCTCGATTATGCCAACTCAGAAGTTCTGTGTTAACAATGTTACTTTTTAATCTCTTAGTAAGAGATGATTTCCAATCCTTGGATGTGAACCCGAAGTTTTGTGTGAACTGCTAAGTTTTAACCAGTAACTTAGCAGTTCTTAACTTCAGGTTAAAGGGCGGATGGGAAAACTTTTAACAAAGTTTTGACTCTGGGGGAAGAAAAACTCAAGGACGCTTAAGTACACGTGTTTGAAATATGCTGGTGTTAAGAGGGAGAGAGTTGTAAACACATTTAGAATTTAATCTTTTCGTATGTTTCTACAAAGTAATGCTTTTCAGAATGGTTTGACTCTTCGTTCACTGAAAAATACTCTGTGCTTCCTTTTCAATGACCTCTTTGTAATGTTTAGAAAGATGCTTTAGAAGAGTTGGCTTAACTTTAAAGAATGAAGTAGACCTAAGTGGGATATGTCCTTAGAGTCTATGGGGGCAGTTCACACAGACCATTTGTGTGTGTGTGTGTGGTTTTTTTTTTGGGCAGGGAAAGATTCGCCCTGAGTTAACATCTGTTGCCAATTTTCCTCTTCCTTTTTTTTTTGAGGAAGATTAGCCCTGAGCTAACATCTGCTGCCAATCCGCCTCTTTTTTTTTTTTTTTTTTTTTTTGCTGAGGAAGACTGGCTCTGAGCTAACATCCATGCCCATCTTCCTTTACTTTATATGTGGGACGCCTACCACAGCATGGCTTGCCAAGTGGTGCCATGTCCGCACCCCGGATCCGAACTGGTGAACCCTGGGCCACTGAAGCAGAACATGCAAACTTAACTGCTGTCCCACCAGGGCGGCCCCCCCTTCCTTTTTTTCTTTTTTCCTCAAAGCCCCAGTGCATAGAACTAGCTTGTATATCCTAGTTCTACGTCCTTCTAGTTCTTCTAGTGAGCTGCTGCCACAGCATGGCTACTGACAGATGGGTGGTGTGGTTTTGTGAGGGGGAAACAAACTGGCAGCTGTGTTAACACGCTGAACTTTGATCACTTGGCCGTCAGGGCTGGCTCACCATTTGTTTTTATTGGCTTCTCAGTCCAGTTGCTGGACATTTGACTTACCATATGGCCTTTCCACTTTCGTCATATGAGCTTGTGGAGGTCAATGTTTTGGTAGTTCTGACAGCTGATTGGCATATCAGAGATCATAAAATCAAGAGATTGCCAGAACCTTATTTGACTCATCTGAATCTTTTTTTCTATTGGCAAGGAGGGAATCCTTGTTCTAGTTTGTAACTATTGGAAACCAGTGCTTTTGTGACTTTTAAGTTATTTCTAAAGATTTTTAGGAAAGGAGTTTGACTTCCTTGTAAATTCTAAGAGAATATCTATGTCATACAAGACAAATAGACCCCAAGGTCATTTAGATCATTTAAACCGATTTTTCTTTATTCTGGATTTACATGGGTATAGGAATTCCTTTCCTTCTTTGGAATAATAATGAGCAAATTTTGGATTGTATTGAGTAACTTTAGAAAGCATTTATTAAGGGCCTATGAGATGCATGGCATTGTGCTGGGTTCTATCTGGGGAACAAGGTAAATGGGGTCTGATGAGAGTCTCCTAGGAGCCTCCTGTCTGGTGAGGGAGGGACTGCATGCTGGCAGGACTCCTGTCATCTCAGGCCTGGGGAGGGATACTGCGAGTGTGGTGCCTTGCCAGCGTAGGCCTGGAGCCCGGGTAGATGGAGGGATGGCAGGAAACAGGTCCAAAAGCCACATGCTTTGAGGAGATAGATGGCGTGATGACACTTGCGTTCTCAGCAGAGAACTCTGACGGTGGCATCATGATTAGGGCAAGAGGTAAGGAAGCCGCAGTCTGGGTCACAGGTGGAAATGGGAAGGCTGGATAGATACACTGAGACACTTCACTGGCGCAGTTGACAGGATTTGGCAGCTCATTGGATGGGAAGGAGAGGGATGGGGAAGAACGTAGAGTCATTAATGGAGATTTGATGCTTAAGGAGGTAGAAGACGTTTGGGGAAGGTGGATGATGAGGTTGGTGTGTTCTCTCTTGGAGATGTAGAGTTACATGAGATGCAGCAAGTGTCAAGTACAAGCACAGTGTCCTGCACAGAGCAAGTGCTGCCCATGTGTTGTCCTGTTCATTTTCTGGAGTGTGGGAAGAACATCTGTCTCTTTGCTGGTGTTCGGTAGACCTAAAACATGGGTTTAGTTCTCAGGTGATTTGAGGGTTGACATTTGGAAATCTTTTGCACATAAATGTTAGTTTCAGAAGGAGAAAATCATGTTTTTATGTATAAAGCACAGATACACATGCACACACACACAGAGTAGATTAAAAAAAAAATAGAATGCTACAGTGAGAAGAAAAGGGCACCCCCAGGGGTTAGACACTGGGACATGCTTTTCTTTAGGATTCGAGGGAAAAGACTGGCTTGCAGCTGGTGGAAGAGAACCAGCACAGCAGATTGTCACGGCAGGGAAAGGAGAAGTGTCTCCTGAAGGAGGTGGTGATCGTTGGTGTCAAATGTTGCCAAGATGGTGCCCTGATGATGCAAGATGAGGTCCTTGGTTTTGGAGACATTCAAGGAGAGACAATGATCCAGAAGTTGGCATTGAAATGGAAAGATGTCTACAAATGGCCAACCAAAAATACTTGACCTAACTCATAAAGAAAGACATGCAAATAATAATAGCAGGAAGAAATCATTTTTCACCAGTGAGACGGTGAATATTAACTGAACAACAAGTGCTGGCGTAGGAGTGGTGATGGAATCATAAAAGGACCAAACCTCTGAAACTTCCATACTGGGAAATTTGACAGGAGCTGTCAAGATTGGATGTTTATAAAGCCTCTGATAGGGCAATTTCATTTCTAAGAATTTATTTTATGGATTGTATTCCTACCTAGGAAGATGAATGTGTAAGGGTGTTTCTTGCATCATTGTTTGTAACAATAAAAAGTCATAAATGGGGGCTGGCCCTGTGGCCCAGTGGTTAAGTTCGTGTGCTCCGCTTCAGTGGCCCAGGGTTTCGCCGATTCGGATCATGGGTGTGGACATGGCACCGCTCATCAAGCCATGCTGAGGTGGTGTCCCACATAGCAGAGCCAGAAAGACTTACAACTGGAATATACAACTGTGTACTAGGGGGCTTTGGGGAGATGAAGGGAAAAAAAGAAGATTGGCACCAGATGTTAGCTCAGGGCAAAATCTTTAAAAAAAAGAGAAAGACCTTCATGTCGCCAACTTGATGGATAAATGTCTTTAAAAAAAAAAAAAGTTGTAAATGACCTAAATGTACAAAGATGGGGGATTTGTTAAATTATGGCCTATTCATTTAGTAGAATGCTGTGCAGCACTTATAAAAGAATGTGTTGATCTTGAAAGAGTTCCAAGATAGGGGATTAAGTGAGAAAAGCAAGATCTCTACACGTAGACATCCATACTACAGTAGAGGGGTGTGTGTGTGAAAAAATGTGTACATACACCCACGCAAGGCTGTATCTGTACAGAATGATTCATAGGAAGCCTAATAGTGGTAACTATAAGGAGGAGGACCGATGAATTGTTTTCTCTTTTTAATGTTTGAATTTTTGCTTTGCTCATGGATGGTTTTATAATTAATAATTAAAAACTTGTTTATGTAATTTGTAAGTTAACTAAAAAGTCATTGGCGTGGGAGAACGAATTTTTAGCTGGTTGTCTGGGAGGACTGAAGGACGTTGTTAAACTTTGTTCCAGTTTTATTGAGAGAGAATTGACATACAGCACTATATAAGTTAAGGTGTATAGCATAATGACTTGACTTACAGATGTTGTGAAATGATTACAGTAAGTTTAGTTAACATCCATCATCTCATAGATACCAAAAAAACAGTTTTTTCCTTGTGATGAAAACCCTTAGAATTTCCTCTCTTGACACCTTTCACATATACTATACAGCAGTGTTGAGGAAAGTCATCATGTTGAACATTACATCCCCAGGACTTATTTATCTTATAACTGGAAGTTTGTACGTTTTCACCACCTTCATCCATTTCACCCATTCCCCACTCCCACCTCTGGTAACCACAAATCTGATCTCTGATTCATGAGTTTTTATTTGTTTTGTTTTTAGAGTCCACATATATGTGAGATCATACAGTATTTGTCTTTCTCCATCTGACTTATTTCACTTAGCATAATGCCCTCAAAGTCCATCTATGTGCTCGCAAATGGCAAGATTTTCTTCTTTTTTGTGGCTGAATAATATTCCATTATATATATACAGCACATCTTTATCATTCATCTGTTGACGGACACTTAGGTTGTTTCCAGGATTTGGTGTTGTAAATAGTGCTGCTGTGAATATGGGCGTGCAGATATAAAGTTTTTTTTTTTTTAATGTTAGTTTTTAGAGTATAGGAGCTTTAGGCAAAGAGGAAGCAGCCAACAGAAAGGAAAGGCCTGGGGCAATTGGGAAGTGAGGATGGAGGTTGCAGCCAGGCTCTTAAAGGTTGGGGCAAGGTGGTGAGATGCTGAGTTTCTGAGCTAGGAGCCTTTGCAGTAACCATTGCTTGCAAGAAACACCTAATGCTTAATTCAGGCCAAGATGTGATGAGTTTGTTTTTATTACCTTATGGCTTTTGGTTAATGTGGCAGAAGTAGTAGTTTCAAATTTGAAAGAGCTGTTTTGTCGCGTCGCATGAGCAGCTGCCTTTACTGAGAGTTTGCTCTGTGCCAGGGGTACAAAAGGTGATCTTGGCAACAATCTTAGCACATATAGACTATTATTGTCATGCCATTTTAACAATTGGGTAGCATTGCCCAAAGTCAGTTTCTTAGGATAGTCACAGCTATGCTTTTTAAAATGAGTAAAATGTTAGCAGAAACTTAATTCGTTCATAATTTTTATGGGCAAAAGTTCAACATTTATGTATTGTCTGTATACCTTTTTCTTTGTGATTTCTCCCATTGTTCTTATGCCTAGTCTTTTTTACTGGTTTCATTTTTTTATAATTTTATAGGATATGTATCTTTTTTCACCTCTGAAGAGACAACAAATAATAATTTGGCAACTAATCTGTCCATTTCCTGTTGGTTTCACTTGCTTGTTTTTTCATGGAGACACTAGATGATTCTTCAGTGCTGTCCATCCTGTCCCATTGATCTGCCAGTGTTAACAGAGTCAAGGTCTGAGGGGTTCCAGTTTTGGCTCTTCTCGATACAAATAATCCATAATCAATCTATAAATCAAAGTTCGGGTTGAGTTTATTATGAGCTGAGTGTGAGGACTGTAGCCTCGGGAGGCTTTCTTCCCCAAGGAAGGAAGCATGTCCAGGAAATGGAGTGTACAGAGTGGTTATATACCCTCTTGGAGCAAAGAGCATATGTCACATATGACAGGAATATCTCTTTTACTACTGTCACGAGGTGCTTAGCTGGCACAGCAGGTCACTGGTCACAAAGTGAGCACAGCAGGTTAATAATTAATCCTTACTGTCCAGGAAGAGATGCTTATTTTTCAGGAAATGCCAATATGGGGGGAAGCTATATCCCTATCTTTCAGGGCATCATTCTTATCTTTGGGACATTGTCAGTGTTTAAAGCAGATGTACAATGCATGCTCAACAGGCCACGTTTGGCCCTTCCAGAAAAACAAGGTCAGGCCGAATTAGTTTTAAACCAGATGGCTTCCTCATATACTCCAATATATCTTACTGCTTTTCATTTATATTTATTATTGTCTTTTACAAGCGGGGGAAATTTGAGCAAGAAAGTTAAATTGTTCTAAGCCTCAGTTTTTGCAGCTGTAAAATGGTGATAGTAATTGTACATACCTTATAAGTTGTGAGACAGGATCTTTCTTCAGTCTTCCTTTTTGGTGAGGAAGATTGGCCCTGAGTGAACATCTGTTGCCAATCTTCCTCTATTTTGTATGTGGGTTGCTGCCACAGCATGGCTTGATGAGCTGTGTGTAGGTCCACACCTGGGATCTGGACCTGTGAACCCCAGGCTGCTGAAGTGGAGTGTGTGAACTTAACCACTATGCCACCAGGTCAGCCCCTTTTTTCAAATATTTTTAATTGTGACTCACAATGAAAAACACATTTTGAACTGAGGCTCTCTAGATATGTAAAAGATTCAGGAGGTGTTTCACTCTTGTATTTTCTCTTCTGTCCTATTTTATTCTATTCCGCTTCATTTTAAAAAGTGCTGTTTGCAGATCTACTAAATAGACTTGAAGATCCACTCGTGAGTTGTTGCAAATGAGATGTTAAAAAAGAAAATCCCAAATTTGGACATCTAATTGGCTTTATTCAGCTACTCATGAATCGGGCAGCATCCCACCTGGTAAACAGGAGTTCCTCGGGGCTGTAGAAAGTGGAAGGTTTTCATAGGGAGAAACTGGGTGGGACAGAAAAGTTATTAGCAAAAGAAGAGAAAGGATTGTTGGAGGCCAGGTTACCTTCCCTTAGGGGAGCCCAGGGTCCTATCTTGCAAGCCCTCACCAGGGCTGACCAGGGAAGTCCAGGCTGGTTGGCTTAAAATCCCGCCTGGGAGAGGCAGGAACCGCGCTTAGCTGGTTAGTGTTGCCGGGCTTAGCTACCTGCCTCCATGTGGGGCTTGTGTCTTTTCAGTGGATGTAAAGCGGGCGGGTGAAGCTCTCCACACAACTCCCGGCATATAGCGAGGGCTCTGTAAAGACTGGATATTGTTATTGCTCTTGTTTTTACTACTTAGGATGGTAACTTTATTCAATAACAAGTATTTAAAAAATGTTTTACCAAAAGCGTGTACTACGTGCCGGCCTGGGGCCAGGTGGTGGCTTCAAAGTGTGCTTGCTCATCTGGCCAGGCGGGTGCACCCCATTCCTTCCAGTGTCTGACTGAACTGCCTCTTCCTGTCATGTCTATCAAGTTAGAAAGAGAAGGAAAAGAGCAAGAAAGCAGCAGTGGTATTTTGACATGGATTAATTTCTTTAAAGTGTACTGAAATCTTCCCATTTTAGGAGCAAAGTAGTGCCAGGGGAACTCGTTCCTGGTGCGTCTCTTGTGTTAAGGCTGGGAGGTGGGCCTGCCCCTCACCGGGCATCGTGCTCCTTTCTTTACCGTGGCAACTTCGTTTCCTCCTCCCGTCAACTGACTGACTGAGGGCTTTTTATCCCCATTTTACAGAGGGGAGACTGAGACCCCTCAGACTATAATGGTGGGTTGGGCTGAGCTGGCTCCAGTTCCCTTCAGAGTCCTTTGTCTGGTGACTTGTTGCCTCGGGCTCGCTGGTGACAGAAGCCCTTGGCCTCAAGGGACTGCTGGTGTAGTGGCAGAGAGGGCGGGACACACAGCACGTAAAAATAACCATGGAATCTGTGTGCGGTTGAGATGGAGCGAGCCTCTGGGGGATTCCTGCGGCTAGGGGAAGAGGTCTCCAGGGCTTCCTTTGGTCTCTCAGATAAGAGGGTGGGGTGTGGATTGAGCCTGAAGGGGTGTTACCAGTAACCATTTAGAACTGATCTATTAAGTGCTTGACAATGCTCTTTGGAAGTTGGCCTCTTACCCTATTCTACAGATGAGGAGCAGGGCTCAGAGACTGAAACAGCCTGCCTGAGGTCGCACAGCTAGGTTATTGTGGAGTCTGGATTTGAACCCACGTCTCTCTTAGTCTCATTTCTAAAGCCCCTCCGTTATACAGAAGACTTAGATGAGAGGAGGGCAGGGGATGGGTGGTAGGTGGGAAGGCATACGGTAGTCAGGGATTTTAGATCAACTGAAGCTTTTTGTGAGACTTAGTTGAGGGCTAGGTAGGCAGGGTGTTGCGAGGACTTTGTCAAGCTTGGGAGTTTGGGCTTTTATTCTAGAGTGCTGCTCTGGCCAGTGTGGTAGCTGTTGGCCGCATTTGGCTATTTAAATTAACATTAAATAGAATTTAGAATTTAGTTACTCAGTCACATTTCAGATGCTCGATAGCCACACATTGAACGGCGCAGATCCAGAACACGTCCATCCTTGTGGAGACTTCTGTTGGGCTGTAAGGCTGAAGGGGTTTGAACCACAGCTCGGGCTTTGAATCCTAGCTTCATACCTTGGCACCTGCTGAGCTGCTCTGTGCTCCAGTTCCTTCATCTGTAAATGGGGATCTTCTCAGGGCCCAGCTCCGGGGGCCCAGGTGGTGGCTGACTGAGTTAACACTTGCCAACAGTAAGGGCTCTATAAATGTGGTCTGTGTTGTTCAGCACTGGGAGCTACTGGTGGTTTTAGAACAAGGTTGTCATTTGCCGCTTACTGTTTTCAGGAGTTTCATCTGACAGTAGTGCAGGGAAATAATACCAGCACCAGCACCAATGAACATTTATTACTGTTTGCCCAGTGCTGTGCTAAGTGCTTTTTATGCACTCTGATCCCATTGGCTTTCCTACCACACTGTAATGCAGGACCCCAGGCCCAAGATATCTGAGTGGGCAGAGGCCAGTGTCGGAAGACTGTAAAGAGAACTGAATTTGACCCGGGACGATGTGATTCTGGACCAGGTTGGAGTTGTAATAGGAGAGGGCACAGTGATAGGAAAGGATAAAACTTACAAACAGAACCCTGAAGCAGCTGTCACTGTATTTTCTGATTGTGAAAATAATGTCTTGGCTCATAAAAAATGTGTGCCATGCAGAAAAGTGTACCACAGAAATCAGATCACACATCGCTCATAATTCCATGGTCCAGAGATAACTACTTGTAGACTTTTGGCGCATTTGAATCCAGTCCTTTTTTCTCCGTTTGTGTGCGACGTAAGGTAATATATACACTGTTTTACATCCTGTTGTTTTGCTTTTGAAGAGACATTCTGAAGCCCAATCAGCAGGACGAAGGTGAAGAGTCAAAGATGCCTGAGTGGTCTGGCGCCGAATTAAGTGGAAGAATACCTTTCCCAGAGTCAGGATGCTGGGGATGAGCTGGGTGGGCTGGAGGGGCCTGGTGGTCAGTTGGGGTGGCTCAGGGCGCAGCTGCGGGTCCAGTGGTAGGAACTCGGGCGAGTCCCCAGCTGTGCAGATGCACATTTGGAGGTGGGTCGCTGTGCAGGTGGTTGTGGGTATGGTGGAGGTGCATGTCGTCTCTGAGGAAGGCCATAGTAAAGGAGGAGGGGCAGAACCGCATGACCTGGTTATGACACAGCTCTTCAGGCGGCTGGCTGAGTGACCTGGGCAAGTTGATTTTACTCTGTAAGGCTCAGTTTCTTTCTTGTAGAACAGCGATTCTCCAAGTGTACTCCAGAGAGAGGTGGGGATCACTGAGACTTTTAGGGGATTTGCAAAGTCAGGACTGTTTTTACAGTAATACTACTAAGATGTTATTTGCCTTTTTTACCCTCATCTTTCATGAGAGTACAGTGGAGTTTTCCAGAAGCTACACCATGTATGATGATAATGTGAGTCTGTGTGCTGTGCATCCTGTGTTTTAAAAATTTCTCAATTTTAATTTCTAATATGGTAACTATAATTAGATATATCTACATTAATAAAAGCTCTTTGGGCTCCTCAGTAATTTTTTTTTTTGCTGAGGAAGATTCACCCTGAACTAACATCTGTTGCCAATCTTCCTCTTTTTTGTTGTTGAGGAAGATTAGCCCTGAGCTAATATCTCTGCCAGTCTTTCTCCACTTTATGTGTGAGGCACTGCCACAGCATGGTTGACGAGTGGTCTAGGTCTGTGCCCTGGATCCAAACCGGCAAACCCAGGCCACCAAAGCAGAGCGTACTGAACTTAATCACTACGCCACAGGGCTGGTCCCCTCAGTAATTTTTAAGAGTGTAAAAGGGTCCTGAAGCTACAACATTTGAGAACTGCTGCTGTAAAATAATACTGCGCAAGTTGTTGAGGGGATCCGATGAGAGAGTCTGTGCAGCGGGTTCGGCACACTTCGGGGCCCGTAATAGCCTTTTGGTGAGTCAAAGCTGCTGTTGTTTCTTATCATCACCGTTGTTACTGGCAGCCACACTTGAGGAGGCAGGAGTGAAGGGCCAAGCAAAGAGAGAACGGGAGAAAAGCAGGAGAGTGGAAAATCAGGAATGACAGGGCGGGAGAGAGAGAGGGGTGCCTGCCTCAGGGGCGGCGCAGGCGGAGGCCAGGGCCCAGCTGGCCAGTGAGGCGATAGACTCCGGCTCTGGAGCGAGCTGTGTTGGTTGAGGTTGGGAGCCCGTGTCATGGGGCAGGAGGCTGGGGGATGAGGGCATGGAGGTGGCACCTGTTGCCTGCCCTTCCAGGTAATGGAGGGATTGAAGGAAGGAGAGAACTAATCCGTGTTCGCCTGTGCAGAGTTTGGCTCCTATAATAACGTCTTTCCAAACTCCTGTACTTGTGTGATGTGCGCAGCTCCTGGCCCTCTCCTGAGCATTGCAAGCCTGGACTCGGCAGAGGAGAGGGGTGTGTGTGTGTGTCTCTTTTTGTTTTAAAGGAGAAGAAAAGAAAGCAGACAGGGAGTTAGGGAGTTGGAGAAAGAAGGCTGCTGGGGCGGGGGAGGGAAGTGGGATGGCTAGAAAGAGCAGGCAGCTTTCTGCGGGGAGTGGGGACCTGTGGCTTCAGGCGAGATCCCCTGGGGAGGGCTGCGCTGTTCCTGACTCTGGAGTGTGGGCCATGTGGAGATTTTTTCCTTTGTTTTGGTGGGCTTGACAAGTGACCTGAAGCGAGTGACTGAGGATGTTTTTTCATGTGCAAAATTTAAAGGTATCTTAATATGTATGATGTACTTATATAAGATGTGAGTCCTGGTGTTTAAAAAAAGACTCTTCAGTGACATAGAGTATTTAGTAAACATAATTTGGTATTAAACTTTTGCCACTTTATTTTAGGTGAAAGAGAGAGAGTGTGTGTGTCCTTCTGTCTGTCTGTCCATCAGAGAGAGGTTATTTAGAAACGTCCAGTTGTGCAATACATAGCTCTGTGGTCTGAAGCTGATTTATTTTACATATCCTTATTTCATGATTAGTTTTCTAAATTGTTTCAATAGCTTTTGCTGCTTTTGTGGGTTCCGTAATTAGAATGCAGTCTTGCTAATGTTTATTTTGTGAAAGAAGATACATTATAGTTACACCTGCCGCCTGAGGGAAGATGTGGCGGTGCCTCAGTGCCCAGGACCCAGAGCCTGTGTTGACTTGGGCGGCTTGGGCAGTCTTCTGTCAGCTCCACTTACAGAGAAAGTCAAGGGAGAACTCCTTCGTGGGAAGGGGTCCTTGTTCTTGGGATTCAGCCCACCGATTTCCCCTCAGCCACAGAGTGGGTGGCTGCCAGCAGGGCCTGGGAGCTTTCCTTTGCTCTCACCCCTCAGCTGAGCATTTGGGTTCACTGCTCCATCCAGGTCCAGATGCATTCATTATTCATTGTTGCTGCCCAGCAGAGGGGAAATAGCTGTTTCTGTCATCAGCAATCTACTCACAAACACTTTGAGCAAATTTGAATGGGATATGTAGAATTTAAAATAAGTGGAGAAAGTGCTTTCACTGTAATGGTGTTAAATAATTTTTGTCATCAATCACTATTTCTAGCCACTCATTCACTTACTAAGAATTCTGCTAAATCTTACACTACCATTATCTAATTTACTTCTTAACAACAATTCTGTACGAGGGAATACTGTTAGCTCTGCTTTATAGATGAGGGAGCTGGGAGTCAGAGAAGGATCAGGTGCTGGCTCAGATATCACTTCTTCAGAGAAGCCTTTATTACGTTACTCTGGTTTTCTAGTTTCGTAGCGTTTACCATTATCTGAGTTTGTGTGTGTGTGTGGATATGTGCATGTGTGTGTGCATATGAATGTATTTTTGTTTGTTTGTTTGTTCTCTCTCTCCTTCTCGCATGTGAACTCTGTGAGAGGCAGTAACCTTGTCAGTCGTGTTCATGGCTATTTCTCCAGGGCCGAGAACAGTACCTGGCAGAGAGGGGTACTCAAAATATTTGTTGCATTAACAACTGCCACTTCCCTCCCTCTTGGTCTTTCAGTTTGTGGATGCTTGTGAGGAATTAGGAATCTGTAGCCCAGCATGTGTATGATGTCTCATGTTGCTTCTCATGAGGAGGAAGAGAGAATCTTGATGATCCTCCTATTGGGTGTTTAGGAGGAAGGGAGCGGAGGAAGAGAGCTGAGAGAGAGCCTGGGTAAAGAGTGACAGCTTCAGCACTTCCCCTGTGTGTTAAATTAGCTGTACGCAGATTACACATCAAATACATATTGTATTTATCTCTTATGATTAGAGAATTGGAGGCATAACTCTCTTACTGTTTAAATGATACATAGTTTATGGAACAAAACATCTTGTTCCTTTTTTCAGAAAAAGTTTTTTTTACCTTTTTATTTTAAAATGATTTTAGACTTATAGGAAAGGTCCTATATATGCTTCATCCACCTTCTGCTAATATTAACGTCTTATGTAACCATCGTACAGTTATCAGAACCAAGAAATTAACATTGGTACAATGCTATTAACTAGACTATAGTTTTCCCACTAAGGTCCTTTTTCTGTTCCAGGATCCAATGCAGGATCCCACATTGCATTTAGCTGCCACGTCTTCTTAATCTCTTTTGCGCTGTGACAGTTTCTCAGTCTCAGAAGAGTGTCAGTCAGTTATTTTGTAGAACAACCCTCAGTGTGGGTTTCTCTGATGATTTATCATGATAAATTGAAGTTACGCAGTTTTGGCGAGAACACCACATAAGTGATGCTGTGCCTTCCATTTCGTATCATGTCAGGGGGTTCATGACGTCACTATGTCTTATTACTGTTGATGTGGACCTTGATCACTTGGTTAAGGGGGTGTCTGCTGGGTTTTTCCACTGTAATGTTTTTGAAATAAATAAGTATCTTGAGGGAGATATTTTACAAGTTTTTGACTTCAGTTTGCAAGAGTATTTTTCCCCCATGGGAATACATTTCATATTTTCTAATAAACGTTATTATGAATATAAGATTCATTTAAAACATTTCTTTCCGTTTGACTTAGTGAAAGACGATTTATCATGTTATTTAAAATGAAGGACATTTGTGTTTAGGAAGGCTGATGATAGTGGTACTGGACTGTGTGCTTCCACCATCTACAGTAAGACATTTATCAGCTCGGCGCACTTCTACTCTCTATTTCATTTTAGAAAAGAGTTGTTACCCACATTGATTTTACGATCCGCACTTTGAAAGACGCTACTGTAGTAAGTTTGCTGTCCAGAGCAGAAGTTGGTAACATCTGATTTTCGTACAGGAGAGAACATTGAAATTAGGGTGCCATTAGAGTCAAAGTCACTCAGTCCTGTTTCCTCTTGGAAGCCAGCGGGGGCGGGGTGCTGGGGGGGACTGCTCACCACCCCAAGAGGATAAACAAAGCTTAGAATGAGAATTTCAAACTTTTCAAAGTCTAGGATCCTGAACCCTCCATGGATTGCCTACTTTCATGAGCCTTCTTTCCTGAGTCCTTGTGGCCTCGGGGGCTCTCACCTGGTTGTACCTGCTGATGCTTATTTTCAGGGTTTTATTGACAGTCTCAGCCATCACAGTGATTCTGTTTGGGGTACAGGTAAATCACTTGGAGAGCTCCTTCTGAGTGGAACTTAAAGTTCCCTAGGGAGCTTTCAAGAAAAAATGATTCAGGGTAGTGGAAACTAGCTCAAAAATGAAAAAAGTTGCAGGAGATAAAGCTTTTAGAAATAGATTTTGGTCTGTTCTCTTCCTTTTCCTGAAGTTAGTGTTTTCATATGAGCTATGTCAGCTTGATCAATAGAAAGGTAATTGTGAGAAAAATAGTCGTTCTCGGCTGGTGCTCATATATGATGATCCAATTAAGGAACTTTTCTTCTTTTTTAAAATATTTTTAAAATTTTCCTTACAAAACGTTGCCAAAATAGTACAGAGTTCTCATATACCTTTTACCCAGCTTCCTCAAATGTTATCATCTTATATAACTATAGTATAATTAAAAATCAGGAAAGTAACATTGATACAGTACTATTCACTGCTCTTGCTTGTTCAGATTTCTCAAATTGCCAAGTAATGTCTTTTATTCTGGTCCAAGATCCAGTCCAAGATCACACAATGCATTTAATTGTCTTGTAAAACATCTTAATTAGCATCTTGTTAATTAAGCTTTTCTTGTTCATAGGGCCAACTTGCCTATACTGGTATGATATTAGGGGTAAGAACAGATAACATTTCCCCCAGAATTGCTCTCTCTATTCAAAAGATTGAGGAATTATGCCTTCTTGCATCCTTTGTTGGAGTATAGGCAGGCATTTTGAGCTGTTAAGACCTTGGTTGGATTAATTGTTCAGTTCCACATGTCAAATGAAAGGGATACGTGGGGACGTTTAATCCTTGATGGGGTGGAAAGAGTTGGAGTTTAGAATGCAGGTTTCAGTGTTGTGTCAAGGATTGGTTTTAGGCAAAATTAGTTAAATCTATAGTACAGGGGCCAAAAACTCAGGGCCCACATGGACCAGGCAGGCCTGCAGTAATCCATATTAGAAACCCTGAGCATGGGAGAGGGTAAGTAGCAGGTTCTCAGCTTCTGGGTCAGGGAGGTAGTCTTGTGTGGAGGGCCACTTGCCAGCTTCTGTGAGAAATTTACCCCCACATTTTAATGGCTTAGCACTAAAGTTACCAAAGAAGTTTACCGTTTCTTTATGTAAGCAGATCACTGTGTGTGGTTTCCGTCAGCAGGTGGCTTTTCTCCTTTCTCCCGGAGCCTCCACTCTCTGAGGCTGCTCTGTCGTCTCTCTGCAACCAGTGGAAGGGAGCTAGAGGGTGGGGGATGTGCACCCACTTCTTGACGTGCACCCACTTCTTGGCTGCCTTGGCATGGAAGAAACAGACATCAGTAGTGCTCACCTTCTCTTGGTCACATGGCCACACTTGAGTGCAAGGAAGGCGATGAAGTGTAGTTACTGGCTGGGAAACCACTTTCCAGTGACAATTCCATACCATATAAGGGAGGAATTATCTATTTCTACTGCACCCATATCTAGAGAGACACTTTCTCCATTCCTACCAGTGATGCCAGTCTGGACCGTTGCACTCGCCATCCGCTCTGCTGGAGGTGTTCCTTCCCCGGATGTCCACCTGTCCCATTTCTTCCTTCCTTAGAGGTTTTGCTTAAATGTCACCTCCTCAACGCAGTTTCCTCAGTTATCCCATTGTCAATAGCACCCCCAACCCTGGTGTTTCCTGTCCCCCTTCTCTATTTTTTCTCTTTACAGCTCTTATCACAATTTCGCCTACTGTGTATTTTCATTATTTATTGGTTTATTTTCCAAATCTCCCATGAGGACAGGGGCCATTTCTTTCTTGTTCTTGGATATCTTCCTTGTGCTTAGCATGTAGCAACTGTTCAAGTGTTGAATAAAATTGGGAACTTGGACTGTTGAAATCCTCAAAATTTCAAATGTTGGCAAGGATTATAGCTAGCACAACAAGCCAACAGATTCCTGTGCAGGTCCAACAGACCATTCGGATGTGCTGCCAGCTGCCATCCTGGGCCTTGGGTGGAGGGCCGGGTGCCGGGGCCTGGAGCCCGAAGGCGGGGGTTTGCACTCCCAGTCTGCCAGTTGCTTGTGGTGTGAGCTTGAGTGTATCACTTCACTTCTCTGCACCTGAGATCCTTCTTCTAAAACGTGAGTCCAATAGTCCCCTCTCCTTTTCCTCTTGTGTTACTATGATGATTAAATAAAGTAGATGGTACATAAAAACGTCCAGTGTACGGTAGATGCTCAATTAATGGTTGCTCAATTATTGGACTTACTGTCTGTCTGAGCTGGGCCCTGTGCTAAGTGCTGGGAGAACACGTGCCAAGTGGGACAGTCCCAGAAAGCTTCCAGGAAGAGGGGAGGGGGAAGCTGGATCAGGACACTGTAAGATGGGAAAGAATCATAGCAGGGGAAAGATCTTTCAGTCATCAAGTATTTATTGAGTGCCTCTGCATACAGGGTTCTGTTCAAGGTTTGGAGATTCATTGATGAACAGGGTGGATAGAGTGGCTGCTCGCAGAGAGCTTATATTCTAATGTAATGCTGTCTAATAGAAATGCAACGTGAACCACATGTATAATTTAAAATTTACTGGTAGTCACATTGAAAAGTAAAAAGAAATAGATGCAATTAAACTTTAATAATTGATTTAATTTAATCCAGTATATTAAAAATATTATTTTAATATGCAATCAATAGCATAAGTATTACTGAGATATTTTACATTCTTTTTTTGTATGAAGTCTTTGAAATCTGGTATGTGTTTTACACTTACAGCACAACTCAGTTTGGACGAGTTATATTTCAAGTGCTCAGTAGCTTCAGGCGGCTAGTAGCTGCCATATTGGGCAGTACAGGTCTAGTGAGTAAACAATAGATCGTATGTAATGGCAAGTGGTTGAAAGTTCTATAAAGAAAACAAAGCAGAGTAAAGGGACAGATAACCATAGATAACTGTGGTAAGGGAGGGACTCTGTGCAGATGAAAGAAGGTGATGAACCGTGGGATTATCTGGGAAGAATGTTCTAGGCAGAAAGAATTGCAGGTACAAAGGCCCTGTGGCAGCAGCATACCTGGAATGTGCACTAGATACTGGAGGCCAATGGGGCCTGAGTGCAGTGAAGGAGGGGAAGTACAGTGGATCATGTAGGGCCCAGGAAGCCATGGGAAGGTCTTAGGCTTTCTTTTAAGTGTGGTTAGGGCCATTGGAAGGGCAAGAGTATGGAGTGACCTGATCTAACTTACGTTGTCAAAGGTCTCTTGAGCTGTTGGTGGAGAATGGACTCTAAGGGAGCAAGAATAGAGGTGGATGATTTGAGCAAGAGGCATGGAAGTATATGATCATGATCATTCATATGATCGTTTACCCTGCAAGCATTCATTGACCACCTGCGAAGTGCCAAGCCTTGTGTTAGGCACTGGGGACACCAATGGGCGTGGTGTCTGTCCTCAGGGAGCTCAGGCTATTGAGTGAGTGACCAGCTAGTTCAGAGCAGAAGGGTTGAAGAGAGGAGCAGAGGGAGAAGGCAGGGAGCCATTCTGTTGAGGAGGCAGGTGTGATGGCACCTGGCTATGCTGGTTTTTTTTTGCTCGTCTGATCACCAGGCTAGAGCATCAGGGTAAAGAGCTTGCATTTAGGTGATCTGTGATATCCTTCTAGCACTGAGATCAGCAGCCCTTATTCTGTTGTCAATGGACAGCCGCTGAAGGTGAGTTGGGGAGGTGAGGGCCGATGCTCAATGTATGGTGAGGTCAGTGGACCACTGTTGAAAGGAGGAGGATGGCGAGAAGGGAAGGTAGGAACTCTCCAAAGGTAGGCTTTTCCCCAAGGGAGCTTTATTTCCAGCCTGCACTTTCTACTAACAGATAGTTTTCAAATTTTCTGCCCTTTCTGATGACTAGTAAATGAGTTAAAGAATCATTGGAAGGAATTCATTCCTCCTTCTCTGGAACATAAGTGCTTATGATCTGGCTTGATTGTTTCTAATTTGATCTTGGCTGGAATTCCTCTCTGTTTTGATTCTGAAGAGTCAGAGGATTTCCTGGTTGTTTCTGCTTGGGCCATCTTTCCGCCTTTCCCTTTTATTTTACTCTGACTTTGGAGAGAGAGCTGTCACTAATCAGTCCTGGATAAATCTGATTTATTTGCTGCACCATCTTCCTTAGCTTTTGGAGCGTGTTTGTAGTTATTGATTTGCCATTTCTTATTCATTCGTTCATCCATTCAGCAGACATTAAGTACTTTCTGCATATAAGAAACTGCTTTTTTCTTATGCAAGCTTTTCCTTGGAAGGATGCCTTTGGACTGTGGTTTGATTAAATTAGTGAGGCAGAGATTTCACTGCCCTGTAATCCCAAACTTTCTCTCACAGTGCTCAGTATAGTGAAGGTGTGACAGGGGCATGGATGGGAAGCGTAGGTAAATCAGATGGTCCTAGGATTGCATCCTGGCATTGCCACTAACTACTGGGAAGTGCTTGCATAGAGTAACTTATAATTTTATCTTCTATCTCTTAGGATTTTTACATGAATATTATGATAATGAGCGGAATCTTATATAACTCAATAATGACTAGATGGAGTCCACTAGTCACCAAGTATTAGGTTCTGCTGTGTAGATAATAAAGTACAGTAGGTATTTGGAGAAAGGAAGATCAGTGTGAGCTCAAGTCTGCAGGCAAGGTGTTATGGCAGAAGTTAAGCTTTGGGGTCCAATTAGGCTTAACTTGGTGAAGAGGAGGTGTTTTCCTGCTGACGTTGACATCCATCCAACCATGGAGCTTTCATTGAGGCCTTTCTTTTGTCAGAGGTGAACAACAGCATGATCCGGTTCTCTGGTCACTTGTGACCTAGCAGGAGCAGCAGAAACAGAGAGAACCTCACAAGGTCTCTGGGTAATAATGGTGTGTTGAGTGCACGACAGCATGGGGTGGGGAAGTGTGAGTGGAGCTCCTTCTAAGGGCTGAGAGAAACATTCTAGAGGATTCCATGACTGAAGGCTGGGCTCTGCAGGATGAGTCAGCCAAGCAGACAAGATTGGCAATAGCACTTTAAGCAGAAAGGATACAGAGGCCTTAAACTGCGGAGTACGATTAGGGAGCTGCAAAATGTTATGGCCTGGCTGAAACTTCAGGTGGCTGCTGAGAGTGGAGGCTGGAGATGTGGGAGGTCCAGATGATGGGGGTGCCTTGTTTGACCAGTTGTGCAGTTTGGACTTTATTATTTCTTCCTATCCATTGTTCTAAAAATGATTTGACTTTAAGCTGATTCTGTAGGTAATGGGAGCCATTTTACAAATGGGTGTAGCATGGTGAGATTTGTGTATTACAAAGCCAGGGAGTGAGACTGACAGCTACCAGACCTGTTTGGGAGGCCATCAGCTATGGCTGGACAAAGAGGGGCCCGAACTAGTTGGAGTGGATCCATTCTCCCACTCGCCTACTCAGCCACTGTCCTTTCAGACACTAGCAAGTCAGTGATATATCCACTCAACTACCCATCCTCATTGCCCATTCACCCCATCCACCCACCCACCGACCCCCCCCCACATCCTACCAGCTACCTCTCTGATCACCCAAACCCCATCACTCACCTACCCGCCAAACCAATCAAACAACCATCCTCCGTTATTTATTAAGCCCCTGCTCTGTCCCAGGCTCTGTGCTGTTGATTGGGATACTGTGAAAGGAAGACTGGCACATTCCAGCTCTCCTGCAGCTTATGATCTAGTTGAGGAGACATATATTGTGAAAATCCCACAAATGGGTATTTATTTAGAGGTTGAGGGAAGTGCTTTGGAAGAAAAAGAAAAAGCTTCTATAAGAACCTGTAATACAGAGACTTGATCCAGGCTAGGGAGAAGGGCCCAGGAAATCTGCCTGGAAGAAGGACATCCAAGCTCAAGCCTGAAGGATTCAAGTGATATTTAAGAGTTAAGAGTGACAGACAAGATGGAGGTGGGAGGAGGAATGGGTGACAACTCCCAGGTGGCTGAGGGGATGGGCTGCGTAACAGGTCTTTGGCCAATTTTGAAATAATCCAGAATGTAGTATGTCCTACACCAAAACATGCTAGAGAGGTCTGGGGGAAGAGTTGGTGTAGAGTCATGGACGTGCTTCCATGATCCTGGCTCTTTCTCACTTGATGGTTCCCCGAAATCTGTTTCTTTGCCTTCTTAACAGAGAGAGTAAACTGACCCCTGGGCACCTCTTCTTTCCATCTTTTGTCCATAACAGACCACAAAGTAGACGTCAGTGTATTGATACAAAGAGATTCCATCCACCCATCATTGATTGATTGATTGATTGATTCATCATTCACAAACTATTTAAATGTTGCCGGGTATGTATAAGACCTTGTGCTAGACCAGTAGTTCAAGGTGTTTGGTTTTGGGGACTCTTATACTCTAAAAAGTTATTGAGGACCCCAAAGAGCTTTTGTTTTTCTGGGTTATATCAATCTATGTTTGCCACATTAAAAATTAAAACAGAAAATTTACAACATAGAAATATGCAAGCACACATTTCCTTAGCCATCAGAATGGTTCATCATCACATCTTGTAGCCTCTGGAAAACTTCATTGTGCAGTCATGAGAGAATGAGAATGAAAAAGGCAAATCATGTCCTGGTGTTATTATGAAAATAGTTTTGACCTTGCAGAGTCCCCCATAACCTTTTAAAGCTGCTGGGCTGCCTGTTGGGGATATAGTGGTGCACAAGCCAGGCATCCTTGCCTCTCTTGGACCAGGTCTTGTGGTGCTACTGAAGCCCATGGTGAGAGTCAGCATGTGACTCCCAATTGGGGCATCAGGGAAGGTACTAGGAGGCAGAGACATCTCAGCTAGACCTGAAGTGGCCTTAGCCAGGGAGGACCAGTGTAGCACGGGGAGGGAGAAGCATGGGCGAGATCCAGAGGCCTCATTTGAGGAACTGAAGGGAGTTGGTCATGGCTGCACGTCGGCAGTGCATTTGCTGGCAGTCATCTTTCTCTGTGTGGCTTCAGTGGGATATGATTTATCCACTTGTTTGTTTTCAGAGGTACAGATGGCTGTTTTCAGGTCCCTTCGCTGTGTGACTTGTAGGAAGCTAAGGGCCTTGTTTCTTCCCGCTCCTGTTGGAGAGCTTCCTATTTCAAGTGCTGAACTGGATTTGTTGAGCTTTGAAAATGCAAACAGAGCAGAGCCATGAAACATGAGGGGGCTCAGAGGAAGCGTCAGTGTGCAGCATAATGGAGGCTGAATTAACAAGCATGATTAATCATAAAAGAATGGAAGGTAACACTTGAGAGCTGAGGACTTGAGTGGAATAGCAGTAGAACTGCTCATTTGATGTCATCGTATTATCTCAAGATGAGGCCTATTGGCCTCAGACTGTGAGTGCCATTACATTATGTGCCAGCTCCCGCCTCCTCCTCCTGGCCTGAGGTCCAAATTAAAGGTGTAGGTATTAGACCAGGTGCAATCTGAGACTTCCTTCGCCCTCATATAGCTGGCGGAGGAGGGGCCTGCTTTATTGTGCATAGGCTCTTTGGTCAGCTGAGCCCCAGAAATGAGGCCAGACCTATTTCGCTCTTTGTCTCTGTCTTATTGCAAAGATCGAGGTGATATCAGACGGCTTTCTCATGTCAGGCTCTTCTGGCTTGATGACAAGGTTCTTTCTTTTATTTCTGCCTGTAAATTGTGGTAGTGTATTCAGTTTCAAGGAATCTGGGATGAATTCTTGAGTGTTCAGAACCTGCTAATATTGCCCCTGCATTACGGCTCTGGGGAATGGCAGCTTCATTCTTTGAAAATTGCACACTTGGAGGGCATCAGGAGGTGAGCATACTGTCGAGGAGTCAGAGGACTGAAGATTAGGGAGGTGCTGCCTCTGCTGAAAGGAGAGAAGGAAATGAGAGAAAAAGCGCCTCACTAGTGGTTTCCTTAGTAAACTCTAAATAAGAAGTTAGAAAACCTGAACAAATCAAACCTTATTTACTCCTAGCTGGGTTAAGTCATCTTTTACTTTGTTAAAAGTAATCTGGATTAGTTTCATCACCTTGGCCAGCATTTGCCTTGCTTGCTCTCTCTCTTAGAGGCACCCTGGGTGGGAGAAGATGATAAAACCCAATAGAAAGTAGTGAAGTTTGAGAAGCCACAATCAGATCCTTTAGATTTGCTGCCGATTAGACATTTAAAAAAAGTTTTTTGCTGTTGGAGGCATAATCCCTTCTCTTAGTCTCACAGTTTCCCATAGGAGTCTCAGCTCCCATGTCTGGAGAGCCAGGTGGATGCTGCTAGCCAGAGTGGGCTGGGTGGGACTGTAGCGGGAAGCCGCCTCTGCTGTCCTATGGAATGTGGACACAGGAAGGCCATGTCCTCCCTATTTCAAAGAAATCGGAAACCCAGATTTTTACATAAAATCTTCTGATTTTTAAAATACTGACAACTAATTAAGGATGTTTTCGAACCCAGAGTCCACCAGTCCTAGCCCTGGGATGCTGTTGTAAAACTTCGGGTTTAGAATGAATGTTTAAAAATCTTTCTCCTTTATTTAAAACTCTTTGTTTACTTTAGATCCTTTCCCCTTACCACTTTCCTACCATATTAGTGTTTTCAATATTTTAGGGAGGTATCATCTTTGAATGTTCTTCGCTTTTCCCACTGTTGTGCCACAAGCATCCTTGAATTTCACTGAACACTTAGAGATGCTAGTCCTTTCCTGGTTGCCCCGAAGATCAGGAAAGAGGGGACGTGGTGGGGGTGGGGGCTTCTAGCAGATACAGCTCTATAGGGAGCATCTGTGAGCTGTGCTGGTGATGTTGAGTGAGGGTAGCAATTGCCTCTCTGTAAGTTTTGTCTTTCACGGAGAGCTTCGGATCCGTCCTCTGAACCTTGGAGCCCTCTCTCAGATGGGTAAGCAGGCGAGACTCATCCCCCTTTTATGGATGGATAGACAGGCTTAGTGGTCCTCAAAGCCTTGGTCAGTTAGAGGTCCATAGCCGGAAGCTGGCTCTTTGGACTCTGAAATGCTCAGCTACATCGCTCTAGTTCTGTGCATGTCGCCTGCCTGCACATGAAGGCATTTTCTCCTTTGCTAAGGGTTTTGGTGGCCTGCTTAGTCTTTTTCCCTGTCTCTCGTCTGGTTTCATGCAGGTCCATGACATGGTTTGTTTTCTCCTTTGGGTTTTGGTGGGCGTCTGATCATGGATGAGCCCCAGGTTGTCCCTCTGAGACATTTAATGGGGGAAGTAGAGAAACCAGGAGGTTAAGACACTGGCCTCACATCTCAGCTGATGGCGTCCCACTCGAGAGAGTGGGATGTAACTGGTATGGGGTGTAGCTGGCATCAGCAGTTGTAAGCCCCCAGGAGACTGCTGTGTGTGGCGGAGTCAGAGAACCCTGGGTTGGGAGTCCTTGTTGGGAGTTTGATGTTCTGGCTGTATTTGAGGCACCAGATGCCCCCGATAAGGGTTAGCGTGCTCTCTTTCTGTTGGTGCCTCGTGTTCCCAGGTGACAGCAAAATGAAAATCTGCCCGAGTGTGGCTTCTTCTTCCTGTGTTGTTTCTTTGCTGCAGTGTGAGTGACATCACTGCTCAGAAAGCGCAGGTGAGGAATGGCATTCCCTGTGTCTGAGGAGTGGAAGCCAAGGCTGGCAGGGAGTAGCTCTTTGTCAAGCCCGAGGGTGTTTAGGCACAGAGCAAGGCAGTATGACTCAGTTTAGTGTTCTGAGAATATCCTGGAAAGGAACTTTCTCGTGACCTACACCCCTCTCTCCCAGTACTCCCAGTATAAACAGTGTGGGTGCTGCTTTAGGCAATGATTGGGCTTCCTTTTTGGACCAACTTTGTTTCACTCACCATGTCAGCTGAAGTCAGGTCTCTCCTTGGTCTGGCGTCCCACACCTGGGGTGGGGCGAACCACTCATCCAACCCCCAGACTGACTTTGCTTTACAGCCTGTGTGCTTTCACCCATGTGGGGTGATTGTGAGCCGTTGAAGGGCAAGCACTGTGATTACATGTCTGTATCCCCCAGAGAGCCTCATAAAGGGGAGACATGGGCATTTGTCCGTTGACCTTCTCCTACCTCTGGTCACTGTTGCTCTCTCTAATTTAATGTCTGAGTGAGCGTGGCCAGCTTACTCCACGGGAGGGGTAGGACAGGGCTGCTGGGCACGGTGGACAGCGTGCATCCCATGTCTTCAGACTGGACACTCAGTAAATAGTCAGAATGACTGAGCATAATTCACAAGTGTTTAAAAATAAGTGAAAGAACTTAGGTGTTTCTGATATTCTTGTCTTTGTTATGAACCGTGGCCTCTGGATTGTGTTGATGAAGATAAATGTTTATAAACAAAACTTATAAAGATCAACTATATGGTGGTTCTTGATGTTTTTTTGAGATCTGGCTAGAAAATTTGGCAAAATGTATTTTCTGGATTCCCTCCATTTCCACCCATTTTGGGAAAGTACTGGAAAGGTTATGTAAAATGAATCTCCCTACCAGAATGTAAACTCGCAGAGGGCAGGGCTTCCTGTCGGTTTTGTTCACTGGTGTTTCTCTGGTGCCTCAAATAATAGAGGCACAATAAGCACTATTTGAATAAATGGGTGAATCCTGGATTTGTGATGTAAATGAACGCATTGGTTGTCTGCTGTGTGCCTGGCCTTGTGTTGCCTGCTTTCTTCTGTCACATCTTTCAGCACAAAATTATACATCAGGGAAGCCTAGTACTCACAGCATTGCTGCACAGTCAGTACTTTTCAGCACCCCTGTGATAGGTTGTATTCAACCATTTTACAGGTGAGGAAACCAAGGCTCTGCAAAGTTAAACGAGATGCCAAAGTCACAGAGCTACTAAGAGTCAGGATTTGGACACAGGTCCATGAAGCCCACTGCTTCCCTCACAATTATTACGCTGCTCTGCTTGGCAGCATCAGATGGGGTGTTGGGTGCTGTGCTTGGTGCAAAAGCTACACCAGACCAAGATTCTATCTTATTCTGCTCTGACTCGAAGTGAAGTCTTTTGAAAAAAAAGTCCTGCAATTTAGTATGTTGAAGCATACTTTTCTCTTTTCTGGTATCGTTAGCTGGCAATGTCGTAAAAGGAATCAATCTTCTTTTTACAGGCCAGCTATTGTGGTTTTTTTTTTCCTCAAAAGCTGTCAGTGAGAACATTTTTCTAAAATAGAGATAAACCTGGAGGGAGAATTGTAGTGATAGTGTGGGTAAGAGCAGAGAAAACTCATTTCTTGATGTTTTGTGGCGCTGCAGCATGAAACTAGGATATCTTTGGGCATTAAATAGTTGATTTAATGTCTGAACACAGGAAAACAAGAGAAATATTAATAGATACAGTGACACGTCGCTTAATGACCTGGAGACGTTCTGAGAAATGCATCGGAAGGTGATTTCTTCATTATATGAACGAATAGAGTACGCTTACACACACCTAGATGGTATAGCCTAACACAGACCAAGGCTGTATGGTACTGATCTAATGGGACCAGCATTGTATATGCGGTCCCTTGTTGATCAAAACGTCGTTATGCAGTACATGAGTGTACTCTTATGTTCTCATTGTTTATACTTACACCACCCTTTTTAAACTTCCACTTTTTCATAAATATGTTGCTTGTGTGTTTTGGAGAAGCATATCAAAGAAGTTTGGCCATATGCATGTCCTTGCTTTTCCTGTTTCCTGTGACTCAAAAGAGACAGAAGGTCCCTGTGCCTTGGTTCTGGAGTCAGAGTCATAGCTGTGGGTCTGTGGGAAGAGCTGAGCTTCATTTCTGCCTTTGGAGTTGACATCTGCCAAGTTAACTGATGTTTTGGGAGAAAACACATCTGCATTTAAAAATTGAAAGTGTATGATAAACTTTGAAGCGTTTACTTCACTTTCATGCTTGGCTTCAAGAGTAGTATCTTGTTCAGTTCAGCTGTTTCATTCATTCTTTCATTTGCTTACTCATTCATCCAAGTGCTTGCTGTATGTAAGGACAGTGCTGAGTACTGTGGGTTATATAAAAAGTAGGGCATTATCTCTGCCTTCAGGAAGCGTCTAGACTGGTGGGAAGACAAACATGTAGCTGTCCAGCAGTAAATGGGCAGAATGTGGAAAGAGCGGTGGTGTGTTATGGAATATCAAACAGAAGATATTAGCTAGGAGTGGCTGGGAAGGCCTCCTGGAGGAGAGACATCTTTAAGGGCTTTCAAGGTAAGTGAGATGGAGGAGAAAAGTACATTCCAGGTAGAGGGACCAGGTGTAGATGGGAGACGGGTGTCTGTGAGTCATGGAAGGAGGAATAGTTTGGAGTGGGGTGAGGGAGCTTGAGCGGCGAGGCGTGTGTGGGAGATGAGGCTGGACGGGCTCCAGCCCCTCTGTCCAGCGCCTGATGCAGTTGACGACTCCAACCTGTTTAGAGAGTGATCTTCATGTGGATTCCTTAGATGTGCTGCCCAGCCCGCTGATCCCATGGGAGCACAAGCTTATGTAATACCCACCAAGCCAGGTGTGCTGGCTTTACTTTCGGCAGGTCTCTGTGGCTTTGAAGTATGGATTGCTTGCTTACTTCCTCTATCCTTTCGCAATGCTGACTCTGTAGGAGCAACTTGGAGCAAGTCACTTAGCCGCCTGGGGCCTCAGTCTCTGTGAGATGAGATCGTGGGCAGGTCCTCTCTCTCCTGAGTCTGTCCTCCTCTTGTCCCGTGCTCCATTTCCCTGAGCTTCATCTTGGCTCTCAAGCCCTTCACCATCTTGCTCCCCAGTTGTCCTCCCTGCAGAGTCTCCAAAGTTCCCTGTGAAAGTGTCGTCATCTTTAGTCTTGAGCAAAATTTAGTCCTTTATGGTTTTGGGCTTGAATTCTGTAATGTATGAAATTCTTCAGCTTTCTACCAGCTTTTTTCAACTAGGACCAGGGTTCCATGACAGAATTAAGCCTCATGCTCAGAGTAAGGCATCGTTAGACAATTAACATCGCTACTGTACTTGTAGAATGGTACTAGTTATGTACCTTCTTTAGGAAAATTGGGAAAATATTTACTCAGTACACGTGCATGTTATTTTTCCTTCTTTTCCTTCTTCCTTTCTATTTTACCAAAAATTGGGTCATAGTTTTCATGCCGTTTTGCTGCTTACTCTTTCTCCCCACTTAACAGTGTTTCTCAGTAACTTTGGTGTTCTAGAGTTCAGAAGAGAAGCCCCACTTGGAAGCCAGCCATGACAACCCAAAGGCGTAGTCCTATTCTGGACTTTTGTTCTGGAACTGGGGATGGGTGAGTTGGGCTCCCTTCAAAGGAAAGGGTGAGCCACCTTGTGAAGTGCGGTCTCAGAAAGAGCTGAGAGGCTGTTAAGCTTCCACTCTCTTATAGAGTCCCGGCTCCTCAGGGTTGAGGAGGGCATCACAGATCAACTAGGGCAGTGGTTCTCAAGCCTGCTTGGTCATCAGAATCTCCTAGGAGGTTACGTATGCAGATTCCTGGTCCCCCAGCTGGGGGAGTCTCACTTAGTAGGTCTGGGTTGGGGCCGTTCAGATGATTCTGTTGGTCAGCAGGGCTGAGGAATCCCGGATCCGGCCCCGTCGTCTTTTGGCTACATCTGTGTTCTCCCCCTGGTCCAGCGTCCCTTGTGTGGCCTTTAGTAGCCTCACTGGTCTTCCTGCTCTACTCTCGCCTCTCTAGAGTCTGCACAGCAGCTAGAGGGATCATTCCAAGGTGTAGATGCAATTTTGCCACTCCCCTGTGCAGAAAACCTCCCTCTGTCTGTGGCTTCCTATCACATTTGAGTTCCAAAGTTCCAGCCATTTAACCAGGGTCTGGAAAGCCTGACGTAATTTGGCCCGCGCCTCCTTTCCTGACCTCGTCTTCCATGTTGCTTCCCCCTCTTTCTCTGCAGCCCACTGGCTTTCTCGCTCTTCCCTCCACCCTTTGGCTGGCACCTGCCCTGGGGCCTCTGTACCTGCTGTTTTGTTAACCTGGACTGCTCTCCCCAGATCATTGCCTGGCCCTTGGCCTCTCTCTCCAGTCAGGCCTTTGCTCCAGTCGCCCCCTTGGAAAGATCCTTTCTCCCTCCCCCTGCCTCTGCCCTTGGTCCTATCCTGTGACACTCTTTTTTTTTTTTTTTTTTTAATGCTTTTTGGTGAGGAAGATTGGCCCTGAGCTAACATCTGTTGCCAATCTTCCTTTTTTTTTTTCCTTCTCCCCAACGTCCCAGTTGTATATCCTAGTTGTAGGTCATTCCATCTCTTCTGTGTCGTATGCTTGATGAGTGGTATGTAAGTCCATGCCCAGGATCCAAACCAGCAAACCCTAGGCCACTGAAGTGGAGCACGTGAACTTAAGCACTTGGCCACGGGGCCTGCACCCCCCCCCCCATGACACTCTTTCATTTCCTTGTAGCGCTTACCAGTGTCTAAAATGGTGTCGTATTTGTTTTTTTCTAACCCCCTTACTAAAATGCAAACTCCAGGAAGGGCGAGCTGAGACTGTATTGTGTGCCACTTTATCTCACACCGAGAGGAGTGTCTGCCGTGTGGAGGGTCGCACTAAAGATTTGTGGACTGAGTGAATACATAAGTCTCCCCGTACAGTGTCCCAGATAAGGGTTTGTCGATTTCCAACGAAACTCCCTCAGTGAGGACTCTGCACATCTCAAGGCAGCTCATTTTGTATTGAGACAATTCTGATTAGTAGTTAGGCTATCCTTCCCTGAACTGGAAACAAAAAAAAAGGATCCACCTTCTTTCTTGCCCAGTAGCCCCGGCTTATCACTCTCTGCTGGGGATTGGGGTGGTGGTTAATGCTGCCGTTGTCAGCACCCTCTACAGCATCGCTTTCAGGGGAGTTGGTGTGGTGAACCCCATGCTTGGCGCCCAGATCCTCCTTTGCTGAAGGGCTTGTTGCCCACCTGCTAGAGTCCTGTCAGTGCAGCCTTCAGTGTCACCCCTCAGGGGCTCAAGGTTATGTCCCTTCTCCAGGCAGCCCGTAGTCTGTTACTGCTTAGTGTGGGGTATGAACACCTCTCCATCTTGGCCCAACCTGGGCAACTCTGAAGGGCTACTACAGCTCCAGAACTGCCCCTGGGGTCACCAAGGCTGTCCTTGGGTCTGTGTGGCAGCGCCACTGCTCCCTGTGTCCAGTCCTGCTCCTGCCTCCTTTCCCCAGGCATTGATCCCAAGGGCACACCTTGATGAAGCCCCTGTATGCTGAGCTCCCTCAGACTGTATGCTTCTCCAGGATCTCAACCCGGAACAGTTGGCTCTTTGCCTAATCTTTTAGGTTTGTTACACCTTTCGCTGGGCCAAGAAGATGATAAAAGGCTCAGCTTAATAGCTGTCTCCGGCTATGGCAGGGGTCAGTGGAGGCTTTCAGTTAGCATGGGTCGTTCAGAGCACCTGGGACTGACGGCGTTGTTGTCCTTGGCTTGTCTACAGTGACACCCCATGGGGCATGGAGTGGAGGCTGTGTAGGTTTCTCATGGGCTGCTGCTTGTTGTTGACCTTTGGATGTAGGTCATGGTGCTACTGACCTCTAGGTGACTGCTGTGTGGTGAGGCGCCATCTGAGGAGCTGAAGTGAAGTCAGGGTGATTGCCTGAGAAACCCACTCCAGAATTCTTTTTGGTATTTATCTCCCCTGGGTTTTTCTCAAAAATTGAGCTTTTATGATTTCACCGAGAACGACTGAGAGAAGTCAGCAGTCCTAAGATCTTTGAATACGCAGAACGGGCCAGAAAGGATAAGGGGCAGCATGGGGAGAGAGGGTTTCAGTAGAATAGCTGTCCCCGAGTTTGTTTCTGTGCTTTGACATAGGTGAGGAGACATATTTATGGAGCCTCTGCTACCCCATTGAATACTGCGGGTGCCAGTATAATTGCGGATGGCTCAGTCACTGTGGGGTTGAGGAGGAGAGGCGGATACATGTGCATCTCACTGGAGGAGCCCTCTGGGTGCACACCCTTGCATGAGACACAGTGGCGTCAGGGTTAGCAAGCACAAATAAAGTATGAGTAGGTCTCATGCAATATATAGGGTATAGTTATACTAAAAAATTGTCTGTTTATCTGAAATGCAAATCTGCTTGGGCATCCTTTATCTGGAACACTAATGAAAGAGAAAGACAGGTGCCATTGGGAGGAGCAGAGGGACTGCGCAGTTCATTGAGCTTAGGGTATCAGGAATGCTTGCCCAAAGAGGGGGAATCTGGGGCTGGTTTTGGATGTTAAGCACCATTTTGTAGAGGGGTGGGGAGGGAAAGAGGCAAATCTGAGCAGTGTACGAGGAGGACTGATGGGGGGGAGGTGTGGAAGTGCATGGCGAAGGGGAGTTGCCCTCTGTATGGCTGGACAGTCAGGAGACGAGGGTAAATAAGCCAGCCCTCATTTTAATGCCAGAAGGACCTGAGCTTACCTGACAGCCCTGAGGACCCATCTGAAGTTTTAAATGAGGGGCTTTTTTCCTTCTAATTAACTACATTTATTTTAGTAAAAGTAATATTAAATCATGCTAAAATAAATTCCAAAAATGAAATGTTCAGTTGATTTTCTCCTCCCTTGAGGTCCTGCTCCCACTTGCTCTCCGGAGGTAACCACTGTTAGCACCTTCCTGTTTACCCTTTCAGAAATGTTCGGAGATGTTTTGTGCGTCTGGAGGCATTTGTGTGTGTGTTCTTCTCGCTTTATTTATCTGTTCGTTGAACTGCAGCCTGGATCATGGTCTGCACCTAGTTTGCTGCTTGTTCTTTCTCCCGCTTGATGGAGTTCCTCAGACTTCTTTCCGTAGTAGTACACATGGAGGTCACTCATTCTTTTTAAAAATAGAGTTTTTTATTTTTATTTTTGCTATTGAGTGTCCTACCACCAAAATGAAGGCAGTTAAATTTTGGTTAATAGTATGTAAGTTTTAAGGTGAATTTGGGGGATACTGATTTACTTCAGAATGTGGGGTGAAGAAGCCATTCTTTAGAGTCTTCCAAGCAAGTGGCTCAGTCTGGAGATCTCAGCGCTATCCCTTTGGCTGTTTGTTGTGGACTGACCAAATACTGTCAACTGAACAAATGGAATCAGTTTGAACTGCTGAATAATTTAAAAACGTTTTCAAAATATTTGAATTAACTTAGGGTTATTTTTTCTAGTAAGCTTTCTCCTACTCATATATCTGAGAGCTGACATAATTCACTTCTTTTACTGATTGGATATTTTACATCTTTTCCTTTCCTTCCTCCCTCCCCCCCAATATTGATCTATAACTCAGTGTACTTACTCCAGCTGGTTCATTTGTAGCATCTTATGATCTAGTTTCCAGGCCTCTCAAATAAATAAATAAATATTTATATGAAGGGACCATAATTGACTTTTCGGTTGAGAAACCCAATTCACCAAAGTGGCTGGGAGAGACATAGTTCATTTTGCTCTTATCAAATCAATGTTCGAATAATGTTTTAGGATTATTTATTTTCTTCAATATGAGAAAAATGTCAAGATTTATTTCCCATGTTTCTTAAATGTCAGAGGAAATTGACCTGAGGCCGGGGGAACTCTCAGTGGCCAGGGTTTTACAGTTTTCAGCTGCAGGGTTAGAAGACAGAGCACTGAGTGCTGATTGTGAGTGTTGCCCTTGTGCTCCGTGGACTCAGCTTGTGGAGTGTAAAGGAAGCTGGGTTCTTGCTTCTCTGGGATTCTCTAGACTAATTGGAGAGATGACATCAGCAGGCATGAAACCTGGATGAGTGGGATGAGCTAAGTAGGTGTGTGAAGGGAAATTGTTTGTGAAGGTTTATCAGCATAGGTGAGTCAAGTTAAACTTGAGACAAGCCTGGCTTGAGAATGTGGATGGAAAGTGGAAGATACCATAGTGTGTGGGAAAGCAAGAATGGTAGGGGGTCTAGTAGGGAGACTTGCGATCAGTAGAGGATGTGCGTGGCCAACAGTAGGCTGGGATCAGAGCCAGTCGTTTAACATTTCAGTCAGTTAGTCCATCACATTGAACAACCATTTTAGGAACACCTCAAGGTTGCAGGCACTGTGCCAGGGCCTGGGGATGCCAACCCAGATAGGCAGAGTCTTTCCTTTTAAGAACTTCACAGTCTGGTGGTAAGACTAGCAGGGGGACCATCTAATGAGGGGATATGGCAGAGGACTCAGCAGAGGCTCTCCAGAGTGGGAGAAGTCTAAGCTGAGTCTGGAGGGATGGCTGGGAGTGGGCCAGGAGAAGGGGACGGGATTGATCTGGTGTTGGATAGCAACATTGGGTAGGCTCCCATCACGAAGGACTTTGTATACCACAGAGAGTAGCCTTTGAGAAGTCACTGAAGTTTAAAGCAGGGGAGCCTCATGGTGACAGGTATATTTTGAAAGAATCCCTCTGACAGCAGAGTAGAGTGTGAATGGGAAGGGATGAGGCTGGAGGCAGAGACTAGGGAGAAGTGGTGGTGGCCTGACCTGGGACTGTGTCTGTGGGGTGGGGAGATGTGGCCCAAGTTGGCAATTGGCAGTAGATTGTACAGGACTAAGTAATTGACTGTTGCGTGGGGAGGATGAGGGAGTAGGACGTAAGGCTGTCAGTTGGAATGTCATGTGGACCTTGAAGTCACCTCCGGTAATTACAGGGCCGGGGGTGAAGAGAGGACTGTGAGCAGCAGCCAGTCTCCAGGGGACGAGGGGCTGAGCAGGGTTGGTCAGCAGGGTGTGGAGGGAACGAGGGGCCTGGAGCCTTCCTGCTTCCTTTCTTTCATCTCTGAAATATTTGGAAGTTTGACAACCCTCTTAGCATCTACAAGGGATAAATGCACCAGAGGATTAGTTTCAACATTTCATTACTCCAACCGTCATAACCACTTTATGGAGATTACATTGACTTTTCCATAAGTATTTTCAGGAATGAGAGTGAAGTTTGCTCTCTATGGCTAAAACTCTAGCTAGCATCTTTGTATTTATAATACTATACTTACAGATGATTTTCCAAGTAAAGATAGATCTTTTTCTTACAGTTTTAGATTTTATGCTTAAGAAGGAAACAATCTAGGAAATTGTTACCTGTGAAATTTCCTTTCTGGAACAGATCGCCTCTACCTTAATCTTCATGCCCTATGATTATTCTTTAAAATGACTTCAAGCTATTGGCAGCAGCCTTACATTGACACTGGGAAACAATCGGTACAGAAGGGGCTAGAAGCTGATAGCTTGGCAGGGTGCCAAGAAGGAGGGAATCTGTTTGTCATGACACTCAGATGACTTCTTAGATTCCATTACATCAGACGTTTATTGCTCTTGGTCACTGTACAACTAAGAGTAAAGAGTAGGGACAGTGTCAGCTGACTTAGGTTAAGTGCATATTCTGTCATGCAGTGTTTCATATAAAACTTAAAGATCAGGGGCTGGCCCCAGGGCCTAGTGGTTAAGTTCTGCATGCTCTGCTTCAGTGGCCTGGGTTCGTGGGTTGAGATCCCAGGCACGGACCTACGCCACTTCTCAGCCATGCTGTGGTGGTGACCCCCATATAAAGTAGAGGAAGATTGGCACAGATGTTAGCTCAGGGCTAATCTTCCTCAGTGAAAAAAAAAAAAAACCTTAAAGGTCAAACTACAAAGTTAGTTTCCCAGTATACAAAGTAGATAACATTGTGGCATTTGTTTCATGAAAGTAAATGTAAGACAAGTTATCACCCATATTAAATAATGTCAAAGCAGTGCTTTTCAAACTTAACCGTTCATGAGAATCATTTAGGGCTCTTGTTGAAATGCAGGTTCCACTCAGTAGCTCTGTAGTGGGATTTGAGATCCCTCATTTCTAACAAGCTCCTGGGGCTACTGATGCTGTTGGGTCCTGGGCTACATTTTGAGTTACAAGCAGGTGACTGGGGTTCCTATCTTTTGGGGCACAGAGCTCTTTGAGAAACTGAGGAAGGCTGTGGGCTCTCAGAACAGTGAACCCGCCACCTCCCCCTCCCAGCACCACAGCCCACACATATGATTCACGGTCGCAAACCTCTGAAAGGCACCAGCATCTTCAGTCTTGATACTGAAGTAGCTCGTATTCCATAACCGTCTTTCAGTCAGTATCTTTCCTAGTATTTTTATAGAGCGAATATTAATTTAAAACTAGGAAAGTACTGTCATGCGGTATGAGCCACATTCCTTCATGTTTTATAGGTAAGAGTTGACAAGTGGTGTGGGCCTATCCCAGTCACTTCTGATCTTCTTAGATCCCTGGATAATTTTGTGCTCTCAACAAGTATTTATTGATAGCAGTGGTTTTAAAATGAAAGATCTAGACACAGTAGGTGAGTGAATGATTGAGAAGTGACCCACGTGGAAATGGGAGGGATCCAGATGTGGCAATCTGCTGTATTAAAACTAATCTGTATGAGTCTCTTGCTGGGAAGGACGTAATTTTGGTAGTTGAATGCTGTAGGAAGGGGTCATTTGTGAAGTATTTGTTTCACAGCCACGTGGACATGGGGTGTCCCTGAGACACTTCTCACTTGGGGGTCCACAGTGGAGCTGCCCAAGACCCAGTAGGTTGGAGTGGAAGCGCCATGCACATGGGAGGGATTCCATTTGTCTGTCTGTCTGTCTTTTAAGCCATTGTTCTGCTCATTCAACCCTACACTTCTTCAAACTGTCTTGGAAAAGTTAAACTAGGCTGTGGGAATCCATTGTGGTTCTCGAATGGAGTTTACTACAACACCCTTTTTGGGTTTAATTGTTCTGCCTGGTGCTTAGTCTGTTTCTGTTCATCCTGAGGTGGTCAGGATGCTGTTCCCCCCTGGTTCACCCACCTCCGGATTATTTTCAAGTAAATTCCAGACATCATATCATTGTAGATGTTTCAATATGTATCTCTAAAAGGTTGACTTTTTTTATTCATCATGATACCATTATCATACCTAAAATAGTAATAATAACTGCTTAATATCAAATATCATCAGTGTTAACATTTCCCTACATATGAATTTCTAAAAATGCTTTTTCTGTTTGAATTGAGATCCAATTGGTTGATATGTCTTTAAAGTCTTTTTTTAATCCATAGATTCCTCTTCCATCTTTATATTCCTTGCAATTTGTTGTTGTTGTTGTTGAATAAACTGAGTCATCTATCTGTCACCTTCCCAGAGTCTGGATTTTGCTGATCCCATCCCTGGCTTTGTGTGACGTGTTCCCCCGCCTCTGTGTTTCCTGTCAATCAGATCTAGAGCAGAGTCAGGCCTTTTAGGCAGAGGAGCATCAAGATTTCAATGGCAGTGGTGTTGGTCCTTCAGTTGGATGCGCAGTATGTCTGGTTGTCTCCTAGTGGCTGGAGTTAGCAGCCACTGATGATCGCTTCCTAGAGCCGTTAACTCACCAGGGTAATAAAATGATGATATTCTAATTCTATCATTCCTTCTTCATTTAGTAGGTGGAGTAACTTGAAAAGGGAAACTTTCCAAAACAACTATTTGGTTACCCTGGAGTGCAGATTGTTTAGGAATACAGGGTAAATGCTTGATTCTTTCCCTTTAGTTACTAGTTTGCAAAATAATGAGGTGATCCTTTTTTTTTTTTTTTAAGAAGATTAGCCTTGAGCTAACATCTGTTCTATCTTCCTCTATTTTATGTGTGGGATGCCACCACAGCATGGCTTGATAAGCGGTGCATAGGTCTGTGCCCAGGATCTGAACCAGCAAACCTGGGCCATCGAAGCAGAGCACATGAACTTAACTGCCATGCCACCGGGCTGGGTCCCGAGATGATCCTTTTGATTCTCCAAGGGGGACCATTCAATTCAGTTTTTATTTTTTAATTATGATATCATAAATTTATTCATATTTTATGTGTTTGAATCTACTGCAGTTATTCTTTTTGCTGCTCACCTTTGGCCAGTGGGAACTTAGTCAGGTTGGTTCCTGAGTCCTTTTTTTTTCTTTTTCTAGGAAAGAGTCACCTTGAGCTAACGTCTGTTGCCAATCTTCCTCTCTTTTTTTTTCCTTCCCAAAGCCCCTAGTACATAGTTGTATATTCTACTTGTGAGTTCTTCTGGTTCTTCTAAGTGAGCCGCCACCACAGCATGGCTACTGACAGAGGAATGGTGCGGTTCCATGTCTGGGAACTGAACCTGGGCCTCTGGAGCAGTGAGAGCACTGAACTTTAATTGCTAGCCTGTCAGGGCTGGCTTCTGAGTCCTTTTGACATGGCCCTTGTATCAGTTATCTCTTACTGTGTAACAAATTATCCAAAACTTAGGGGCTTATAACAACATGTATTATCTCACAGTTTCTCTGAGTCAGGAGTCTGGGTAGGGTTGACCTGGGTCCTCTGACTCAGGGTCTCTCTCAAGGCTACAGTCCAGGTGCCTTCCAGCTTGGCTGAGGGAGGGACACTTCCAGGCTTACCCACATGTTTACTGGCAGGCCTCAGTTCCTTGCTACGTGGGTCTCTCCAGAAGGCTCTTCACGATATGGCAGCTGGCTGTCCCCATGGCCAGGGCTCTGAGAGACTCGCAGGAGAGCCAGCAAGTCAGAAATCTGAATATTTTGGTAAACTAAACTCGAATGACAGCCCCATCACTTTAGGTGCCTTAGTGCTCTGGTCATTAGAAGTGAGTCACTAGGTCCAGCCCCTTCTCAGAGGAGGGGATCACACAAGAGCACAAATACGTGGAGGCAGGGATCATCAGGAGCCATTAGGAGCTGTCTGTGGCAGCTGGCTAATCTTTGGTATGGTGGGGCCCCTGCTCTCTTGTGTGAGGAGATGGTTCAGATATTTAGATTGAGTCTGTCTCCAAAGAGCCCTGATTTACTTTAGTGGAAAGGGGTATTTAGAGATGATAGTTTGGGCATAAGATTCTAGGCCTTTTCAGAGGACAAAGCTAGGGAGTACTTTTTTTTTCTTTTTCAATTTCAGATAAAGTGCATACTAGGATGTCCCATTCAGAGTCAGAGCTTTTACTCAGCCGTATCAATCTTATGGTTCTATCTCCTTTCAACCAAAAACCTTGGTTCTCAGTGGCACCAACATAATTTCCCATGTATTATCCTACAATACACAACAGAAATCTCAGAATAACAACACTTACTTTACCACTAAAAATGTTATTGCTGAAAATGCTTTAAGATTTCCTTATAGTTCTTTTTTTCCTGGGGCTGTAGCCCACTGCATTATATAGTCGAATTCCTCTGTATAGTCATAATTGAAGTCATTTTTCACCATGCGGTGCACAGTTAGGTTCATTTGCTTCAACTTTAATTTTGCATTATAGGTTATTTTAAAAAATAATTTTGCTTTATTTTTGTGTAAATTATTTTCATCATTCTACAGGTGATCTACAGATCAAGGTATTTTTGCAGAAATCTGTCCCCTCCACTCCATTTTATTCCTTCTTCATGGATGGCCTTTTGAAAAATACACAGGTTATCCTTTTTATCCTTAAATGGAAGTGGTAGCATTCTGTGTATGCCTTTCTGCACCTTACCTTCCCCACTTAGCCATGGATCCCGTACTACTCCATGGCACTCTCTAGAGATCTTCTTCTTTCCTTTTGCAATAACATAACACTCCATTGTGTAGATTTATGGTCATTTATTCTAGAGAACTGTACTTTTTAGGAGGTCTCTTGACTTCCTGTTCTGCTGTTTCCTAGGAATTGCAGTTTCTGAATGGGTGTAGAGAGAGGGTGGGAGGGGAGGGGGCAGTGCCCTGAAGCAGCACCTGGTTCTGACCACTCCAGTTTTCTTCTTAGTCCTTATCCTGGGTGGAGGGATAAAGGGTCTTTCTTTTTGTAACCACGTGGAGGGCTGCTTTTATCATGCATCACGCAGCCCTCCATGGTTTCTGTCATTTCATCCATAATACTTTTGGCTTACAGTTAGAAATTCTTTCAGGTTTTGACAGCATGTTATTTGTCGGTCTTTTTTTTTTTTTTTTTGAGGAAGATTAGCCCTGAGCTAACTGCTGCCAATCCTCCTCTTTTTGCTGAGGAAGAGTGGCCCTGAGCTAACATCTGTGCCCATCTTCCTCTACTTTATATGTGGGACACCTACCACAGCATGGCCTGCCAAGCGGTGCCATGTCCGCACCCGGGATCCGAACCGGCGAACCCTGGGCCACCAAAGCAGCACGTGTGCACTCAACCACTGCGCCACCGGGCTGGCCCTGTTTGTCAGTCTTAAGTGTTTGGTGGTAGCATCTGCTTTGTGTGTTTTCATGTTTACAGTCAAGCGTCGCTTAATGATGGGGCTGTGTTCTGAGAAGTGCATCATTATGCAATTTTATCGTTTTGTGAACATCACAGAGTGCACTTACACCAGCCTAGATGATATAGTCTGCTACACACCTAGGCTCTGTGGTAGTAACCTTATAGGACCACCGCCATATATGCGGTCCATCGTTGACCGAAACCTTGTTCTGTGAGATGTGACTGCATATGAGTAAGGATTTGGGAGGAGTGGTATTAGAGGTTGTGCTTCAGATGCTATTTAAAAACAAACCCTTATATGTAAAAAGGAAATAAAACACATTTTTTAAAAGTGATTTTTTTCTCCTAACCATCCTGAATTATTTGTGTTGCAGGGAAAAGGACTTGGAAGCCAAATTCATTATTCATATGGAGAAAAGCAAAACGACAATCACAAACCTAAAGGCAAGTAGCGACCTAGCCTTGCTCCAGTTCAGTGAACTCTGTGTTTGTTTTATTGTCAAAATGATTTTGGGTAAATAAAACCCATCTGCCATTTCCGCATCCCTCCTTTCTCGGTTTGGTTAGAGCCGCGTCAGCTTGCGCTTGGCTTGGGCGCAGTGAGAAAGCAGAAGGGTCGGTGCTCTGCTTCCTCCCCATCCCTGGTTTCATCTGGAGGCCAGACCCACACTGCAGCTCCCACACGGGAGCTCCTGGGTTTAGCCCAGACCCGGGCATTTTCATCCTGGATCCTGCGATGGGTGCTTAGCCTGGCATTGGATGCATTCTGTGAATCAGTAAATAAGCTTTGGCCCTAGATTTCTTTTCATTTTTTTTTTTTTAAAGATTTTGTTTTTCCTTTTTCTCTCCAAAGCGCCCCCTGTACATAGTTGTATGTTTTTAGTTGTGGGTCCCTCTAGTTGTGGCATGTGGGACGCCACCTGAGCATGGCTTGATGAGCGGTACCATGTCCACACCCAGGATCCGAACCGGTGAAACCCTGGGCCGGTGAAGCAGAGCATGCGGACTTAACCACTTGGCCATGGGGCTGGCCCCTCTTTTCATTTTTAAAGAAAATAGTTATGTTTTATAAACTTGGCAAGAGGAGCTGGTATTGTTGTTCAGAACTCAGAGGAGAAAAGATAAAAAAAATCTGAATTGAAAAAAGAGAATTTTCTAAGATGGCCAAGCTCTTCCTTTTGCATTTAAAATATCCAATTTGTTTCTTTGGTCAGGGAGTTTGTTAAGGACCCTGAATACTTTTCACTTAGCGGGGAAATAAGAGTGTAAATAATAAAGAAATGGCGTGCTTTATGGACTCAACCCCTTTCTCCTTTGATATTTGTCATTAACTTAGACGTTTGGGCTTCTGCAGCTGCTGCTCCATGGCCATGTGCAGGTCACTCTCTGGTTGGATTTCTGTTAATTCACGGCTCAAGGGAGTGGACATTTTGAAATCCACCTTCAAAGTAGTGCAACTTGATCTCAGGTGACGGAAGCTAGGGAATGCTCCTGTCTTCCAGTCGGGCCGTGCTCTGGATAATTTGATAGGTGGCCTCCTTTGAGGCTCTGGTGTCCCTTTGCCTGAGGTATTCTCCAGTGGAATGTCGTTCTTTCTCCACTGACCACAACCCTTGTTTCTTCTAGCTTTCCCTGCTCTGACCTCCCACCTCTTCTCATGTTCTGCCAGTCATTACTTGTCCATTCTGTGCTTTTTACCTTTGCTGTGTATCTTTGTATGCTCACAGTGCTGTGGTCAAGGTTTAACTATTAAAAAATTGTATTTCCTGAAACAGAGTGAAGAAGATTTATCCTGGCCTTGCATAACTCTCCTTTCTTTGTGCATTATGGACTCTGTTCTCCTTGATTACTATGTTCCTTTTTGAGTTTTACAGCATTTCCTTGTCTGACATAGTGAACAGATGCAAGAGTTTTTTTTTTTTTTTGCTTTTTCTCCCCAAATCCCCCCAGTAGATAGTTGTGTATTTTTAGTTGTGGGTCCTTCTAGTTGTGGCATGTGGGACGGCACCTCAACGTGGCCTGATGAGCGGTGCCATGTCCGCACCCAGGATCCGAACCAGTGAAACCCTGGGCCACCGAAGCAGAGTGCGTGAACTTAACCACTCGGACACAGGGCTGGCCCCGATGCAAGATTTTTAACATGTTAATAATAGGAACCTAAAAAAATGTTCTTTATAGTATCCAAATTATGTTGGAAAATATAATGCTCATTAAATTTACTCCCATGTCTAGGGAACTGTGTAAGGCTTTGGTAGCAAATGAAGATTTTTTTTTTTTTTTTTTAAGATTTTGTTTTATTTTATGTTTTTCCTTTTTCTCCCCAAAGCCCCCCCCGTACATGGTTGTATATTCTTCGTTGTGGGTCCTTCTAGTTGTGGCATGTGGGATGCTGCCTCAGCGTGGTTTGACGAGCAGTGCCATGTCCGCGCCCAGGATTCGAACCAACGAAACACTGGGCCGCCTGCAGCGGAGTGCGCGAACTTTACCACTTGGCCACGGGGCCAGCCCCCCAAATGAAGATTTTTAAACCTTTTAAAAGGTTTTTGGTTCAATTTAGGTATATAGCAAGGTAGATAAGATATATGCAAAGATCTGCAATAAGCTCATGGTGTGTCTTGGGAGTGGCTGGTCTCGCTGAGGTGGGAGAAGTTACTTCTGGTTGGAGTGTGTGAAGGACGCTTCTGACCTGGAGTTTTCAGTGGTGCCACAAAATTGCCCAACTCTAGAGGGCTCCAGTCACATCATGCTCTATGTGAATAGCACCCCTGGGAGTTGTACAGACCCCAGCTCTGGTGTTTTCAGGTGGAGGGAACATTAAAAAGCATTGAAGCCAGAAAAAACAGAGTCTGGCTGGAGTGTTGGGTTCATCTAAGGTAAGCATGATAAAAAATCCAGAAAAATCTTCGATCCTGACATAGAGAGCCTGGATTGCTGGGAGGAGCTTGGGTTTTATTTACTTATTTGTTTTGGGGGGAGTGGGGTCCAGGAAGAATTAAATGGTTTTTAGTCAGGGTGTAAATATGAAAAATGGTGATCATATGTTTTTTGTGAAGTTTTTTTCTTGAATTGGATGGATCGCTTGTCAACTGACAGTGCTCCTTACGTTATTATTATTATTATCACCGTAATCCTCTCTCTAGATACCAGAAGGAGGCACTGGGGACTCAGGAAGAGAGCGGACCAAGACCTTCACCTACGACTTTTCTTTTTATTCTGCTGATGCAAAAAGTCCAGATTATGTTTCACAAGAAATGGTATGATTTTAAAATCTTGCTTTTGGTTTATTTTCATATTGAGAAAAAATTCGTACCCTAAAATTCTTTAAAACATCTTACTAATTTTTGTCTGAATATAATTTATATAAAATTAGCCTTGGCTAACTTAGCTTTTTGGTTGTTACATGGCACCGTTTATCTTAAGCCTGAGAAGAATTCAATCCCCAAAAGGTTGATTTTTTTTTCTTTTCTCTTCTGAGCTTAATGATCATAACTTTTGTTTCAAAACTTGGACATGATTACTGTTTTGAAGGAGCTCTGCATTTATGCCTTTTTCGGGGTGACATTTATATGCCGCTAAGCCTGGCGAATAAGCCGCTTCGCCTGGAGCCCTGCTGTGATGCAGAGCTTTAGGAGGTAGACTTCAAACCCAAGTCACACTTCCCCTGCTTGAATGGATCATTCTAGGTTCTGGAATGAAGAATTCTAGAAAGAGAGAACGTTTCATCCAGAATCTTCCTAGAACCTAGAATGAAGCTGGAATTTGTCCAAGAAACGTGTACTATAGTCTTTTACTATCTAAAATGTAGACATGACAGGCAGATAAGAACAGACCTAAAGATCCTCCCAGGGGACCATCGCACGTTGATGTTTCATGTGAGCAGGACAGTATATTTCCCTGGGTGGGATAAGCTGGGTGTTTGAGCAGAGAGGGGCGTTATGAGGAAGCAACTGTATTGGGGGGAAGAACACGAGCTTCATGGCTGGACGACTTCTTGGCTTGTTAGCAGCTTCTTTAGACACATTGCTTTGGGTCTCCATGTGTTAAAATGAGGGTAGGAATTCCTGTCTGCCTGCCCTGGGTTGTAATTCATGTGCTGCATCTTGAAGTGGTATTATTGTCTAGTTTCTTGCAACTTGGTGTGTCCATGTACCAGAATCATTGGTACTGCCTGGGAATGTTGTTAGAAATGCAGAATCTCAGGACCTATTCCAGACCTACTGAATCAAACGGCATTTTTTAGCAAGATCCCCAGGTGATTTGCACACACCTTAACATTTGAGAAATGTAGTTGGTTTAGAAATGGTTTGTGGAGGAGATTGGCTTTCTGAGGAATGCAAATGTTGGAATTAAGATAGGCTGAGAACTTAGAGAAGTTATTCAAAGGAGAAGACCGGAGTGATTATATCCAGAAGATGTTGACTCAACATCAGGGAAAAATAGAGAGGATAGCAGCAATAAGAATGGGAGCCATAAAGAGAGGTGGCCTGGTGGGGGCCAGGAGAGGAAAGATGAACTAATGTTGATTGAGTTTGCATTGGTGTCAGAAACTGTGCTTGGTGCTCATGTACGCTATCTCAGGTAATCCTCATGCGAACCAAATGAAGGCAACTTACAGCTGCACTTTTCTTTGTCGAAGAGAGCTTAATTAACTTGTTCAAGTCCCTGGACCTAATCGACTTAATAGTGGTGGAGTTGAGATCTGGGGGCTGATGCACAGAGTGGTGGAGGTGCCCCTGGAAGGTCTTAAGGGTATGAGAGAAGAGGATTGGTGGGTTCTAAGTGACAGATGGATAGGGCAGCCCTGCTGAGTGATAAATGAGTGAGTGAGTGAGTGAAGATGACTTTGGTGTTGAGCTAATTGGAGTAACCAATATTGATAGCTAGTAGTCTGGTGAGGGATAGAATGTTACAGATATTGGAATGTGGATTTTGGCTTTATATGGGAATGAGAATGAAGTGGCTGGTACAAGGGAATTTGTTAAGGGAAAAGCCGGTTCGTTGTATAGTCTTCAGTATATCTTCAACAGAGGATGAATAAAGAGCCATGAACATGGTCTCCACTTCTAACTTACCTAATAAGGAGCTGGATTCCCCCCTATTTAACCTGAATTTGAGGCCTTTTGGGGACAGAGGGATGTGCTGAGGGGAAGCCCAGGGACAGAGGAGTAGAGCATGTGTGACAGCAGGGCCTGGCACATGGAGATGCTCAGTAAACCTTTCTGGCCAAAGGAACTTGTTTATGGATGGTTAATTTATGGGAGCGGATGACATTTCCTGGGTTCTACAAGAGTCAAGATCAGGGAAGCCGTAACAAGGTTCGTTCTTTTGAAAGTTAAAAATAAATGCCTAGAGTTTAAAAATAGTTTTAGATTGGGGAAAGCTTTCGGCTGATAAGGGTAATTTTCATGCTTCAGGTGTACATGCACCAGCTCTTCTCAGATCTTTGGGTTCTTTGACTCAGTATAAATAATCTGAGATTGTTCCATTACATTACTAACATATCTCAAGGCTTTTTTAGTTTTATAAATACTACTTTCTGGTAGTATCACATGTTAATAAAATCAACATAAATATGGGAAAATACCTATTTTTTAAACAGTCTATTTACGAGAAGGTAATCTTCTTTCATCCCTAATGTTAATGCCTGTTGTTACTAAAAAGGGAGTCAATTTTGAATATTGACAAAAGTTTTCATGCTGCCATTTCCAGCACAGGAATTGAGCTGACAGGTTCTGTCTCTGGTACAAATAGGGGAAGATGCAAACTTAGCATGTTGGTCATCATCTTCCTTTTTAAAATCATTTGAATGTAAAGGCATCTTGAGAAAATATATCATGCCTATTACTGCAGTTCAAGTCAAGTTGCCCTTAATGTTAACCAAATACCTGGTAAGATGACCATTAATATTTCTTCCTTCCAGATTAATTTTATAATCTGAAAAAAAGTGAGCGATTTAAGTCTACTCTCATGTAAATTAAAGACCATTAAATGAGGTCTTATTTTCTTAATGGTTCTTTAAAACTCCAAAGGGAGGCTTTGATCTCTCACGACCTGTTCCTTACTTCAACCCTGGAGACACTTGAAACTTAGACTCTCTCAGTTGACAAGCTAGATGGAGAGTCTTGTTTTAACAGTGCCCTCTGGTGGGCGGTTCCCCTCAGGTGAGGCTGCAGAGCCTTGGATTACTCTGGAAATCAGCTTTAAATCTGTGCTCAGAGAAGCAGCAGTGTGGATTTTGGGTAACCAGGCCAAGTGAGGGATCTCAGCGGGGTTCTGATGCCAGTGGGGAGAGCAGGTCATCAGTCTCCTAAAGCAGGCCTTCCCTCCCCACCCTGGTTTGCTGGATGATGGTAAGTGAGTCCTTTGTGTGTGTGGCAATGGAGTAGCCTGGTTTCCTCGCCAAGAAGCCTAGAGATGCAGGCAGTGTTCTGCTGCATTTCTGGGTCCCATGCCTCCTCCTGATGGGTTACTTGAAACTGAGCCTGAGCCAGGCCTGGGTCTCTGCACCTCCAGACCTACATTTTCTAGGCCCGTTTTGCAGTCATGTCCACCAATCTCACCCTCCTGGGCCCCCTAAGTCTCTCAGAGAACTTTAGCTGGGTTAGTTTTCTGGAAAATAAAGTAAAATGCTGAGTTTGGATTTTAACCCTAGGGAAGAATTTCATTTTGAAAACCTCTGGGTTTGGCTTAAATAGGACATTTCCCATGACGTTGTTCTAGCCCCAGACAAAACTGTGAGGAAGATCCTTCCGTCATTCTTTGGGAAGTTTGTGGAAGGCTCTTCTTCCTATGCAGTGGCACTGTGTGAAATGGTACAAACGATATATGCCTTTTGTTTTTATTTAGTTGGAGAGAATTGGAGAAATATTTAGAGTTTTTCCTCATATTTCATATACAGTAGTGAAAACAAACCTCAGATGAGTGGTCTGGAGCCCTGAGTCTCCCTGGGATTCCTGGCTTCTGCTTCTTCACAGAAGTTTGTGGAAGGGAGGCCCTTCCAGGTGGGGTTGGGGCGTCCTCATTGATTTGTGGGTGTGGGAGGAGAACATTCAGTGATGAGGGCTTGGAAGCACAGGCTTAGGGGTCAGAAAGGCCTGGGTGCAAGTCCCAGCTCCGGCACTCTCTCCGTGTGCCCACTGACCTACACTCCCCCTGAAGAAAGGGCCTAGCGACACTGCTCACCTGCAGAGTTTTTATGAGGACTAACGTGTGAGCACATGAAAGACATAGATAGCGCCCAGTCAGTGTGACCTGCTGTTCCAGTTCACAGTTGAGTAAGTCAGCAGAATTTGAGAATAAGATCAGAAAGTATCAGCTCCTAAAGCCGAAATGGATAAAAATTAGAATGAATGAGACTGGCCATTTGTGGAAATGATTTAATTGAAGTGATAGTTTGTAAATCTTTGACTGACAAGACTCAGGAAACAAAGTCCAAACAAGATGATGCCTGAAGGAAGCTGAAGTCCGGTCGGTGGTATTTCGTCCTGTCCTTGGATGACAGGCTGTGTCATTAGCAGGGAGGGTTTATGTGGAGCTGAGATCAAGATGGCCTGTGTTTGTCAGCCCCATCTAGGGGCTGGGTGTTCTGGCCGGAGGGCCTGGATCTCTGCAGGGGAGATGATGGCTCTCCAGTTGGGCTAACCTGACACCGCTCGCAGAGACTGAACACTCCTGAAGGGTTGATGAGCCCCCACCTTGGACTGTGGTGACCCCACAAAGCAGTGCCTCCCCTTTTCATGGCTCTGACGGAGAACCTGATCATGCTCCCTCTCTTTGATAGCTTTTCAGCTGCTCATGGGCCTCAGTTTTGAAACAAGAAGGGGTTTTATGTGCCCTTAGGGTGCTGCTCTGAGAGGGCATGAGGCAACCTGAAGGCTTGTGGGGGTCTGGAAAGCTTTGCTTGGTCTTTTTCCCAGCTGGGTGAAACTAGGATGACCACACATCTTGGTCTGCTTTATTTACATCAGCTGTCTGGGTGTGGTAGTTGTCCTTCCCCCGTTTTCATTCTCAGTGTCCCAGTGCAACTATGTGGAGCAGGTGACATGGACTCAGGTACACCCCCAATCCCCACACAGCTCGTCTTCCCACCCTCTCCATCCTGGGCAAATATCCCAATAGGAAAATGCATCTGGACTCTGACTTGGGGAACCCAGCCATCCTGGCCTCCTCCACACCCACCCATCACTCAGCTCTGTGAGACCTCCAGAGACTTACTTTGATGACTAGCCAGACCCTTACAGTCATGGCACTCATTTGGCATGGTTTGGGCAATAATTTCTGGCTGCTGTGACCTTTCGGTTTTGAATAGTTTCTGGAAGCTCTGATAGAATGAATAACTTTATAAATTTAGTTCTGAAATGGTAAATCATCATGCATTAAAATCATCTTTGCTTCTAGACATGATTGTCACCTTACCTTGTTTACATTTTTATATTTCAGACATTTTTTAACTCAAGTAGGAAAAAGGATGGGTTTGCTTTTTTGCTTGCTTAAAAAGTTTCCTGTTGATTGAAAACCGAGGCCCATACCTATTCTGTTGTTAATGGTTATGCAGGGATTTATTTATGTGTTCTAATCCTTAAGAGTGAAATAGCATTCAAGAATTTTGTGAACACTAAAGGGGCTTTTATTAAAATCCATGGTAATTGTATCTTTTGTGTGTTTTTGGCTTTCAGGTTTTCAAAACCCTCGGCACAGATGTCGTGAAGTCTGCGTTTGAAGGTTATAACGCTTGTGTCTTTGCGTATGGGCAAACTGGATCGGGAAAGTCATACACTATGATGGGAGATTCTGTACGTTGTTTACCCTGTGTGCCAAGAAAACGTCTCATTATCTCTGCAGACTGATGCAATTATCTCTTTCATCTCCTTTCCCTGTACTAACTTGCTTTTCAGGTTCCAGTCATTCTTTAGCAATAAGATAAAACTCAGTAATAAGTTTGGCTAAATTTCTTTTGAGAGATTTTAAATTAGAAATAGTTTTAAGTTTATAAGCATGAATAATGGATGCAAGTCTCAGTTCATTTTCCGTTTTTAAAGGCTATAATATAATCTTATCAGAAAAGTATGCTGGGCCCATAAGTATTTTTTTCTTCTTTTCTGCCAACACAACAGTTTGAATAAAATTACAGAACTCTGTTCTTTTTAAAATTATTCAAAACATTTTTCCCCAAGAAAAGTGTAAAAAAAAAGTAACTCTTTGGTGGAAAGTTACTACATAAATCCGGCAAATACACAAAAAGAGTTAGAATTGTACAGTTTTATAGAGTCTGTGTAGATATAAACATAGTGTGTAGAGTTTAGTAGTTATGTCATATAAAGTAACAGACATAAAGGTTATACTTGCCCCAAAATGTGGAGGAGTAAAAACTGGACTTCGTTGCAGGAACTTTATCTCATTCTGTGTTTTCTCCAGATCTAGATAGTGCCTGTTTGTTTTACTTTTCTTGTGTCATGGTGAAAACCCTGCTCCCTGTCTCTGAGACCTGTGGCATGTTCTAGATGTGGAGGTGCCAGCAGAGAACCACAGGGCTTCCTGCCAGCAGGCACGGTGGCGTCTGGAACGCTAACGGTTTGGTGGTTCCCGGAAGTAGTTGTGTGTAAAGGAGGCTCGGTCCTTCCAGATGAAAGTCTTTCAGGGCGTGTGTCCCAGCTTTAAGTCCAGGCTTTTCCCTTACAGGAGAAGTAGATAATTACTGTTCTGTGAATCCTCGATGCTGCAAAGTAGGGAGAAAAATAGGAGAGGAACAAACAGATAATTTATAGAGTTTCACATTGCCTTTTATCATGACTTCTCTCTTCTGCTCTCCTACTGTGCCTTTAAAAGAAAAGCCTTCTCTAAAATGACATGTGCATGTTGATTCCCTAGTAGCTATTTTATGCAAGTTAAACATTTATAAAGCACTCATAAATTATAACTGTTTTTCTCTGACCTTATAGTTGAGTACTGTTTGGATAGTTTTATTTTTTTCTTTTTTAAAGGTATGCTTTTTGGTGAAGAGATTGGCCCTGAGCTAACATCTGTTGCTAATCTTCCTCTTTTTTTCTCTCCAAAGCCCCAGTACATAGTTGTATATCCTAGTTGTAAGTCATTCTAGTTCTTCTATGTGGGACGCCCCCACAGCGCGGCTTGATGAGCAGTGCTAGGTCTGTGCCCAGGATCCAAGCCAGTGAACCCCAGGCCGCCAAAGTGGAGTGGGCAAACTTAACCACTTGGCCATGGGGCTGGCCTCTAGATATTTTTCCTTCTTTCTTTAAAAAGTAAAATAAAAAAGAATATGGTGAAAGGCCCATTTTTCCTTGATAAGAATTAGTTTCCTTTATTTTTTGGGTGGACGGTTGGGTGAAGGTAGGGAGGGACGTCGGAAGAAAACATTGAAGCTCTGAGGTTTGGGTTTCCTAACAGGAACGTTTTGCCTCATCTTTAACTCATTCTGAAGTTGATCAGCTTTTAAGACTGACTGAAATGTGAATGTTATTGATTCCGCCCTCTTTGCATAAGTAGTAGATGTGTTAGAATCTTCCTGTCTAGGAGGGCTGAGGGTATTAGTGTATCACAGTAGGGATGTACCACATTTACTGTGGTCCTGTCCACTAAGTTTTAAGACAATGATTAGCTACTGTGAGGACTTACTAAGGTTTCGAAGTATTTCTTTTCTGCGCAGTGTATGTTTCACCTTTTTGGTTGTTTAACCAGGTCAGATTTCTAACATTGGTTCTGCAGCTGTTGACTGTCTTGTTTGAAGGTTAGAGAATGAGGCTTGTTATGTTTGCAATCCCTGATCTGACTGAGTAACAGTGGTAGCTGTGTACTACCAGAGTCCCAGCCTGTGGACGTGAGAAAGCTCAGTCCTCTCGTTTCAGGGAGTAGGAAGCAATCCTGGGGGTAGACGGTGTGTCTGGGGCTGGGGTGGGAGGCCTGGGGTTGGCATGCAGGCCCATTGTGTCTAAGTTCACTCCAGCAAATCACAGAGGTAATTGTGGTTGCTTTTATTTCAAGTAACAGCTGTGGCCTTCTTCCTTCCAACTGCAGGGTGATTCTGGCTTAATACCTCGGATCTGTGAAGGGCTCTTCAGTCGGATCAATGAAACCACCAGATGGGATGAAGCATCTTTTCGAACTGAAGTCAGGTAGGCCTGTGGTCTGCGTAACTGAGTGTGGGCTTGGAGGGAGCTTGCTCTCAGGCTCGAGGAATGGACAAAGTCTTTGGATTCCTGAAGGGCGAGTCTGCCTTTTCCCCCTTCTGTGCTATGGTGGTTGGAAGTAAAGCTTAAAACATGCATGTCTTTAGTGACTTTCTTGGGAATAATTTGGGTTAGGATTTGGGAGGTAGAAATAACCCAGCTTGGTCAGAAAGTCTAACATGGGATGTTTATCTCAAATGGAGTGAGCTTTTGACTTTTAAGGGAATACCCGATTCACTTGCTTTATTCTTTTAGCTGAATAAGGTTTGCATTATTCTTTGTGTTGGTAGGATCACTATAAATCTAATCTTTAAATAAATCTGGAAAGTTGAGGTGTTTTTTCCTCCTTGGAGTTAGACCTGTGTGGGGAGCCAGTCTTGTCAGTGGTTTTGGGGGCAGATGTGGCAATCAAGGGTTCTCATGGCTGCCTGACCTCTCAGTGGCTGTGTGGCCTTGGACAAATTGTTTAATCATCCTAAACCTCCATGGCCTAACCTATAAAATGGGGATGATGGCCCCCCTCCCTCTGGGCTGTTGTAGGGATTAAATGGAATAATCCATAAAGTGTTTAGTATAGTACCTGATTTATAGTTACCACCCATAAATGTATGTTGCTGCTGTTACTATTGTTGTTATTAATGTCTGAAATAATTTTTCTGAATTCAATTCTATTTAAAATTTTTAGCTACTTAGAAATTTATAATGAACATGTGAGAGATCTCCTTAGGCGGAAGTCATCTAAAACCTTCAATTTGAGAGTCCGTGAGCATCCAAAAGAAGGACCTTATGTTGAGGGTAAGAGTAACTACTTCAGCCCTGTTCTGCTTGGGAATTTGAGTAAAATGATAATTTCAAAGGAAAAAAAAGTAGGATAATGGTGAGATTTAAAAAATTTATTTTTGGCATTTTATTATGGTAAAAATGACATATGCTGTCACTACATAATGTTCATTTAATGAATTTCCACTTCACTGGGCATTCACTGACTTTGTGGGGCTTGCCAGTATATTTCTTCTGGCTTTAAGAACCCTCTGGAAATTTGTTTTCTACTGTTCTCAGGCAACATAAACAACCTGGTAACCTGTCTCTTTAAATGGCGTTGCATTTGAGCAGTATTTTTACCAGCCTTAATGGTAACATGGGACCATGAGGAGATTCTAAGACTTCTTACCTGTTGAGAAGAAGCATTTACAGAGTTTTCTGTGCTGTGGTTCTCAGCATTTGTGTTGTGACACTAGCTGTGTCAGTCAGTTGTGAGGAATGTCACAAGTGATGATGGATAAAGGGCTGGCCCTTGCTAATTAGTTTAAAAATAGGCTGGATTTAACGCTATCCTTAGAATGAAACTGCTCTCACTTACTGTCATAAGGCAGCTGAGTCATGGCTGGCCTGTGGGAATCGCACACAGAGATGTGTTTTCGGGTGGCTGTTGTCCTTCCTGTGTGTCTTGTTGGAGGCCAGGCTGAGAACCAGTCATGGGTTTAAAGATGTTCCTATTTCGTTGTCTTTTTCACCTGGAGATACCAGGTGCACCAGCAGGACCCCATCTGCATTTTATTAAATTTCTGATTGAACTTTTGCCTCTTATGCCCAAAGTAGTGTGTGTAACTATGTATTTGTTTTGCAGAATGTGGCATCACTATTATTGTTGCAGTTTTTAGCCTAACTGTGCCTTTGTGTTTTTTCTTTAATTGTCTTATCAGATGTTAAAACATATTATAAAGGTGGTTTATGAAGAGAGAGAATAATCAAACAGGGCAAAACATCCAGAATCTGATGTAGATACTTATGGGGATTTAGTTTCTAATAAATCTGCTATTTAAACATTGGGGGAATATGGGTTACTAAGCTGTCTGGGAGAAAAAAAGGGTAAATTGGGACCATGGCTCTATTTTTACACCAGGATAAATGACAAATAGGACACAGGTTGGAATGTAAACATGACATAATAAAATGACTGCAAAACACCATGGGTTAATTTTTTCCAGAAATTTTGAGGGGGAAGGCTTTTAAAAATTTGACTTAAAACTCTGAAACCATGAAATAAAAGTGTTAAAATTGAAGTGGTAAAAAAATAAAAATTTATATTTGGCAGAAACATCATAAGCAAAGTAAAAAGACACTTACCAAGTGGGGAAAATATTTTCAATTCAAGTTTCAGACAAAGGACTAATTTCCCTAATATAGAAAGGGCTCCTATAAATCGATAAGGACAGAGCCAACAACCAGGTAGAAAAATGAACAAAGGATGTGAAAATACAGATGATTTTTAAAAGGAGGAAAGAATGCTTAGCCTCACACATAATCAGAGAGAAGCAAAATAATAATTCTTGGAGATAACATTTGTTCCCTGTCTCTGGCAGGTGTAAGTAAGCCTGATGATACTGTGTTGGGAGACAGGCATTCTTGTACATTGCTACTGCTGGGTGTAAATTGCCTTCTATGAAGGACAGTTTTGCAGTATCTATCAAAATTTCAGTGTGCTTTGATGTAGCAATTCTACCTTTTAAGAATTTATTCTGTGGAAATATACACATTTGAAAAGATCTGTGTACAAGATTATTTGTAGCAGTGTTACTTGTAATTGGAAATAAAATGTAAACAACCTCTACGGTCTCAGTTGGAGACTGGTTAACTTGGTTATGGCTCATGCATACAGTTGAATGCTCAGCAGCCATAAAAATGATTGAAGAATCACCTTAACTGATACAGAACATTCTTCAATATATTATTACATAGAAAAAAGCAGGGTACAAAACAGTGTTTATGGTATGCTACCATGAAAGGGGGAAAAGAGATGGTGTTATATACAATTTTCTGTATATGTATGGGTCATCTCTAGAAAGCTATGGAGAAACTAAAACAGTGGGTTGCCTGACAGAAGGGGAAGTAGGGGGTAGGCTGTAGGAGGGGGAGGGGTAGTGGGTAGAGGGAGACCCTTTACACGGTATACCTTTTGTAGCCTTTGACCTTAGAGCCATATGAATGTTCCCAAAAAAGTGAATAAAAAGTCTTTTAAAGGGATTAAAAAAATGCTTTTGAGTTTTTCATGAGGGCAGTGTTCACATTTCCCTTACTATGACTAATGCTAATGAGGTTGATCGTAATAGCTGGCATGTTTCCTGAATACCCTATGTGAGGTATGCATTATCAGACTAGGCGACTGAGGCTCAGTGAGGTTGAGCAACTTGTTCATAAGCAAGTCAGTCCACTAGTAAGCAGCAGAGCTGGGATCGGATCCCAGGCAGCCTGGCTCCCAAGTCTGCGTTATAAACTACCACCCTATAGGAACCAGTAGGATCTTTAAACAAGTCAACAGCTCGTACAGTTGTGTATTAGTTCATAGAGGTAAATTTCTTATTCTGTTTACTATATATTAGGGAGATTTCGTCGCTCTTTTTTTTTTCAGATTTATCTAAACATTTAGTACAGAATTATGGTGATGTAGAAGAACTTATGGATGCGGGAAATATCAACCGTACCACAGCGGCGACTGGAATGAACGACGTCAGCAGTAGGTCTCATGCCATCTTCACCATCAAGTTCACTCAGGTAAGGGCAGCTGTGGGGCCAGCTGGCTCCATCCCTCAGGTCTTCACTCACTGATGAGCATCAGCTGAGGACCGATCATTGTTGAACCAGGAGCTGCAGCAGGCAAAGGTGACTTACTGTCGTATTCTGTTAATTAGAGTTGAACGTGTCCTGTGTGCTGGGTTTCTCTGTGGTTAAATCATAGTAATTTGAAATGTCCTGATGTGTACCCTTACGAAATATTTAGCAGGCTTCCGCCCTGTTCTAGACATAAAAAAACTTGCTTTGTGCTTAATTAAGCAAGTTTTCATTGTTGCAAGCTCTGTGGGAGATAATGGATTGCGAGTCAGACCAGCTGGAGGCCAAGGTAACTCATCGGAGTACATTATCACTCCATGGAACTCACCCCACAATGTTGATTGCAATTATTAGAATGATGTTAAAGGACAGCGAACATTTTTCCTAATGTAAGAATTCATTTTGCTCAAGTCGTGGAGAGCATTTTTAATATGTGTGGAAGTTATCGAGGGTAAATATTTTAACATCTAGACTAGTAGAACAGATTTTCACAAAAATGTAGGGTCCTCTCAGGGCTTAAGCATATGTTAGGAGTTTGGGGATGTCCTGGCCTCTATTAACCATTAAACACATCAGATACAAAAAGATAGCGCTTTATTAATGAGGGAGATCAGAGAGCAAAGAAAATGAAAAAATTCTCTAAGGTCAACAGAACAACTCCCAGTAAGTTCTCTGCATCTTTCCCTTTGGTTTACCTTTGCTTTTGATTTACTGTGGTTTCCTGGGTTTTCACCTGCTTTCTGGTTAACGTGGATTAGGATATAGCCGTTCCTAGTTTCTAAGAGCCTTACATTTCTACAAAAATAGAGTAATTTGTTCTTGGTGTTTTGGTTCAGACTGTAAAACTTAAGTTAAAAGTCTTTGGGAAAGTAAAATTTTGGTAGAATTCAGAATCAAGGAATATAGTGTTTAAGATTTTCACTTTTTTATAGTTTATGAAACAAATGTTTTAACATCCAATGTTGATCAACTGATCTTTTACAAAATTGTTTGCATGTATCATATTTTGGAGAGCTGTTGTACTTGGAATGCTGAAGATTCTAGATGAGAACAAAATTATTTGTTTACTTATATTTTTCTTTCGTGAGAGCCCCTCAGTGCCTAGTTTCCTCTTCTGCCACAGTCAGACTCAGTGAGCCTTTGCTGAGAGTGCCCGAGTGATTTCAGTAATGGAAGAGTTCTTCCAAAAGTTTGAGTCACATATGGTAGATGTTTGTGTAGTCAGTTTAATTTCAAAGTTTTTATAATCAGCAAGAAGGCCAGTGAAACAAGAAAATTAAAAAAAAAACAAAACACCTACCCTGAGAGGTAACATTGAAGAGTGGAAAATAATTAGAATCTGTGTCATAAACAACGGAGGGTTCTTTATACCTCTTCAGTTTTGCTTTTATATTTTACCACAGGCAAAATTTGATTCTGAAATGCCGTGTGAAACCGTGAGTAAGATCCACTTAGTCGATCTGGCCGGAAGTGAGCGTGCAGATGCCACCGGGGCCACCGGGGTTCGACTGAAGGAAGGGGGCAACATTAACAAATCGCTCGTGACTCTGGGAAACGTCATTTCTGCCTTAGGTAGGTTGATGCCTGACTCCTGCCTCCTCTTATTGTTCGTGGTACTGTATTCACATGAAACAATTATGTTTAATATTAGTGCTACAAACCGAGGTAATATCCTTAAGGTTTTTGAACTGAAATTAGAGAAACTCTAATAATTGTCTTTTTTTTGGTCCTCTTTGTCTTCCTCCCTACAGCCGATTTATCTCAGGATGCAGCAAACCCTCTTGTAAAGAAGAAGCAAGTTTTTGTGCCTTACAGGGATTCTGTTTTGACGTGGTTGTTAAAAGATAGCCTTGGAGGAAACTCTAAAACTATCATGATTGCCAGTAAGAATTTTAAGTTCTCTTCCCCAGCATATAATGTCCCATGTGAATTAACTGTAAATATTAAAGTTTAAAGTATCTCATTAGGAAATAACACCTTTTTTATCTTAAAAAATAATAGTTTTTCTATTTTGGAGAAAATCACCGACTATGATCTAGTCTGTAGTATCTTATTATTAACTCTTTTTCCCTCTTCCTAGTTACATAGACTTGCTGCGTTCTTGGTTATGGAAGCTGGAACACATGCAGAATGACTCTCAGCTTTTCTTTGCTTAAAGTATAGGATAGAAACTTCATTCCATAACCTCATAGGAGAAAATCATTATAGGGACCTAAGTAAAAATCATCCAACTTTGTTTTTCTATTTTAAAGCAGTAAATCTGAAATTTAAAATTAAGAATTGAGAGGAAAAAACCCAATAAATACAGCAAATAATGATAACAGTAATATACTTCATTTTCATATTTTCACTAATTAACTGGAAGAGAAAATGTACAAAGGGGAGGTAACTGTTGAAGCGAACTCAAACCTGTTTTCCTCCTAACTCCACTTTCCTTCTCTCTCTCCTCTTCCCTTCCCCTGTCTCATGTCTCCCCGGCTCCCCATGTCATGCCTTCACTGTGGAGGCAAGGGATCTCTTCTGGGGTCTGCACCCCAGATGCAACTGTGTAGTCACCTGAGCCCTAAAGTTTGTGGGAGGGAGGTGCGAGTAACCAGAGCTTTAAGAGAAAAAGAATTAACTGATGTACTGACTCCTTTCAAAAATTATCATGCTCTGGATTTTTACAGATGGTAGGCTTTGCCAGAACTTTTAAAAGAATTTTAATTTCTACTTATATAAGAAGTACACATAGTCTTGAAATCCTCTTCTTCCTATGTTTTCAACAGAGAAAACTCCCTAAGTTCAGTGGAGTGTCACATATCTCATTTTAGAATTGGTTAGATGGCTGATTCTAGTCTTGAGAAGACCAAAATGACATTTAATTTGGTATAGTGAGTACCTTTCCTATAAATCTTAGATAATTTTTAATATTCATTACTTTGGCAATGAATATTTAGTCTATTCAATGACCTGGGGTTAATCTGACTTTTAAATTACAAACCAACTTTGTGTTAAATGAAACACGGAGTGCTGGATAAAATATTTTTTGAATTCATTCTTCACAGCCATTTCGCCTGCTGATGTCAATTACGGAGAAACCCTAAGTACTCTTCGCTATGCAAATAGAGCCAAAAACATCATCAACAAGCCGACCATTAACGAGGACGCCAACGTCAAACTCATCCGTGAGCTTCGAGCTGAAATAGCCAGACTGAAAACGCTGCTTGCTCAAGGGAATCAGGTGGGGTTTTCTGAGATCTGTGGCTCATTTTCCTTGAGTAATGGCTTCTATTTCTAGATCTTAATGAGACAGTTATCTCACTCATTGTATTGATTTGAGTAAATCAGTGTTAAGTAAAGCTTTGAATGAGTTAGCTGGTCTCTCCTTTTCATCACCCTCCCGTTGGCCTTCGCATTCATTATGTACTTCGTGTGTACAGTTTTATCCACTAAGCCTGAAATGATTAGCTATCTCATAGTTATCAATTATGGATGGAAATTTAGTATGCAGTAGGATTAGCAGCATAATCTCCATTAGTGGAAGGAAAGTGAAGTGTTTGGAGCAATATGTAATATTCTACCCATGCATTTTGTAACTTGAAAATGTCTTTTAACGGAATGAAAGACTTGTCTGAACACCTTTCTGAATCTCTATTTTGTATCGCCCATTGTAGAGCTAGTTATGGTGGTCCAGTGACAGGTGGGACATACCTGTGGCCTGGATGAAATAATGTCCGTGGGGCCTTGCTTGACTGTTGAAATGACCTCACTTCAGGATCTCTTGGGAGATTCTGGTGAAGGAGCCTTGTCCTTTTGTTTGTCAAATAAACATCCTTATAATCTGCATAGTGGACATACAGCCTTACGTTCTGGGATGAATAGTGTGAGTTAGGTTCTGGTAGGTTTAGACACTGTTATGAAGAAAGGCTGCCCTTGAAAGAAAATCAAGCATAGATTTCTAAAAGTGCAAGTTAGACTCCAGTTTAAATAAAACAAAGGTACATTTCCTCCAGTTTCTTTAGCCGTGGATGGATGTCTTAAGTGTATCATTAAAAAAATACTTTTCTTTAAATTCAAAGTGCTCTCTTTAGAACACCTTTCCATCAGAAATATATGGCCCCTGAAGCTCTTGACATCCCATAAGTGGTTTGACCTATGAAAATATTGATGGGATGAAAACCTCACTCAGTTTCCTGTGTCCTAAAATACACCTGATAGTTTTTTTCCCATAAGATGGCAGGCAACAGCTGAATAGGAATTTCCAATTGCACTTAAAGGTATCTGCAGACACACTTTGCTTTTTGATGTGGAGCCTTCCCATGTGTGAAAGGAAGTTGTCAGAATGACTAGTCCAGCTATGTGTGATGTTATGAGACTCAAATAACTTATGACATGAACCACAATAATCATTTTTATTAATACAGCTTGTTATTGGGGTCTTTTTCCAATGTTTTCAAAACGTTATTTATCTAAAGTAAAAATTTAAGGAGGATTTGACAGAATCACTCCATCTACTGTATGTGAAGGAAAGTATTTGGGAAATTCTTGGTTCAACTTCTTATACTTAACCTTTTACTAAGTTATGAGAATGAAGGAAAAAAAGAAAAATTAGTCTTTTAAAATTAAACTGAAGAAATCCTCGAAAGGAACCTTATCCCCTGGGCAGAAAAACTTTAATTTATTAAAACTTTTACGAATTCGATCTGAGGCCTATCTTCAGTTGCCTTATGTTTTGTGGTCTTTTTTTCTTGTTTCTTTCATGACCAAAGACCACTGCTGTAATTAAAGGAGTATTTTGTTGCTCTAGTCTTGGGAGTGAGGATGGGAAATGTAGTTAAGTCTATTTTAGAACACACTGAAGATAAAATTCTTTGCTAAACTTAATATATCACAGTAAAAATGGGAGTCCAATTTAAAATAATTCATCACAGTATGAAGCTATAAATTGTTCTGAGATAATACAAGCTTATCCTAAATTAATTACATTTGTGTTGCTCAGTAAAATAAGCAGGTGTTGCTAAGTGCCCATCAAAGATCTCTGTATAAATTTTTCTGATGAAATTGCTCTATTTCCACGATATTCTATTCCAAATCCTGCCATGGTTCATTGAGAATGTTTCTCAAATCGAAGTTCCATTTCTGGGGTTATTTTTCTAAGTACAGCCAAATAAAAACCAACTCCTGCTTTTTTTACGTTTTTGCCACTACAAAATGTCATGTGATTCAAGGGTTTCAAAAACACAATTTAGATAAAGCAGAAGATTTTCACATGTGTTGTATTTGCTTTTCCTACTCCATAGATATAAATATACAGATGTATGTTAGTAGTTGGTATATGAACTCTTTGTTATATGCATACAGAAAAATTACGTGTTGTAAGTGTACAGATCAGTGAATTTTCACAAGCTGAATTCACCCATCTAACCTGTACCCACATCAAGAAACAGAACATTACCAGCACCCTACAAGTCCCCCTCAGGGTTCCTTCCCACGGACTGCCCGTCCTCTTCTGACTCCTAAAGGCATGGGTTAGTTTTCAGTTTTGCCTGTTGTTGTTCTTTATATAAATGGCGTCCTGCAGTATACATTCTTTCGATCTCACTTCTTGGACTCCACGTTGTATTTGTGAGATTCATCCATGTTGGTGCGTGTAGTTGTAGGTCTGTTTTTTCTCGTTGCTATATTGTATTCCATTATGCAGATATGTCCTAACTTATCTGTTCTATTTTTGGTGAGCATTTGGGGAGTTTCCTTTTTGGGACTATTAGTGCTGCTATGGACTTTCTTCTGTATGCCTAAAAGTGAACAGACAGGTGCATTTCTCTTAGGTTTATACCTAAGAGTGGAGTTGGTAGGTCAGAAGGCGTACAGGTGTTCAGTTTTAGTAGATGTTACCACACAATTTTTATTTTATTTTATTTTACCAAACAATTTTTAAAGTGGTTATACCAATTTGTATTCCACATCAGTGCATGAGAGTGCCAGTTCCACTTGCTGCAGGTCGTTGCCAACACTTGGTATTGTCCGTTTTTCATTGTGACCATTCGATGGATGCCTAGTGGCATCACAGAATGACTGTAGTTTGCACTTCTCAGATGATTAATGAAGATGAGCATTCAAATATCCTGTCTTTTCAAGTGTTCTCTTTTATTATATTGAAAACATATTTTCAGACTTCTGCTTTGAATTTTGCAGAGAAAAAGTCTCAGCTCTTTTTTCTTGAATGTGTCTGGAGTTAACAAGCAAATTAAACAATATAGAAATGAAATAAGTAACAAAAGTCAGGAAACAAAATAATGAGTAAGAGAAGATAGAAGCAGGATGAAGTCCTCATTTTTGTAGATGAAGTCCCAAAAAACTTAAATAATAGATAGATAATAGAATTATCACTGTGTGTAACTTTTAAGCTAGACACATCTCAGCGAGGGTGACATAGTAAAACTCAGTTATATGATGTTTGTAAGAATAGGCAAAGGTCTTCCAGGTAATTCAAGGGGAAAGAAAGCAGTGCAAAAACAGCATCATTTGAGCCTAAAAAAACAGAACTTTATCATGACGAAGAGTGCAATTCATAATTAAAATGAAACATGACATCAGCTTTCATAAACAACAACAACAAAACTGTAGGAAATAGGAGACAGAGCCGTATATACATTTGTCACGGGGAATGTTAACTCCTCCTTCTCATTCCGTGAGAGCCCAGATAGACAAAAATAAGTGAGGACATTGCATATCTACATGACTTAATGAAAATTTGCTATAACCAGTAAAAACCAGGAAAAAAGATTCCCAACTCATGCAACAAAAGACTACTTTCCTTATTATGAGAAGAACTTCCGTTAAGAAAATTAGAAAAAGATCACAACCTGACAGAAAAGTGAACATAGAATGTGAGCACAATTCATAGACAAAAGAGTTTCAAATGGCTTCTAAACCTGTTAAGGTATGCTCAGTGTCATTTGAAATACAGTAAATGCAAATATTAAGAAGTGGGAAATGAGCGTATGTATGTATATGGATGCATGGTTATCAAGCTGTGTATTTTACTGCATGTAAGTTATACCTCAGGGTTCTTAAACAACGAGATGTCCTTTTCACCTGTCACGTGGGCAGAGATCAAAATGCGTGATACCCGGTACGTTGGCAAGGGTGGGAGGCGAGAGGTGCTTGTATATGTTGTTAGTAGAGTAGATATTGCTGCAGTTTTGATGTAGTCTTACCCTTGGTTTAACACATGAATTTAATCTTGAACATTTTTCTTCTAAACAGACACCTTGTAAAGAATAATATAATCGAAAATGGTTTTGTTTTACCAAAGATTTTTTTTTATAAAGACTTAGGTGGGTCTTTCTTTACATGTGCTTTAACATAATTTTCCAAAAGTCATAGTGGTCCTGATAGCCCCCATGTGTATATTTAGTTAGAAGTTTAGTCATCTACTGAGTTGATGTGGTAGGAATGCTTCAGCTTTGATTATGGATGAAAAATTCCAACAGTGAAGTCTGTAAACTTAGCCAGGTTATAAAGGGGTTACTAATTGGTTTGAAAATTGTCAATGGTTTATGACAATGCAGTCACAGTAATGTCTGCCACCTTCGTTTCTTCAATGAAAAATATTTACCAAGTACCATCTGTGTGCAAGACGATGCAGTGATACTGTGTAGCAATGTGTTAGCAAAGCTCCTTTTCCTTCATGAAGGACAAATTTGACCTTGGGTTAACTTGCTGGCTTCATTCTGTGTAAACTGGTTAAAAATGGAATGCCAGCTGTGTAACCAGGCAACACCCCTAATGATAAAAATGACCCCTAATGGGTGAGTTGCATCTGGATTAGGAGGAACTATATATAAACTATAAATGCCTGCTAAGAAGCCAGAGCTTTGGGTTTCCCTGAGTGCAGTGACTCTTGTAACTGGTTGTGTCACCTGCAGACCCTTAGGATGTGCCTCTGGCATTGTTACAAGAATGTTGCCTCTTGTGGGGTATGGCTTCTGAGCCAGGGTGGGCCCACACATGTGCATTTGAATCTCTAGGCCTCAAGAGGGCGAAAGACAGTAGCTCCTGGACAGCTGTGAGGGCTGCTGCAGAGACTGCCCGAGGACCTCGCTCTCCCTGCCAGCAGCTCTGCTTTCTGCTGAGTAGAAAGACGCCAAGTGTGGCCCACAGTAGTCCTGATAGTCTGAATGTTTAACTGAGCCTAAGAAGACCACTTTGTGGGTGTCACATTTGTTTGAGTAGAAATCAAAAAGTAAATAGTAGGGAAAAAAGGCTCGGCCTCTGTGGAGGACAATTTGGCAATTAAAAAAAATTGTACATATGCATGACTCACAAATTCCCTTCTAGGAATTTATTCTATTGATAGAGCCATGGATACTGTAGGCAACTGGTATAAGGATAGTCATCGTAGCGTTATTGGTAAAGCAGAAGATTAGAAAAAACTGCATTTCCATGAATAAGAAAATACTGCCATAAATTATAGACTGTCCATGCAATGGAATACTGTACACTGGAATCGGACTTGTTAAAAAGAATGAAGTAGATTTGTTTGTTCTGAATTTTCCCCAAGTTATATTGTTGAGGGAAGAAGGCAATATTCAGAGTAGTGTGCATGCTGACTGTGTTTAAAAGAACAGCAAAAGCGTGCTTGCTTATGACCAGAATAACAGAATAAGTTTACACAGCAAATTGGGCAAGGGTGGCCGCCTGTGGGATGAGGAGGGAGGGACACCCCTTTCTTTTTTCTTCCTGATGACATGTAGGGAGCACTGGGCCCCTGCCTCTCAGGGGGTGAGTTACGAGTACAGGTGAAGCCACCGTGTGCCCTGCCTGGCTCCGTTTGCCTTCCTTGTCTCTCTAGTTCTAACCTGACTTTGGTGTTTGTCATTCCTGTGTCAACCTGTATACCTTTGCAACATGGGTAAGGAGATGGATAAATAGGTTTTGGTGCAGCCATATCATACACGGAGTATCATCCAGAAATGAGTATAAATGAGTTTCAATTGGATGCATCAACACGGATGAATCTCAGAAGCCTGTGGTTGAGCAAGACTTACGCTTCTTCCGTTTTGAATTTTGTACTTTGTGCATATTCAAAACAAATGAATCCTTTAGGATCTAGGGATTTAGATCATGTTTGATTTTGGTAAAATGTCAGTGTGTTACATATTTTTCTTTTTCTTTTGCTTTACTGATTTGTTTTGCAAGTGTGGATTTACCAGGCTGCTGTGGTTTTGAATATTGTGAGATACGGACCCCATGGATTAAAGACCTGGTGATGACTGACACTTTTTAGGGGGTGTGGGACAATACATTTTACCTCTATTTAATAGTTTACTTGGCAATTTTTGATGATTTCTTATATCATGGATAAACCCTTCCTCTAGATTATTGCTGTTTACTAATTGCTGCTCTCTTATGGTTTAAATTGCAGATTGCCCTCTTAGACTCACCCACAGCCTTAAGTATGGAAGAAAAACTTCAGCAGAATGAAGCAAGAGTAAGTGATACCTTGACTTTATTTATTTATTTATTTATTTATTTATTGAGGAAGATTAGCCCTGAGCTAACATCTGCCACCAATCCTCCTCTTTTTGCTGAGGAAGATTGGCCCTGAGCTAACATCTGTACCCATCTTCCTCTACTTTACATGTGCGATGCCTACCACAGCATGGCTTAATAAGCAGTACATAGGTTTGTGCCTTGGATCTGAACTGGCGAACCCCAGGCCACCAAAGCAGAGCGTGCAAACTTAACCGCTCTGCCACTGGGACGGCCCCAACTTATTTATTTTTAAATCATAACCTTCAGTGGAAGATTGTTGCTGAGCTAACATCTATGCCAGTCTTCCTCTATTTTGTGTGTGGGATGCCACCACAGCATGGCTGATGAGCAGTGTGTAGGTCCGCCCCCGGGATCTGATCCCACAAACCCCAGGCCGCTGAAGCAGCATGCACAAACCCAACCACTACACCACCAGGCTGGCCCCCACATGAGTGTTTCCAAAGAAGCACAATAATTAACTTTTTAAGTATCTCATCATGTTCTCTGTGACTTAATAAATGGGATTTGTCTGGAATGCAATGGTTAACTGCAGCTGAAATTCACGTGCAGGCTGTGCTGAGGGAGCAGTGAGGCCGTTTTGGCCTTCAGATTAGGCCAGAGTCTTTGGTTGAGAGGCTGTTTCAACATTCGTGAAACAACTGGGATCCCATAGCTTGAGCGTAGCCAAGCCATGACCAGCGTTGAGTTTATTGTCATCTTTGACTTTGTTTCCGTGGGGCGAGTATCTAAATACTTCAGGTGGACGCTTGATTTCTGTTGGGTGAGGTGGGATTTGAGGTAGGGAGAGAGTGGCTCTAGAGATGTTATGGGCCCAAGCCAGTGTTTGTCTGCTGGCGCTTTTTGAAAACCAGTTTCATGGCTGACTTGGTTCTATACTATTTTTGCTTAAAAAAAAAGCCCTCTATGAAAAGAGAAATAGGCATTAAGGACATTTTTGGAGTGGATTTTGTTCACCTTGCTGAATGGTTCAAACAGATTAAAAAATAAAATTGGATTCTGTTTGTAAAGCTCTTTCAAGGATACACTGATATTGAAGATATAAATTGGATTGTGGTTAGGAAGTTATTGACACTTCCTGGATAATTATGCTGATTAACTTGCTGATAATAGCATTAGTAGAAACATTAGTTTCTGAATCCAATCCCTATTTTTCTGTGGAATTTTGTATTTGAGTGCTACATATTCTAATTTTGAGTGCTTTGAAATGTCTGGATATAGTCTTAAATTGTTTCTTAATAATAGTTTTCAGGAATACGTAGCAAGTTAATAGAAACCAATAAACATTTTAATTTGAATCCATTATACATGCTGTGACTGTCTGTATTGTTCATAACATTTTCTAAATTTTCATCTAGGTTTTTGCTGACCTTTTAAAATTGTTTGCCATCTGCTCGGCTGTAAATCTTATCACCTGATCACATTGTTAGAGGTGGTATCACACATTTGTGTTTCTTCTTTTTTTTTCTGAGGAAGATTTACCCTGAGCTCACATCCATGCCAATCTTCCTCTGTTTTTAAGTATGTGGGCTGCCAGCACAGCCTGGCTGTTAACAGACCAGCCTAAGTCCATGCCCAGGAGCTGAACCCGGGCCGCCAAAGTGTAGCATGCCAAACTTAACCACTGGGCCAACCAGGGCTGGCCCTGCGTTTTTTTCTTAATTTTATAAGTGAGGATTATTTGCTTTAAATTTAGTAGTAAAATAAACCCGAGGCATACTTAATATTTGCTTAAAGCTAGCATTACTTTATTGAATTGGAAAAGGGTTGATTGGCTTAAGTTTCTTCAGGGAGAACTATCTGTTGGTGAAATGCAGAAGCGTTTATTGTTGAATGCTTTGTGTTTCTCAGATAAATTGCCAATGAGGATCTGGTAACTAATTATTACAAATTAGTAAATTCATTACAACGGTCTTTCTCCTTCTGTAGGGAGAGAAGGCATAAGATTAATCCTTCTCTGAAAACTTTTCCAAAACAAAATGCCCTGATAGCCATGTGACTTTTATTGCTGTCATTAGAGTTTGTGGGTTGGCATCACTTGAGTGATGAAATGAAGGACTGGAGTGTGACCAGATCCAGGTAGATCAGGACAATCGTATCCAACCATTAAAAACAAGCAAAAAGCACAGAGAGGCTCAGTCCTATTTCTTTTGTTTTTTTACCAAGAAGATGATAGATTTTGATATTAATACCTAGTAAAAGATCCATTATTTAAAAAAATGTTAACTTAGAACTCCTATAGTTCTGTTTGAGGTAAATTGAGGAGCAAAATGAATGACCACTGAACAATTGAATTTAGGTGGGTGAGAGATGTTTTGGTTTTCCACTTGGATAAACCGTCACTCCAGGTCCTCCATTTCTTGTCAGTAACAAGCACTTTCTTTCATGAAGGTTGCTGACACAATGCCCTTTCCACTTACAATACTTAATGGCTTGTGGAAAGTGTCTTCCTTTGGCAGTGAGAGTTTATGCAAATGTATTCTGTGCATTTATTTGGGCCTGGTGAAATAGGATAAGTCATTAGTGGGAAGACCTGTGGGTTTAAATGGGATGCTGTCTGCTGTTGGGAGTGGCGAGGAGGCAGGATCGGTAAAGTGCGCGAGGGAAAGCTTTGCAAGGGCAAGTTCTCTCACAAGTCACCCTCCTGGCCCAGGTATAGTCCTTTTTACAGAACACATTTTTCATTCTTTTTTTTCTACCTCTCAAAGAGGTTTCACTTTTTGCTTCTTGATGAATTACTAAGATCATTTAAAAAGTTTTATGAAATAAGCAGAATATTTTCTTAACTTTGAGAAGCAATTTACAACTGTGCTGTGTTTGACTGCTGGGGATATTTTCTCCCCTAAGATACACAGTGGACTGGAAAGAAGCTGATTTTTATCAAAAGATTTTTGCTTTCGGGGCTGGCCCCGTGGCCGAGTGGTTAAGTTCGCGCGCTCCGCTGCAGGCGGCCCAGTGTTTCGTTGGTTCGAATCCTGGGCGCGGACATGGCACTGCTCATCAGACCATGCTGAGACAGCGTCCCACATGCCACAACTAGAAGGACCCACAACGAAGAATATACAACTATGTACCAGGAGGCTTTGGGGAGAAAAAGAAAAAAATAAAAAATCTTTAAAAAAAAAAAAAAAAGATTTTTGCTTTCACTAGAAGAGTCAATTAAAGAGCCACCTTTTTTTTCTTTTGAGATAGAATGAGATTTATAAACCCTATTAATTAGCTACAAAAGCAGATTATCTCCTAAGAAGCTGCAGCATCCAAGATGATTTAATCACCACATCTAATTAGAAAGAAGAGTAAATCACTATTTCTTAGGACCTAAAGTATAATCAGGAAAAATTAACCCATTTAATGAAACATTGTCCTCCTTGAACTTGTAATTTTGGTTAATATCCAAGGAAGCAGCTTTTCTTTAAATACACGTGAAAAATACTGTTGTAAAACTCTCGGCAACTTGACAATTTTTTTTCTGTTCTTTCCTTCACTGTAAGGTAGGTTGTAGGGTGAGATCAGCTTGTTTGATTTATATTTTGTGATGGTTCTTTCAAGGGTAGAAATTGCTGTCCAATTAAAAAAAATCAGAGTCCATCCTTCCATAAGCCTTAAGAGTTTGGAAACTTTCTAGAAGAAAATCACAATAATTATTTTAATGGAGCAATCATATATGTATATTTTTCCTTTTAGGTTCAAGAATTGACCAAGGAATGGACAAATAAGTGGAATGAAACCCAAAATATTTTGAAAGTAAGGACTATAAAAAGGTGTCTTATTCTTATTATGCTGGCTTAAGTAGGTAAAACTTTTTTTCCTCCCTCAAATATGGCTGTTGTGTGCTATGCTTAAGGTATGATCAGTTGGAACTGATCAGTCGCTTGTGGGGTCGGGGTTCTGATTTGAGTTTGAAGAAAGGGGAAAGGAGCTGTTAGACATTGAAGCTGTATGTGTTTTAACACAGAGAGGTGATGCTGATACTTAAGGTATTTGCTTTCACTTCTTGGAATTTTTCCATTTTTGACTCAGCACATATTAGACTCTGTTTAATATTCAAGGGCATCCACTTTACCTTTCCACTTTTGTTAAACCCAATATAAAAGTGATATGTTGAATGAAAAAGATACTTCACATGGCAATATTTTAGAATATGTGTGCACAGCATGGCTAGATTTCAGAAATTTCTAAACTAGTAACTTCTCTTGGAATTTTTTCCTGTATGTCTCAAGGGCTAGACAGTGATGGTCTGCATTTTTGGCAAGACTCGTTGTTAAAGGACATCGATAATGGCCTCCATTTTTCATACTCTATGCTTCCAAATACGTTTCTTTCTGTTCCCGTTTTTTGCTGAGCTGGTAGAAAGCCTGTGTCTGTTGAGGGTCAGCCATACCGGGTTTGAGGTTTAGACTTGAATTTTCTGCTTTGATAGCATCTGTCTGACTTTATGCATGAGAGAAGGTGATTCAGAGGCTATTAAATCCTAGGTTTGTTTTTGAGGTCTCTTGAGGTAAAACTTTCCCAAATGAGTAAGTGTCTCTTTAATATTGGCGAGGCTGGATAGATGAAGTTTAGCTGCATGTCTTGGCAGAACCCTAACTTGGATCCCTTTCACATGAAAATGGGGCACCCATTTACTGTTTCATGGGGGTAACTTTTGAAGGCCTGGGTTAATGTTGAGTTCTGTGTCTAATAGCTTTCTCTGAGAGTGGGGTCAGCATCTTATTATGTGAAGTTCTCCTTGTACCATTTAGGCAACTTGGCCTTCTCTGGGGGTTAAAAAGACTGTTTCTCATGAGGTTGGAGGCTGTGTTGCGCTTCTCAGTGGTGGTGAGTTGTAATGATCCTGAAGACATTCTTTCCAGTTGCAGAAAGTACTGCAAAAAGTGAGGGCTTCTGTGTTCAGACTTTCTTTTTTCTGCTCCTGATTATGATGATAATGTTGGATTATTCTGAGATACTTCCTCAGCGTTTCCTTTGTTGAGAGATTTTTGTTCAGGAAACTGAGCAAAGACCTCACTGGCATTTCAGGATAGTCAGATGTGGAATAACCACCACCGAAGATGTGGGTATTTTTTCATTACGTTGCGTCAACTCTAAGAAGTAGTGTCGAGCGGCTGACTTATGCAGCCCAAGTCGTTTGACCTTTCATGGCGTGATGTACACTTTCCTCAGAAAGTTTGCCAAGGAGAGAGGACTAAAGTCTGCTTCATTTAAGGAAAAGAGAAATCAAATAGTTAGCTATTTGAAAAGTCATCAGGAATACATAGTGCCTGTTAGCACAGGAGGCAAAGCAGCAATGAACTGAAAGATTTCAGCCTCGTCTCTTTGGCTCCTGTGTCTCTCCTTGTCACCGTGGTGGGCGTTTTCTTACATCTCTGCAAAGATGGCCGTGCTGAGAGTCAGCACCGTGAACCCCTGAACTTTTCCCATCCTTTTCCTGATAAGGCAATTCTGGGCCCTGAAGCTAAATTCTCCTCCAGTTCCAATTCAGTTTTTCATAAATCTTATTATTTTCATTTTTTTACAACTTTCCAGAGGAGAAGAATAGAAATGTGATATGTGCTGGGTGTTAAAGGTTATGAGAAAGGCTAATGATATTTTAAATTTTTCCCTTCTCTTGACCTTGCAGACCCGTTTTAGATTTCTCTGCTGGTATTTGTGCTTTAAATCTGTATTCGTTTTCTGCTCACGTTTGATATTTTAAGGACTGTCTTCCTCCTTTATTGGAAGACAGTGCCTGAGGGCTGAGGTGAAGAAGGGGGCTACTCAAATGCTTTTTTTTGAAAACTTTCTTTGGAAATTGATGGGGAAAGGGATTGTTATTCGATGACTTTGCATCTAGGTGGTTTGTGTAATCCTTTCCCATATTTCTGCTGTCTGACTGTTCATCAGTCAGCTATCGTTCCAATAATGCTGCATAGAACCCACTCCAACCCAGTGGCTGAAAACATTTATTTTCCCTCTTGCATGTGCAGGTTGGCTGGTGGTTGGCTGGTCTAGTCTGCTTTGTTTGGTCTTGGATCCAGGCTGCGGGTGGGTTCCAGGTCTGTTCCACATGTCTCTCATCCTTTTGGACCAGCTGATCATCTGGGCATGTTCTTCTCATGGTCTTGACTAAGGTACAAGCAGGCGGGCCTAGCCATGCAAGTGCTTTTCAAGCTTCTGCTTGTATTGTGTCTGCTAGCGTTCCATTGACCAAAGCAAGCCATTTGGCTGAACTGAAAGTCAAGGGAGAAGAAGTATATTTCACCCACAATAAGGCCATGGCAAAGTGATACATGTGTAATCCTCCTTTGAGATCAGTGGTTTAGTATACACATGCCCACGTTAAACTGTGAAACTTTGAATTCTGGGTACTGCTCTTCCAGTGAACTTGCACATTTTGTAGAGACAGGCCCAGTGAAGCAGTAAATTCCAGGGATTATCTTCATCATCAGGACCTGGTTGTTTACGCTACCAGGTTGTCAGTTATCCTCCTTCCAAGCCCCAAATTCTAAACATCCAAGGAGAGACCTTTGGGGAGAAGCCTGAAGAGAGTTAAAACATCCAGGGGATTGAAGGGATACCCAAAGACCAATTTGGTGTTTATTCACATGATGAGAGCCTATCGTGTTGCTTTTTCTTGGCCAACTTTATTGACAAGTCATGTCAGAGAAGACTCATGGGTGTTGTTTGAAGAGAGTATCACTGACTGATTGCCCTCAGGAACTCGAGGGAGGGTTTGGAAGCATTTAACTGTTTAAGAAATGCAGTCATCCACCATCCTGAACCAGACCAGGCCCCACCACAGTAGCGACCTATGACCTTTGCCTCATTTTTAATGCTAAGATCTCCTCTCTGGGAGGAGCCTAGGCCTTATTACCATAACCTGCATTGTATGTGGACACATTTTCCAACTGAGCCTGGGCAAGCAACTGCCCACCTCTCCCTTTTGAATATTCATTCCCTCTCTGAAATAAAAGGCCGCTGCTTCCCTGTGTTAGGGCCACCACAACTTTGCAAATGATTCTGCGTGACCTCCTATTTGCTGCAAATATTCCCTACTTTGTGTAACAACTACTTCTGGTGAAGGGTCTGATTTTAACTCGCCAGTAGGTGAACCCATTTTGGTTCGGTAACAAGAAGACTAAGGAAAAGAGCAATAACCCATCTTCTCAGTCCTCGCAGTGACCTTCTTTGTCATTGTTAAGCTACCTGTGCGATGTGCTTGTATTTCCTGTTCCAGGTATAAGCCTTGAGATTAACTTGTCAGCATACATCAGGAGGACTGACTTCAGGAATTCATGGAAATCCCATCTCGTGCAGGGGAGTCTCAAGTCAATGTGTAAGGCAAAGGACCCTTGAAGTCAGAATTACTCTTGAAAGTCCCTTAATGTTCATGGAAATCACCAGATGCTGAGCTCTTGGATGATTACAAGCCAAGGAGTAACTTTGTTCCTTTCTTTTTCGTCTAGTCTGTGGCTTCCCTTGCTCTGGCGAGTGAAATCCAGGGTGCTGTTGAGTGTGGGTGGAGTGGGGGTGAGAGGCTGCTGTGTAGACACAGGCTCTGACGAAAGGCCTGGCTGTTTTCTGCGGAGCTGCTGGCACCATGGTGAATAACGGTGGAGCCTTGGGCTTTGATCTGCAGAACTTGGATCTTCGGCTTCAGTTCCCTTTCTGACTTACTGGCTCATAATTACTAACCACAACTGTCGCTTATCCTAGTTCCTAGCTTCGAAATCGTGGTGGATGGTAACCTCTTCCTTATATAAAAGGTAACGGGGTGTTAAAAAGCAAAATTCAGCTGAGTAACTTTGAAGATCTAATTGGCTTTTCTAAATGATTCGTGAATATGGCAGCATCCCACCTAGTAAGTAGAGAGGAGCTCTGAGGGCTGTACAAAAAGGAAGGTTTTTATAGGTAGGAGTTGGGCGGGACAGACAAGTTATTAATAAAAGAAAAGAGGATCCTTGGAGGCCAGGTTACCCTCCCTTGGGGGAGCCGGGGTCCTATTCTGCAAGCCCTTATCAGGGCTGACCAGGGAAGTCCAGACTGGTTGGCTTAAAATCCCACCTGGGAGAGGCAGGAACTGCGCTTAGCTGGTTAGTGTTGGTGGGCTTAGCTACCTGCCTCCATCTGGGGCTTGTGTCTTTTTAACTGGGGTAAGAGATGCTAAAGTGCTTGGGGGTGTTTTGAAAGTAGCTAACCTATGACAGAAGATAGTGTGTTTATCTTAAAGAGATAGTCCTTAGGCAGTTAGGTAATGAGAGTTTTATCATCCTCTACTGTGTACCCCGTATCCACACTCTTGCTCCTTAAACTGCCTTCCTCATTTTCATTAATCTTCATTTTCAAGAAGTTAAAGTCCAAACTCCCTTACCTGGCCCCCAAAGGCACTGATCTCATTTTCCTGTGTCCTGTCACGGTTCTGTCCGCCCCAGCACCCTGGCACCCCCACCCGGCCCTGCCAGATGTCTGCACTCACCTGGGCGTTTGGTGTCTTGGTGTCGCGGCCTTTGCCTGTGTTGTTTCGTCATTCGAGATGCTCCTTTTCTATACCTGTCAGAATCTGCTTTGAAGCTCTCTTTGATCACTCATCTCTCTCACTTCGCAGGTAGAGTGGTTTTGTTTTCCTCTGTGATTCTACAGCATTTGGTTTTACTTCTGTCGCATCACGGTATTTATCATAATCTGAGTTTGCTGGTCTTGGTTTCTCCCTCTAAACAGGAGAAGGATCTGGACAAGGACTGTCTCTTTATCATTCTGTAAACCAACTCCTAGAACTCTGCTTCTGACAGAGCAGGCATGTAGTGAAAACTTACTGGAGTAAAGTGGTATCGAGAAACAAAGACAAAACCTTTCTGTTAATTTGCTAGGGCTGACGTAACAAATCCACGGATGGGTGGCTTAAACAGCAGCCATTTATTTTCTCACAGTCCTGGAGGCTGGAAGTCCAAGATCAAGGTGTCAGCAGGGCTGGTTTCTCCTGAGGCCTCTCTCCGAGGCTTGTGGAGAGCTGCCTTCTCTCTGAGTCATCACATGGCCTTTCCTCTGTGTCACCCTCTGCGTGTCCTAATCTCTTCTTAGAAGGACACCAGTCAGATTTGATCAGGGCCTACCCTAACGGCTTCCTTTTAACCTAATTACCTCTTTAAAGGCCCTGTCTCCAAATGCAGTTATGTTCTGAGGTACTGGGTGTTAGGACTTCAACTTAGGAGTTATAAGGGGACACGGTCTGCCCATAGCCACCTTGAACCGCACACAGCTGATGCCACGTGGGAAAGGAACGTGGAGCGCTGTACAGGCAGCAGTTGTACCCTGGTCATGCTCCTTCCTGTACTGTCAGTCATGATCTTCTCATTCCTATTCAAAAGGCTTATATATGACTGTATTTTGTTTCTTGGAAGGAATGTGGCTGAATTTCTTTTGATTATAGTCCGGTCCTTCATTTGGATCAGTTAGATCTTTGCTGTTCAAAGTGTGGTTCCTGGACCAGCATCTTCAGCATCCTCTGAGAGCTGGTTAGAAATGCATGATCTCAGGCCCCACTGCAGACTTGTTAAGTCGGAATCTGTATTTGAATCAGATGCCCAGGTGATGTGTCTGCACCTTAAGGTTTGAGTGCTGCATTGGAAAAGCTCAGGTAAAGTGGAGGAGTCTTGGGCATCTTTGCCCTCAGATCTGTTCTCCGCCTTCTCCTGCTCTGCTCTGCATCACAGGGTCTGACCCCTGTGGGCTGTGCTTTCCCGGGCTCGTGTGGGTCTCACTGTGGGAGATTGGAGGGAGAAACCAGACCTCTTCCCTTGTGTCTCCTTGTGGCACCCACATCCCCAGCGCAGTTACACCAAGTGACACAGCCCTGGCCTCCACAAAACCTCCTCCCCTCTTTGTCCTTCCTGTCTGGAGGTGATGCTGGTTTAACTGCTGTTGTCAGTTTGCAGGTGGCCATCCTCAATGGCTTCTCAACTCTTCCTTCAGCCGAGTAACCAATTCCTTATAGTAAAACCCCTGGGATGTAAATACTGAAATAGTTTCTGTTTCATAGTTAGACCTGGTCTGATACCAAAGTCCACATCCTGATCTCTTGACTTGCTCTGCCGGCTTCTCAGAATCTGTGTTAACATACTCTTCTTCTCTTTTTGATCTATCTTTCTAGTCTCTTAGAATGCTGCCTTAATGTGTTTTTCATCCTGGCTGAATTTGTCTGAAACTGCGATAACTCTCTTGGGTCTTGAAACTTAATGTTGTCATAAATCCAGCATCTGCAAGCCCTGGATCGTGCATTCCTGAGGGCTTAGTATTGGTTCCCCTTTGCATGGCTGCGATATTGTGGCGACTGCTTAGTGTTTGAAGTGGTTTATAAAGTGACTACTTAATACCCCTCCTGTGTACCTTTTGGCTTGGCTTTTTATAAATCTTGTATGTTTTATTGCTGATCAATTTTTTTCGAGTAATGCAGAATCTCCAAATTCTTTGTCCACTCCCACTTTCTCTCTCCCCACCCCCGCTTCATGCATGTTTCTGGTTTGTCTGCTCTGTGCATGTTTTAGTTTCTCTGTCCCAGCATTTTGTAAACGATTAAAAAAAATGCTCAAAGATATGTTATCTGACTTCCAAATAACTCCTTGAGCTCTGTGCTTCGCAATGAATCACAGACAGTTTGGACTGCAGCATCAGGCTCTCAAGTGTCTGACAGATGGTGTGACAGAAGGGAGAGCCGACTCTGTGCAGCGTCCATCCAGAGCCGGACCGCAGAGTGGTCCTCGCGGCCCTGAGAGCGCTCTCTCTGTGAGTCCCTCCAGCACTGGTTGTTCTCACTTTTTAATAGATAGAGTCTTTTCCTTCCTGAAAATGTATCCTTTGACTACTCCAGCATCGGACTTGCCTCTGTGTTTTCATTGTCCTGCACAGGACGTCTGACTGTGGCTTCTCCCTGGGGGTGGGCAGAGGAGGAAGCAGGCTACCATACACAGAGGCTGTAACTGGAGAGGCTTGTCCTTGAGAAGTGTGCTATTTGTACGAGTATAAGTTGAATTAAAGTTGTTTTTTTCAGACATTAATTATATGGGATTTTTTTTTTTTTCTTATGCACGTAAACTGTTGAGTTGAATTTGGAGGATGGAGCATATTTGAATCTATGTGATGATGGGATGCTAATGCAAATAATATCTAAGTTTAAATTGTGCTGATGTCTTACTTAGCATCCCATCTCTGGGGAGTTGAAGAGGCAGGGTACTGCAAGCCTGCGGCAAAAGCAGAGAACGCATTGAAGGAAGAGAAATTTTTACTCTTTCAGAATGTTTTGACTAATGAGAAATAAAATGAAACTGAAATCCTTTACTGGTTTAAGATTTTCTGAGTTTAAATTTCATGGAGAGGCATACTTTAAACCAACTTATTTCTGTGTTATGCTAGAATCAGTCAGCTGAACTTTTGTCTCTGGAAGATTATGGCAGCCTATCAAAGATTTTTTTGGACTGTCTGCAGTTTTCCATTTTGTGGAGAAGACGTGTATTGGAGAGTGTAACAGATTTGGAAGCAGCACTAATAACAGGGGCTGTCGCTCAGCAGATTGGTGGCAGGCCAGGTTTGTGGTCCTCTGGATTCCTGCTGTCCACAGCACTGAATCCGCTGGTTTCTAGAAAACCTATAAAGCAAACATGGGAGAAACGACGTTTTTTGTGGCCTGTGTCTCCTTTAGATGCAGTTAATCTTGACCTCTTCTTGGTATAAGAATTGAACCTGGGGGTGGCTCTAGGATAGAATTTTATATATGGACATCGATTTTGCCCAGAATTTGGATTAAGGAGGAGATAGCTCTTTCAAACATGGGCCATCTTCCTTATTAGCAAGTGTTTGGGCATTTGATAGTTCGACATTCTGACCACAAATCGTCACACATACTCTTTCTTGTTAGTTACGGCCCTCTTAAAAATACACAGTATTGTCTGGAGAGCTCGTTTGGCACATGAAGATAATACAGTGAACTTCCAAGTGTTCATCCGAGCAGGGATTGGCTGCCGTGGGGATTTTAGAAGTCAGTGCTCTTTCCCCTTGGGTTTTCATTGTAAAAAGAGAGTCAGTCCAATTCAGGCCCTGCTTCCTAGTGTTGTCCATGTGCAGGTCATGCCTCTCAATAACTGCCTTGTGAGTTTCACTTTTTATAACTTTTAAAAACTTTATTTTCAAAAGTTTGAAGCTTTTTCGCAAAGAAGGGATAAAAGGTGACGAGTTTCCTTTTGTCATGCTGATACTCTAAATTAGCTACGATTGCTGCCTACTTCGATAAAGAAATTACTAGCATAACTGTGAGTTTGAAAATATTCTCCCTGTGGTGGCCTGCCTAGCTTGCCTCATTTTATCCCTCCCATCCATCCACCCACCACCCATCCACCTACTCATCCATCCATTCCGCCATCTACCCATCCAGCCACCCATCCATCCGTCCATCCATCCATTCATCCCTCCTTCCCTCTCTCCTCTCATTCATTAAACACATGTTTATTGGGAGCATCTTATGTATTAGACATAGTTCTAGGTACCAGGTTTATCCAGTGAGCAAAGCAAAAAAGTTCCTTCCCTTGTGAAGACTGGATCTTAGTGCTAGAAGACTTTTTCTCACAATAAGGCATTCTGTTGTAAAACTCCCGTAATCTAGTCTTTTTTCGTCTCTTCTCCTTTTAAAAACATATTTGTTAATAGAACAATATAGTCTACCTCTCAGACTGATATTTGAGGCCTCAGATGATGTAAAATAAGTGTCTTAGTTTTTCAGTTCCAGTATTTTATTAGTTTTATTTATTTATTTAAAAGGATAACTTATGCTGAATGAGTTAATATATGTATCTACATCTATAGCACTTTGAAAAGTCTCTGAAACTTAGAAAGCGTTTTAAAACTTACATCCATTAGATATAAACTCCACAAGGACACAGTTTCTATGTGTTTTCTTTGATGCTCCATAGGCCTGAACACTGAATGAATGGATGGTTATAAAGGCCCCACGTGGCTGTATGTTGCCAGAGAAGTTGTTTGGAGGAATGAGTTCACAAATGCCATGTGAATGACAGGCTTTCCTGGAGACGGGAAGGAGTGGTGTTTCATTCTTCGTGTTGCCTCGTACTTGTCATTCCTACTGGTAGATTATAAATTCCTTGAGGTCAGGGAACATGTTTCAGTCATCTTTGTAGCTCTCATAAATTCTAGTGTCTTGTATACTAGTTCTTTATTCAGTGAATAATTGTTGAACTCAGCTGTGTTCTCTGATTTCTGAGAAGTTTCAGGACAAGTTTGAGGGCCTTTGCTGCGTAACACTCTATCCTAAAACCCAGTGGCTTAAACAAGCTGTCATTATTTCCCATGATTTTGTGGTCCAGGATGGCTCAGCGGGTTTCAGCTGCTCTCATTCCTACCCTGGGGTTGGATGGTCCGGGATGGCCTCACTCACATGGCCGATGCTTGGCTGGATGTCAGCTGGTGGTGATTTGGCCTGTGTGTCTCATCCTCGGGCTCATTTATATGCTGGTCTCAGGGTCCTAGGGAGAGCAAGAGAGGATGAGCCCCACTGTCCAAGCATTTTTCAAGCCTTCACTTGCGGCTCACCTGCTAATGTTCCATTGGCCAAAGTTAGTCGTATGACTAAACCTAGAGTTGCAGGTGAGGGGATTACCCAAAGGCATGGGTACAGGGAAAGCAGTGATTCTTTCTATTTTTGCAAAAAAAATCGACCCTAAGCATCTTTTTTTCTCTTTTGCTTATCCCTTTGCTTTCCAAGCCAGCCCCGGTGATTTGCAACTGTGTGTGTAATTGTGTGTTCCTGTCTTTCCATAGAAGAGAGGATTGAAAGGAGAGAGGATGTGGGATGAGGGGTTCCAATAAAGATGAACTAAGAGAACATTGTGAGAAATTATCTGTCTCCCTGCTTTAATCTGCAGACTAATGTGGATGACTTCGTGTCTATTTGAACAAAAGTCACCATCAGTACCTCCATGTGCAAAGCCCTTGATCTTTTTTTTAGTGCATTCACACATATTATCTCATTGGTTCTTTCTTGATCTGAAGCAAGAGAAAAAAGAAATTACTGCACTTTATATAGTATACAGTTGTTAATTTGTCAACCTTTCATTAAAGTTAGACTCTGACTGTTAATTTCCATCATACCATGTGTTCTCCTTTTTCTAAAGTTCTACTCTTGCAACTGTTTTTTAAGATGAAAGGCAAAGTAATAAAGTTCATTGTTCTCTGAAACTGGGACTTGATTATTAATAGGGGAGATGACTGTTGGCGTGGCAGCACTGGAGGCTGACTGAAGAAGTTGGCAGGGCAGAAGCTAAGCTGAACTATTCACAGAACCAGCTCTGATGTTGTTAATAATGCCGAGACTACCATATTTTCCATGGCAGTTTTCATCTCGAAAGGACTGCTCATAAATAAAGGTTTTGCAAGTATTTGTTGGTTCTTACTTTTGAATAACGTTTCTGGAGCAGAAGGCTCAGAAATAAGTCAAATGCGCCCTGTTAAATGTTGGTACCGTGCGATAAATTATTTCAAATACATATGGGATTTTCCTTCTGATCTCTTGCAGTGAGGCATGCGTGCTGACGAGCTCTTACTGCATATTTATTGCCCCAGTCAGGGAGGAAAAGATTGCCTGGTCATATGGAAGTATGCTTTATGTACACCTGAACTCACTGGGTGTGCGGAACTGTAGCAACCTGATTTAGTTGGCAGGGAAGCTGAAAAAGTGACCATTTCATGGTACAGATCAGTGTGTCATTCCTGTGGCCCAGGAGCACACGTAGCTCACCTCGGAGGGGTTCTCAGAGCTGTTAGTTTCCAGAGGAGTAGGCGTTGATGGAATGAGTCTGGGAATGACAGAGGGTTCTCGGCCTGCGTACCACAGTGACTTTTGCCTGTGCATTATTCTGACCTTGGTCACACTGCCCTCTGTTTCTCTGAACCTCGCTGTAAGTTGCCGACAGTAATAGTACCTATTATGGAAAGCGAGCACTGAGCATGTGCAGGTGTTTAGAATGGTGTCCAGCACTTGGTCGGCACTGTAAGCAGTACAGTAGTGTTAATCATTTTTTCTTACTTGTTTTATTTTCTTGGAATCCATCCTCTTAAATGTAAAACTGAGTTGCCAGTAATATAGGCCTTCCCAATTGAGCAGAAAAAAAAATTATATATATGAAACTTTTTTAAAGTATATAATTTTATACAGTGCGGCTTTACAGTAGTCCCTCCTTGTCTGAGGTTTCACTTTTGAAAGTTTCAGTTACTTGTAGTCAGCCGTGGTCTGAAAATGTTAAATGGAAAATTCCAGAAATAAAAATTCATGAGTTTTAAATTGCTCATCATTCTGAGTAGCATGATGAAATCTCATGCTGTCCTGCCCCGTCCCACCTGAGATATGAATCATCCTTTGTCCAGCGGATCCACAATGTTTCTGCTACCGGCCCATTAGTGACTTAGTAGCCGTCTCAGTTATCAGATTGACTGTCTAGGTATCTCAGGTGCTGTGTTCACGGAACCCTTATTTTACTAATAATGGCCTCAAAGTACAAGAGTAGTGATGCTGGCAATTTGGTATGCCAAAGAGAAGCTGTAAAGTACTTCTTTTAAGGGAAAAGGTGAAAATTCTCAACTTAACAAGGAAAGAAAAAAATCATATGCTGAGGTTACTAAGATCTATGGTAACTTTTATTATACTATTTTGTTATAATTGTTTATTTTATTATTAGTTATTGTTAATCTCTTACTATGCCTGATTTATAAATTAAACTTTGTCATAGATATGTATGTATAGGGGAAAACATAGTATATATAGGGTTCAATTCTATTTGTGGTTTCAGGCATCCACTAGGGGTCTTGGAATGTATCTCCCGTGGATAAGAGGGGACTACTATACTTGTAAGACATTTTGTCATGTAGTGTTTTTATGTTTGTTTGTTATTTCGAATAACAGAAAAATCAATTCCAAAGTAGCTTAAATGGTAAAGGGGTTTATTTGCTCACAGAAGAGTAATGGTCTGGAGGTAGGGTGGGATTTAGGCATGGTTTGATCAGGGCACTGGCTCTGGTTCTCTGGGATTGTCCTTAGTTTTGCCTTTTTGGTGTATTGACTGTATCTTCAGGCATTCTGCTCTCAGAATGGCAAAGCAAGAGCAGCAATTGTAGCTTTATATCCACCCACCACACCATCTAAATTCAAGGAGTCTGGGTTTCAGAGTCCCCAGCAAAATTCTGAGCTTTGCATTGATTGATGCATTTGTGAACCAATCCCTGGGGCTGGGGAGCTACCTGGTGCTGACTGGCCTTGGCTTGGCTTATCTAAACCAATGGCTTTGATAAGGGAATGGGTCACCCTGATTGGTTGAGATGAACCAGGGCCCCCCTTTGGAGCTGGGGTGAGATCAGGCCCGTGTGCCACAGGTACTGTGCATTGTGGAGTCGGGGGAGCACATGAATCTTGGTGATGCCATCCGCATTTTCCACCACAGACACAGAACGTGGGCACTTACTTTAGTGTGAGATATATTCAAGGCGAACAGGGATGCAGGTTAGTTGAAATATTTTTATTTCTTAAGAGACAATATTTCCCATACTTCCTTTATGACTCAGAAGTCCTATATTCAGCTGGAAAGTTATGTGAAAGAGCCAGCTGCGTATCTGTACTGTGGTGTGAACATCCATACAGGGGAGATCACTCTTTTCTGATGTTAGAATTGAAAGAAGGCACACAGTGAATTCCATGTATTTAAATGCATTTTCCTTTTCCCCGTTAGATTGATTATGTGATTTAAAATGAGCTCTAAATGTGGATGTGTTCTCTTCTCCAGCTTTCGTATTTAGTTTTGAGTTTGGCTTAATTTCCAGTTGACCCTTTTAGCTTGATATTTCCCAGCCCAGTCTACCTAGCAACAGTTGCTATGAGTGGCCAGTTGGCATTGCCCTCCATTTGTAACACAACAGCAGGTTTTAAGAGTTTACTTTTCCTTAGCATCCTGGTTGATTTTGCCTTTGCATTATTTAAGGATGACAGCAGTTTCTCTTAACTCCAGGCAACAGAGCTCCAAGTCTCCTAGCAGAAGTGATGGCCTTTAGAAGTCTGTATCTGTAAGACAGTATAATTAGCAAGTGGGCATCTACTGAAAAAGAAATATGAACCTAGGTTGCATGTGGATATTTAGTACCAGGATATTCTGATACTTGCAAGGGGAGAGATGGCTATAAATTTCTAACATCTTATATAATGCTTTATAGTGCCAGCTTTGCCAGCTAAAAACAGCTTTCCTGAGCCAGTTGTCTATGTCTCATAGAGGAGAGGAGTTAGTTCCAAATAGCTGTGATTTCTCCTTGAAAGAATCTAACAACACAGATATCACTGAAGACGGTCATTTTCCTCTAGATCCAATACACTCTATAGTAATGTTTTATATTTAAGCCTTTCTTGTCCTTGCCATTAAAGTAAAAATTATACTGGCGTTCCTAGCAGATGGGAAATCAAGCAATAGAACTTGCTATGACACTTCTTTAAGTTGCTAAGTTCAGTTTCTCATCCAAAACAACTTAAATACCAGTTATTCTCGTGTCAGAGAAGTTGATTTTCCGTGCAGAAGTGGTTCAGTCAGAATCACTTGGGGTCCTTTTTAAAAGACTACTTTGGCTTTGCAGACTCATGAAAGAAGAATTGTTAGAGATGGTACCCCCAAATCTCTATTTTTAAACAAGTGCCTTGAGCCTTACAGGGTTGGGACCCCCAGCCCTAAAGCATGTGGAAGGTCATCCCTTACGGCACATCTCGACGTGTTTATTGTGTGGGTGTGGGCTCAAGGGAAAAGTGGCACACAACACTTCCTGTCACGCCAGCATTTGGAGACATTGGGTGGTGCTATTTGAAAAGAAATTTCAGCTGAATAGGTTCTTTTCCTTTTTTGTTAAATAGGTGATTTGTTCACAGGACCTTTCTAAAAGCTATTTGAGTTTAGTTTTTAATTGAGCTTCAACATACACAAAGTGTGCAGCTCAGTGAACAGATGTAAGAAAGTGCTCATCTGAAGTGTGCAGCTGATGAATCTTTACCTGGGTATACATCCATGTAACTCACACCCAGATCAAGATGTGGAGCGCTTCCTGCTCCCTAGAAGTTCCCTCTGCTCCCTCTCCAGTTACTCACTCCAGTCGCCCGTCTCCCAGAGGTGCCACTGTTCTGACTTCTACTGCATAGATGAGTTTTGCCTGTTCTTGAGCTTCGTACAGATGGAATCATTTAGTATATTCTATTTTTGTGTCTGGCCTCTTTCATGCAGCATGTTGTCTCTAAGATTCATCCATGCTGTGTTTAGCAATAGTTTCTTCTTTTTATGCAACTCTGCCACACTCTTTTTATCCATTCTCCTGTTGGTTATCTCTATTTGAGTTATTATCTCCTGTCATTTGATTATGATGAATCGTGCTTCCATGAACATTCTTGAGCCTTTTTTGTTGGGTGTATGCATTCCCTGGGCCCCCTTTTCTGGTTCTCGTCCTGATAAGAGTTTGGCCCCAACTTGCTTTTCTCCTGCATGTGTCTGCCCAAGCTTTATAGTATAGATCCCTGATCCAAATATCTGCTGCTCCCCATCCAGCTGGCTCTCAGCGTGGGCTGAGCCAAGGGAGCAAGGCCAGACACCCTGCCCCAGCAGATCACGTTTGGACCCAGCAGGAGCAGACCCCTCCCCATCCACAAGCAGCAGCTGTTTGCCTGCAGTCTGTGTGGGCTCCTCGTGTGATGTTTCTTTCTGTTTTCATCTGGATCTAGTCTCATTGGGTGATTAACACAAATTAATTATGATTTCTGTAGATTTTTAGAATGGCAATTTCAAAGGTTTTTAATGAGTTTAATATGCTCTTTGTGGGTATTTTTTTCACCCCATAAGGCTTATTTTGTCACAGCTAGGTATTTAATAATTTGTGTCTGAGAAAGCTATCATGATATGTCTGATTTTCCTTTGCTAGACCTGAGGTCAAGAAGGTAGAAACATATTTTAATTGTTTTTGGACCTGCCCCCACAACTGCCTTGCATCTAGCAATTAATAATGATAATATTAGTAGGAATAATAGTGGATAACATTGATTGCACTCTTATTATGTGCCAGGCATTGTTCTACGTCAGCACTGTTTAATAGAAATATAATACAAGCCACATGTAGGATTTTAAATTTTCTAATAGCCACATTAAAAAAGTAAAAAGAAATAGCTGAAATTAATTTTAATAGTACATTTTATTTAACCCATTATATTAAAAAATTACCATTTTGACATATAAACAATATAAAAATTATTACTGAGGTATTTTATAATCTTTTTTCCTTAATAGGTCTTTGACATGGCATGAATTTTACATTTATAGTACATCTCAAGTCAGATACTAAATTTGCATCAGATAAGCTTGGTCTGCATTTTGATTTCATAAAATGTATGGTTGAAAAGTAGATTCTCATATTAAGTATGTTCCAAACATATTTAAAAGTTTTCCAGTAACCCATTTGAATGTGGTTTAAAAATTTGAACCAATAAATTAAATAAAAGTAAAAAGTTCAGTTTTCCCACTGCATCTTAGCCTCATATAAGTGTTTAATAGCCACATGCCCAGTGAAGTTTTAAGTTTTATATGTGTTAATTTGTTCATTCAGTAGCCTTAGGGGGACATATTATTCTTTTCATTTTACAGATGAGGAAACTGAGGCCCTGAGGGCACGTGGTTAAGGAAGGAAGAGATAAGGTCAGAATTTGAACCCTGTCTCCAGGTCTGGGCTCCTGACTCCACTGTGGTGTCTCCTTAATTGTTTGAAACTGACCTCACTTTTTTCCATGTTCAAATGCATTGGCTTTTGTTTTGTGTTTCTCTGACCCTTTTGTCTTTTTGTCTTTTTCATGTTATAAAGCTAGATGGAAAAAAGTGGTCTTAAAAAGAGACCCTATATTTGCAGTGAATTGGTTGTTCAGTGTTTTAAAAACCGAAATAGGTGGTGACCACAGTTTAAGCACCATCTGCTTGGTTATCTCTGTAAATGTCAGGACAAGATTTGCTTTCCCTGAAATAATGGCTCAGGTTTCCTTCTGTGTTTTGTAATGCTCTTTCTTTAATAATGATTCTGATTTTTTTATTTCCACCAAGGTTGGGCTTAGGCATTTCTTTTGCCTTGGCTCATTTCTAGTCTTTTTCTTAAGCAAAGAGTCTTGGTTATTTCCCTGGGTATCATTTTTTTTCCCTGATGTGTTATTAGCATTTGTTCTTATATTAATGACTTTTCTGGGCATCTTTCAGATTTTCTTTTTGAAATGTATCCAGCCAGCTGTGTGTTCTTGTCTACTTTTATAGACAATATTTTACTTAATATGAGACTTGCTTTTATGTAATTGTTCTATTGCCCTTTACTACAATAATGATTGTCGATAAAACAGATATATAAAATGTGCTCTTTGGCAAGGAAAAGAGGTCCAGACATGCAAAGTATTATTGTGGGTGTTGCATGTGAAGGAAGGAGATGTAGAGATATAGTGATAGTTTTGTTCTCTTTCATCTGTGATGTGCTGTGTTGCGGATTTTTCTGAGACTGCTTTCTCTTTCCCTCTCTCTGAGGCCCCCTTTCTCCTCCCAGTGGATGTCCTGTGCATCATGCGTCACCTTCTTACTGCTTCTTTCTTTAGAATGACGTGGACAAAAGCCTGTCTACTCGAACTTCCTTGAGTTCGTCCTCATTTCAGGTGGTTGCGTAATTCAGGCTTTTGAAATATCTTGACATTTTATAATTATGTAAGTCTTACTGAGGTGACCTGGCTTTTACACTTGGATTTATCTCTAACTAGTTATGTAACTTTGACCAAATTATACACTCTCTCTCTCTCTCTCTCTTTTTTTTTTGCTGAGGAAGGCTGGCCCTGAGCTAACATTTGTGCCCATCTTCCTCTACTTTATATGTGGGACACCTGCCACAGCATGGCTCACCAAGCATCGCCATGTCTGCACCTGGGCTCCGAACCCGTGGACCCCAGGCTGCCGAAACGGAATGTGTGCACTTAACCGCTGTGCCACTGGGCCAGCCCATATACTCTCTTGGTCTCTGTTTTTTTTTTTTCTTAAAGATTTTATTTTTTTCCTTTTTCTCCCCAAAGTCCCCCGGTACATAGTTGTATATTATGAGTTGTGGATCCTTCTAGTTGTGGGATGCCGCCTCAGCATGGCTTGATGAGCGGTGTCATGTCTGTGCCCAGGATTCAAACCAGTGAAACCCTGGGCCGCCACAGCGGAGCGCGCAAACTTAACCACTCGGCCACGGGGCTGGCCCCGGTCTCCGTTTTTTAATCATAAGTGGAGTGGGCTGGTCTAGGTGAGTTCTGAGGGTTCCTTCTATCTGAGAAGAGCTTGGTTCTTCCTCCGGAGACTGCGAGGAATTATCCCTGTGGGCCCCACGTCTTGGGTGTGGGGACCCTGCCCTGTTTCTCTGTCTTCGGGGGTCCTCAGTGATGGCTTCTTTTTTGCCCCTTGCTGCTGGAGTTTTTAGATCAATCTTCGTTTTGAATGTGCCCTTGGAGCCTGTTCTCAGTCTGCACGTTGATGTATTACATACCTCAGAACATTACACAAATCATGAGTGTACTGCTTGATGATTTTCACAAACTAAACACACCCATGCGTCCTGTGACCAGGTGAAGAAACGGAACATTACCAGCCCCTCAGTGTCCCTGCCACACCCCCTTCTAGTCCCTGCTCCCTCCAAGGGGGATGTCCGGCCTGACTTCTGAAAGCATAGTCTTCTTTATTCTGCTCTTAGACTTTATACATATGGAATCACAAGGAAGGTATTTTTTTTGTGACTGGCTTCGTTTGTTCAGCATTGTGTTTGTGAGATCCGTCTGTGTTTTTTGCACATAGCTGTGTTCATTTTAATTGTCACATGGTATTACCTAATGTGGCTATATCATCATTTGTGTATTCATTCTACTCTTTGAGTTTGGGTTGTTTCCTGGTTCTGGCTGCTAGAAATAGTGCTGCCAAGAACCTTCTCATGTGTGTCTTTTGGTGAATGTATGTACGTGTTTCTGTTGGCTGTGTACTTAGGAGTAGAGTTGCTGAGTCTTAGAGTAGGTGTGTATGCAGCTTTAGGAGAGACTGAAAATAGTTTTCCAAAGTGGTTGTATCCTTTACACTCATACCTGCCATGTATGGGAGGCCCAGGTGCTCCACCTCCTCAGCAACATTTGCTGTTTTGTCTTTTTTTCATTGTAGCCACTTTTCTTGGGTGTGTAGTGGTAACACATTGTGGTTCTATTTTGAGTTTCCTGATGGTATAAAAACTTCCAGTTATTTATTTATTTTTTCTGAGGAAGATTAGCCCTGAGCTAACATCTGCTGCCAATCCTCCTCTTTTTTTTGCTGAGGAAGACTGGCCCTGAGCTAACATCCGTGCCTATCTTCTTCTACTTTATACGTGGGATGCCTGTCACAGCATGGCTTGCCAAGCAGTGTGTAGGTCCCCACCTGGGATCCGAACTGGCGAAACTTGGGCCACCAAAGTGGAATGTGTGAACTTAATTGCTGCACCACCAGGCTGGCCCCCCAATTATTTTTAATTGGCCTCATTTTGTAAATGACTCCTCCTCAGACCCTTGTTATCAAGTGAGTTGTGTCACTATTTAATGTCCTGGGTCACTGGGCACTCCTCCAGCTTTCTCCAGTTTACTTCACTGTGTTTATGCATGAACTTGCCACCCGAGTCTTCTCAGATAGCTGTCACTCACTCAGTCATCAGCTTATCGCAAACGCCCAAGGGGGACCTTCTGAGACACTTGGGGCGTACCTGTGCATTGATCTGAAGGCAACCCAAATCTGGTCGGTTTTTGGGTCAAATTTTCTTATTTTCTTCCTGCCTTCTTTGTTGAGTTTGACTATTCATTCTACTGGTCTTCCCTCACCCTCAGATCTTTTTAGTTGTGGCCTCCAAACCATAGCTGTTTCTTTTTGCCGGTTCAAAGTTCTTTCTGCAAAGTGAAGGAGTAATAACCATGATTGTAGTAGAAAACCCCAAGTGTATTTTAAATAACTTCAATCTCTTTCCTCATCTTAGAAAACTTTTTCAATGAACATTCCTTGTAAACTAAACAAAGGCCTAAACTTATTCTGGTGGCAAAAACCACTTAACCAGAATGTTCATGAATCTTCTTTTTGAGCAGCAAAGCCCACTTAAATTACCGTGATTTCTCAAGGTCTTTATTAAAGAGCTTAGGCATTACTTATGGTTTAGAAAGTGCAAGGTCATAGTGGCTGCGATTTAATGTGTCTTTGGTCCAGGTCAGGAGTCATCATGTGAACATCTTAAAGAGATCTTTGTGTATTCCACATCTTAAAAAGATCTTTGTGTATTCCACGCCGATTTCACTTCAAAATCCTTTGTTCCTGAATCTTATCTGAGCCCTGTCTTCCTCACAGTGCTGTGTCATTGTGTGTGGTTTAAGTAATTTAAAAAAATGCTCAAAGACATCTTGGAGATCATCTTGTTCATAGAACATAGAATGTTGGAACAAGGAGTCCAAGAAAGAATCTGGGCAAACTGTCTCTTGTTCCACCCTATCTTTTTTTTTTAAATGAAGAAATCGGAGCCAAGAGAAATTTAATCACTTGGTCTTGAAGTTCTAGAGGTCGAACCAGGACTAGATCCTGTTTTCTCTCTGCTAATCCAGTGCTCTCTAATTATACTTTATTTATGTTTTGAAATGGTTTCCAAACGCTTAGATTCTTAGTACCAAAATGTGATTTTACTTTGATGAAGAGAATATGGCCAGCCTGCATCCATTAGAATATAATTTTAATATGTAAAATTTAGAGACAAGATTTAGCCCATGGCATACCTAAATCAGCAAACCATTCTATGATGGGCTTCATCTGCATTTAATTTATTCTCCTTCAGAGATTTTTGAAAGTTGGTTTTGAATAAAGGGCTTATATTTATGATTGTATAAGCCAGAGTGCTTTTTGGTTAAATTTAACAGGAAGTTTTTTAATGTCTACAGAATCTCCTAAAATCCAGTCTGTTGTTCGTAAATAAAGATATGTTTGCATTTAAAACCAAAAAATTGGAGAACAAAATGATTTCTTTGCCTCAGCCAACCAAGTGTATCTTATGAGGTATTTTAAATTTTGGATCAGAAGACAATTGACAATTGTCAATTCCAATTATGGAAAAAGCCATATATTTTAGAATTGTACATATTCCTATTTTATAATATGCAGTTAATGTAATGATAATGGAAAGAATGTTGTGCTACAGGGTGCATTTTAGTTTCTTAGCACTAGATGTCACTGCAGATGGGAGAAACAGGCTCTCTCCCTAGCGTTCGTTCCAGGGCCCTTGGAAGTGAAGTTGTCTGAAGGGACATGGCAGGAATTGCTAAGTGGTCTTGGGTCTGATTACCGATTTCTGGATGCTGAATCTGTGTGAGAGATAAATCGTGAAGAACGTGGTATAAGTAATGTCTTCTTGCAGCCAACTTGAGAATTGCCGAAAGATGTAAATATACCTCCACATTTCTGTAAGTTCTTTTCTCCGTTTTTAAAATAGTTTTTCTAAAGTTGCTTTGAGAGCAGAATACTTGGATAATACCGTACAGCTGAAAGAGTTTTCTTGGTCTGCGTCTGAGGCGGTCATTGTGATTAGCTTGCCACTGGAAAGCTTTCTTTGTCATTTGCTTACGTTTGCCACTTAAAAGACTTTTCTTGTTATGTCATTTCTTTTTTTACCTCTCCTTTCCCTCATTTTTAACTCCAGAAGTTCTTTTTTTTTTAAGTTTTTATTTTTTCCTTTTTCTCCCCAAAGCCCCCCAGTACATAGTTATATATTTTAGTTGTGGGTCCTTCTAGTTGTGACATGTAGGATGCCACCTCAACATGGCTTGATGAGCAGTGCCATGTCTGCGCCCAGCATCTGAACCAGGGAAACCCTGGGCTGTTGAAGCGGAGCATGTGAACTTAACCACTCGGCCATGGGGCCGGCCCCTAGAAGTTCTTAAGAGAATTAAAATATACAATTCCTTGTTTTCTCTATCACCAGTTGTACGTTTGATAATATCCACTGCAGCGAAGTAACCTTGGCTCTTAGTGTAACAGGTGGAGAATTCTCTGCCTTGGTTTCTGCTGTTTTATGGAGCCAAGAACCTTCATAGATGTTCAGGTTGAATTTTCTCCCAGCTCCTTCCTCGTTTGTGTAGACACAGGAAGAAGAAGGCACTGACACAGTTAGTGACTGAAAGGCGGCCGAGAAGAACAGTTAAGGATGTGAACTCTGGAACCCTCGGCATGGCATGGAATCCAGTCCCTGCTGTGCTGGTTGCTAGCTGTGTGACCTTGGGTGACTTATTTAACCTCTCTGGGCTTCAGTTTCCTCACCTGTGAAATGGAGATAATAGTACCTGTCTTGGTGGATTGTTATGAGGATTAAATGAGTTGCTTGTGAAAACATTGAAAGCAGTACCTGGCACAAAATATTTTTATAAAAGGGCTTGTTAAATAAAGAACTTTAGTCTCAGGGACTATTCTGTGGGCACTGTTATCAATACTAAATAATCCATAGAATACTCAGTTTAGTTAGGGAAGAAGAAAAATCTTTTTTTCTCCTACAAAGGACCTGGAGACAAACTGATGGCCATTGTTGATACTTCATTCATTCATTTCACATTTCTGAGCATTGATTGGTGAGATTGTGTGAACATGAATGACTTCTCATCTGGTGGGGAAACCAGACTTGAAACGAATAATGAAATAAATTGCTAGAAGTGCTCGGTTAATAAGAATGAACTGTATCAGGGACGGATTTGGCAGATAATAGCCACCTGAGAGAAGGTGCCTTAAACCAGTGAAGGGTGTCCCGTTTTTCCTCGCTGAAGGGGAGCTGCGGAGCCGGCTGCTGGTGGCATGGATTAGTGGTTCACAGGTGCCAGAGCTGCGGGCTGTGTAATTCTCTTGGTTTTACCCTCATGGTTTCGAGCCGGTTTCTGCAACCATGTGATCATATCTGAGACTTAGTCAAGAGGAATGGGGAAGGCAGTGGGCGTATGTCAGCTGGTTCACTCCTCTTTTTGGCCCTCCTCAGCAACTTTGGCTTATGTCCCATTGCAGAGCTCGTGCCTGTCGTGTGGCCCCTCTGGCTGCAAGGAAAACTAGGAAGTGGTTTCTTCAGCTGACACATTGCCATCCCTAACAAAACTGGGATTTTGTTCATGAGGAAGAAAGGGGAGGTAGAAGGCCGTCTTGACCACAGGCACTCGCTGTGTGCCAGCCGCTCTTCTAAGCGCTTTACATGTCGTAATTCATTAGACTCTCATAACAGTCCTGCCGTGTGGAGACTCCTTATTCTATTATAGGAAATGGAGGCTGCAGTAAATAAGAAACTCGTTACACAGCTTGTGAGTGACCAGGCTGGCCAGAAGTCAGTCTTAGGATTGGTGGAGACACAAAGGAGGGCTTGGTCAACAGGTCAAGCCTTCTGGAAGATGATAGTGAGGATGTCAGGAGGGGTTCAGAAAACAGTTGACCTTGAAGCTAACCATAGAAATGAGTTGACGTTAGGAATCCTGGCTTAAATAATAAAGACTTTCTGATGGCCTGAGCTCAGAAGAATCTATTACCCTGGGGAATTGGGGCTTTTGGGGAAACTGAGTGAGCTTGGAGCAAGGAGGTGGGAGGATGGAGATGCCAAGGCGGGAGAAAGAGCATAGGTCAGATCATGGTGCACTTAATTTCCCCTTTAAAGCTCTTACTGCTTCATTATTGCTTCGGGAAAAACACTCAGAGCTAATTTAAATTCTGAACATATATTCTGAAGACATTTTTCCAGTTTAGTTTCATTATCTGAGCCATCAGTATGTCTTTTGAAGTGTCTAAGTAGTATATGGAAATTTCTTATTCGTTTCTCTCATTTCACATTGAATTAATGACACAGAATGTTCAAAATGGATGGAGCCGTAGAGCTTATTCAACCTTTTCAGGCCGTAGTTGGGAGCATCTGAGGCCTGCATATGGTATTGCCTTGCTGAGTGATCTTCAGGATTACACAGGGAGTCAGTGTCTGAGTTTAGGTCAGAAGATATTTTTCTGATTCCCAGTCCAGTGTCCTTCTGCCATACCAGTATTTCCCAGAGTGTGTTCTCTAGTCCCTGTGCATCTCCTTCACAGTGCACTCGTGTTAAATTGATAATTTGCAATTATGTGTTTAATATGTATCAGCCCTGGACTCTAGTTCTAGTGCTTAGTTCAGTGCTTGGCACTCAGGAACTATTTGTTGACAGATTTTTCCAGCGTTAATGCAGTTCCTTGAGAGAGAGAGAAATCTTTGTTCAAATAATTATGGGAAATACTGAGTTAAACAAAACTGGGCTTGTTTATAGAATGTTGGGAGAGCCTTTAATATACTCTTGTGCTCTGTGGCTCTGAGATGGATGTAGGCGAAAAATGATTGATGTGCTTAGTTTCTCAGAACGTGGAGCTCGTTTCTGTCCATCGAGTAGTGATATTCACTTGTGGTTAGGTTCTGAGGCTGGCCCACCAAGGTCTGTTTAGCTTGGGGAGTGAGGTGCCCTGAGATGATGACTTATGCAGTCCTTAGAGAGAGAATTGGTGTGGTGGTGGCACACAGAATAGGTCAGCAAGGGCAGCATGCCAAGTCAGTATGTTGGTGGTCAGTCCACTGAGAGGTTCTGGCTCCATCCACAGGGTGGCAAGAGCAAACGGCATGACATCACCATGGGGGAGTTGGTAATTCTATGACATCAGTCCTAACATAGGATTCAGGAAATGTTCCTCCAGAGTGTGTGGAGGTCTCTCCATTCCAGAGACTGGTTGAGGCTTTTACCTTTGTACCAATGAAGATTTCTTTGCTTTTGTAAAATTAGGCTTAAGTTATCTCTCCAGCTGTCACCCAGTAGAGCTTGGTGGTTTAGAGTGTTTGCTCTAAGCCTGTGAGTTTGGCATTAAAGCATGGCCTCACCTCTTGTGACTTGGCCAAATTAATTAACCTTGATAATTCTCAGCTTCCTCTTCCTTAAATGGGGATAATAATCATTTCTGCCTCACTGGAAGAATGCATGTAAGAGGTAATCTTTATAACTGCTTTGCACGGTTTCTACAAGAGAAGTTGGCAAACTTTCTGTAAAGCACCAGACAGTGAATATTTTAGGAACCATATGTGTATTACTAAGTGAAAGAAGCCAGTCTGAAAAGACTATGTACTGTAAGAGTCCAACTCTGTGGCATTCCAGAAAAGGTAAAACTATGGAGACAGTAAAAATATCAGTGGTTGTCAGAGGTTAGGTTGTAGGGGAGGGAAGGGTGAATCGGCGGAACCCAGAGGATTTCTAGGGCAGTACAGTTATTCTACAGTGGTAGATACGTGTCAAAGCCCACAGAATGTGCAACACTAAGAGTGCAAATATTTTTTCCCAGTCTGTGGCTGATTTTCCCATTCTCTAGATGTTGTCTTTTTCTTTTCTTTTCTTTTTTAAAGATTTTATTTTTTCCTTTTTCTCCTCAAAGCCCCCCGATACATAGTTGTATATTCTTAGTTGTGGGTCCTTCTAGTTGTGGCATGTGGGACGCCACCTCAGCCATGTCCGCGCCCAGGATTCAAACCGATGAAACACTGGGCCGCTTACAGCGGAGTGCATGAACTTAACCACTCAGCCACGGGGCTGGCCCCTAGAGGTCTTTTTCAAAGCAGAAGTTTTTAATTTAATGAGATACAACTTAGCAATTATTTCTTTCATTGATAGTGCCTTTGGTGTTGTATCTAAAAAGTCATCACGGTACCAAAAGTCATCTAGGTTTTCTTCTATGTTATCTTCTGGGGGTTTTATGGTTTTCCACTTTCTATTTAGGTCTTTGATCCATTTTGAGTTAATTTTTGTGAAAGGTTCTTGCATGTTGTCTACTTTTTCCATTAAAGCCCGTAGCATATTAGTCATCATTTTTGAAAAGTCCTAGTCTGGTAATTCCAACTTTCCTGCCATAATGTGACTCTGGTTCTGATACTTTTTCAGTCTCTTCAAACTGTGTTTTTCTTTTTCAGTATGCTTGTAATTTTTAGTTGAAAGGTGGACGTGTTGTGCTGTGTAAGAGGAAGTGCAGTCAGTAGGCCTGTGGGAATGTGGTGGTGAGGTTCGGGAGGAGAAGCATTTTGTAGTCCTGTGGTTAGGTCTCAGTCTTTTGGTGAGCCTGTGCCCCTGGACTGTGAGTCTCACGATGCTTCTCACTCATTCCTCCCACGTCCCCTTAGGGTAGGACGTGCTGGCTAGAGTGGACTGGAGTTGGATATTTTCCTTTCCCCAGGTAGGTTAGGTTCTCATAAGACCCCAGCAGATTAGGCTCTGGAAAAATAGTTTCTCCTAAGGGCAGACCTTGTTAAGAAGAACAAAATGCTCTGACATATTTCAAAATGGTTCCTTTTCCCCTCCTCCTACTGGAAGCACCAGGAAATCTTTCTCTGATATTCACTATGAGGACGTGGTGGAGCTCCTGGAGGAGACCTCACAAAAGCTTGGGGACCTCCCTATGGCTAGGTCTCCCCGGAGTTTTTAACATCAGACTCGTCCACACTGAGCCTCTGCTAATTTGTCAAATTATCATTTGGGTTTTCCTACCCTGGCACTTTCTCACTGTTATCTGCTTTGGTAAGTTGTGATCCTCTGTGTCTGCCTGTCTATCCCTCCCATTTTGGGGGCAGCAGTTGGCCCTGTGACCTTACTTCTCTGACGGATCTAACAAGAGTTGTTGGCTTTTCAGTTTTTTCAACTTTTTACTTATTGCTAGGATGGTGTGGTGACTTCCACGCTTCTTACATGGTAGACTAGAAACTTGCAGTTAGGTCTCAGTTCTTTTTTTCTTTGAAATTAACCCCAGAATGGATTCTCATTCAAGCCCTCATCTGTGTTTAGTCTTGTTTTACCCATTATAATAATTTATATTTTTATTACAAAGCTATAGTAATCAAAACAGTGTGGTACTGGCATGTAAACAGACAATATAGACCAATGGAACAGAATTGAGAGCCCAGAAATAAGCCTACACATACATGATCAACTAATATTTGACAAGGGAGCCAAGAATGCTCAATGGGGAAAGGATAGTCTCTTCAATAAAAATGACGTAGGGAGAACTGGATGTTCACATGCAAAAGAATGAAATTAGACCCCTATCCTACACCACTTACAAAAATTAACTTGAAATAGATTAAGGACTTAAATGTAAGACCTGGAACTGTAAAACTACTACAAGAAGACATAGTGAAAAAGCATCTTGACATTGGTCTTTGCAATGACTTTTTTGGACTTGACACCAAAAGCAAAGGCAAAAAAAGCAAAAATAAGCAAGTGGGACTACATCGAACTAAAAAGCTTCTGCACAGCAAAAGAAACAATCAACGGAATGAAAAGGCAACCTACCAAATGGGACAAAATATTTGCAAACCATCTATCTGATGAGGGGTTAATATCCAAAATATGTAGGAAACTCATACAACTCAATAGCAAAAAAAAATCCAATCAAAAAGTGGACCAAGGACTTGAATAGACGTTTTTCCAAAGAAGACTTACAGATGGCCAACAGGTATATGAAAAATGCTTAAGATCACTAATCATCAGGGAAATGCAAATCAAAACTACAAGGAACTATCACCTCACACTTGTTAGAATGACTGTTAGCAAAAAGACAAGAGATAACAAATGTTGGTGAGGCTGTGGAGAAAAGGGAACCCTTGGGCGGTGTTGGTGGGAATGTAAATTGGAACAGCTACTATGGACAGCAGTATGGAGAGTCCTTAAAAAGGGAAAAATAGAATACTATATAACCCAGCAATCCCAGTTTTGGGTATATATCCAAAGGAAATGAAATCACTATCTCGAAGAGATATCTGCACCTCCATGTTCATTGCAGGATTATTTACAATAGCCAAGACATGAAAACAACCTAAGAGTCCATCTTTGTATGAATGGATAAAGAAAATGTGATGTGTGTGTGTGTCCACAAAATGGGATATTATTCAGCCATTAGAAAGAAGGAAACCTCACCTTTTACGATGATATGGATGGACTTTGAGAGCGTTATGGTAAGTGGAATAAGACAGGGAAAGACAAATACTGTATATACTCACTTATATGTGGAATCTATAAAAGCTGAACTCACAGAAAGAGTGGAATGGTGGTTGTAGGGGGCTAGGGGCTGGAGGCTGGGGGAACTGGGGAAATGTCAACCAAAGGCAACATACTCCCAGTTATAAGATGAATAAGTTCTGGGGATCTAATGTACAGCATGGTGACTATAGTTAATACTGTTTTATATACTTGAAAGTTGTGAAGAGAGTAGATCTTGAATGTGATCACCACACACACACAAAGGTAGTTATGTGAGGGGATAGAAGTGTTAACTAACCTTTATTGTGGTAATCATTTTGCAGTATGTATGTATATCGAATCATCATGTACATTTTGAACTTACATATATTATATGTCAATAACATCTCAGTAAAGCTGGAAAAATAATTTCTATTTCAATATAAATAAGCCAAAAAAACTTCGCTTAAAACTGGTGCACTGGGAAACTCTGACTTCCCTGCCCTGCGTGTCTGAGGTGAGTGGCGCCGAGACCTCATGCTTTGTGTTGGGATCACTGCCGTATCGTCTGTTCAGCAGTAATTCTGTGTGGCTGCTGTGCTCAGAAGGCGCTGGGGATACAGAACAAGACAGATCCGGGCTCCACTTTCATCAAGCTTCCATCATTCTGATTATCCTTAAGTTCAAGGGAAAAAGAAAAGACAGAAGTATAGGCAAATGATTTAATTGTCTATTCATGAAGCATTCCATTTAGAATTTTCTTTTTAGTGAGAGAAAAGATCGATCTGCTTTTTTCAGACTGACCGTGTGAACTTGATATGTGATGTGATTAAGTAAATGTTGTGCACATACATAAATGTATGTGTTGGGTTCTTGTTGGAAGGCTTAAAAGTGATTTTTTCTCTCACCTTTATTTAAAATAATTTACCTAGAGACTTTGCATATGCATATGTGTTTATGTATAGGAGTGTGTATAGATACAGCCACGTGTTTTAAAAGAGCAGGTATTAAAGTGATTGAAAATCAAAGGTAATGCAAGGGCCCCCTGAAGTAGCTGACACAGTACTTTAGGGGTATGGGGAATGCCTTGCTAGTGGAGGACAGAGGCTGCATGATGGACTGAGGTTGTCTCACTACCTCCAACCACGCAAGAGGCTGGGGATCTAAACTGCATTAGCAAGGAATCTTTTTCTTATTGAAGAACCTCTTGACTTCCCATTCATTATGGTTAAATACCAGTGCCACCTCCAGCTCTGTGTGGAATTGTTTCTGATTTTATCTTGAGGCAGAGAATACAGTAGAATAAATGACTCCTTGAAACACTTTTGTCCCAGTGTTAAGCATTTCTTTCTTCTAGGAGCTGGAAATGCTTTCCCAGGCTTGTGTTAATCCTCGTGAGACCACTTTTGCAATAGAGCAAGAGTCCTTATCTCTTCTACGTGTATTTTTAAATAGATGGAAACCTGCATGAAGCATCCAACAGTTAAATGATTTATCAAAGGTCATTCCTGGAATTCATGGTGGTTATGACCTCGCCTCCTGGCCTCTCTTCATATAGTCCAAAGTTCAACCCATCTGGTCTCTCGTGTCTGATAAATGTTCAGCTTGAACAGCTTCTCAAAGAGCAGGGAATTACTCTCTAACCTTTGGTAAATGACATTTTATTTCATTTTGAATACCAACACTTTTTGCCTGACTGTCGTGTGACATTGTGGTAGGCATTTGGGGTACAGGTATCAAAGAGTAAACAAAGGAAATCAGAGTCCAATTTATTTGAAGAACTTAGTGCCAGGGTGCCACAGGGAAACCACTCAGTCTGGAGCTGGGAGTGCATGCCTATCATAACTGTACCCGTGCTGGGGACGGGAAGGCAGAGGCCTTCTGACTTCTTTACTTGCATATGTGCTAAAGACATTTTGCAAAACTCTGCACTCCCTTGCACATCTGTAAGCTGGTATCTAACTATGGTTTATCACACATTTAACATTTGCACAAGACGGAATTTTTGGTGGATCTTAAATGTTGATTTTTTTTTTTTTGGTGAGGAAGATTGTCACTGAGCTAACATCTATTGCCAGTCTTCCTCTATTTTATATGTGGGATGCCATCACAGCATTGCTTGATGGGTGGTGTGTAGGTCTGCGCCTGGGATCCGAACTGGTGAACCCTAGGCCGCTGAAGCAGAATGCACAAACTCAACCACCACACCACCGGGCCAGCCCCTAAATATTGATATTTTAAAATAAAATTTATGTGAGTGTTTTAAATGAATCCATTGGAATCTAAAACCACAGGGATTCAGCATCCACCATATCCATGTGAAAATAAATTAAAGGTCTCTCTCTTGAACTGTTGGAAATATTACATCATTCTCTTTTCTCCTTGAACCCATATACCCAATTTTCCCTACAGAATTTTTTCCTAGTTTAACCTATTTTTGTGCTTGGAAGTTTTTCTTTGATAATCCTATCATAATCCCTTATAATAAAACCATGCAAATAAATTGAAATGTAATTAAAAGTATTTCCCATAACCATGAGGCTGTAATTATTAGGAAAATTTCTTCCAGAGTGAGTTACCATTATAATTAATAGTGGTGCACACTGTATCAAAGCAACATAAGTATTAAACATTTTGATAACTAATTATTAAACATTAAAAATGCTATTAGAAATGTGTCATTTAACAAAATGTATAGGACTTTCCCCTCAATTGAATGACTGTTCATAGGGACATTGATAGAGGGGCCCAGATTTACCCTTGATAAACCTTCTCACATAGATGAGTCCATGGGAATGGGAGGAGAGTTGCTTCAGCAGTGTCCTTCACTTCTTCAAAATGGTGTTAGGTAATAAGCAAAAAGTCACGTGGTAATCTACCATCAAAAATCACTGCTCATACTCTGTGTGCCGACAACTTGAGATTTGGTCCTCCTTCAATTTTGTTTAAAGTCAAGAACTGGAAACCACCTGACTTCCAAAAAGGCTTTGTTACCCACTCATTAGAATTATTCACTTTCTCAGTTTCTGGGAAGTTTACCAAAGAAGGCTTTACCTTCACTTATCATAAGACTGTCACTCATACCTGTTGCTTTTTGACCTTAAGGCACCTTCTTAAATTCCGTACACTCTGGAAAGGTTGAGAATGCAATTTTGTATTATTGGCCTTAAATGTATTTTTGTCTCTATATTGTGTGTGTGGGTATGGGTGTGTCTGTGCAAGTGCACATGTGTGTGGTGAAAACCATGGAGCTGTAGAGTTATTGTCATTCCAGTTAGAAAAATCAGACTTTTTGTTTAAAAAAATCTGACTTCATTCTTCATTTCAAACAAATATGTTAATATGCAGTTCTCTGGCATCTGTGTCATTTCCGTTTTCCAATTCTCTGATAGTTAGATGCGGAGAGCTAAGACAGTGCCTTACTGTGACTTTGCCAACTTGAAATAAGGACACTGTTGTTGCCTCTGTTTGCCTCATTGTCAAGGTACTGTAGTGTGTCTAAATTCAGAGCATCCCAGCACAGGCCAAAATACCCGGATTCCACCACCAGGTTTGTCCTTAACAGAAATATGTGTAAGATAGGGAAGGATGAGAAGTACTATTACGTGCCTTGATTAAGGAGGCTTAGGTTTAAACCAAATATTCCAGTTTTCTCTTTGTTTGGTGCTTTGAATGCACTGTAGGAAAATTAGGGTGGGGAGCAGGTATGTCTTTCTGTTGTAAAAAGAAAGAAGAACATCTGTGAACAAGGAGGTGGGAGAGAAGAGCAGAGTTGGGAATGGCGGGCCCTGCAGGCACCGTCTCAGGCAGATCCATTTTAGAAAGCGTCTGAGTGGGAACTGGAGATCTGGAAATTGATCCCCTTAAATCTGTGCATGCTTAATATCCTCTGGAAGTTTCCATCCTTAGAAGACTTGTGGTTTGAGGCTCCTATTTGTGGGCAGTGGTTCTTAAATACCTACCTTTGTTTTAGTAGGCCAGAAACTTACTAAAAATTTGTCTTTTTTGTAATTCTTCTGAGCGTATGGTGCACAATTCTGTGAGTTTTTGTTTTTATAACTAACACTTACTTGTTAGTAACTTAGGTCACTAAAATTTGGTATCTGTGAGGGCAAATTGAGAATTACTAATGAGTATTTCATTAAGAAATGTGGAATTTCAGCACGAGCTTTTCTGTCAGTCAGTGGGTCCTCAACGGGGGCTTGAGTTGGTGGTGGTTTTCAATTATTGATATTCTTGAATTTTATAAATTCAAATATGTAAATTATGTAATATAAAGTGTAAATTCCCTTTAGTTTGACTTTGTTGTGATGCATATATACTTCATTTTGTGTTTAATCTTTTCCTGTATATTGATGGGTAAAACAGGCCTGTTGGTCTTAAAGAGTTGATGTGATTTTATTTCTTTCCTACTTGTAGATTTCTTTTTCCTCAGAAAGAGGAACTGATAGGTTTCCCTGAGTTTCTGGCTTCTTAACTGGGTAAAAGAAGAAAAAAGATTGGAAATTACTACTAAGAGGAAAAAGAAATCCTTAAAATATATCCTATGTCTTTCTCATTACTAATTTTGTGTTTTTACATTTGTCCTTCTTTTGTTAGATGTGTTAAAGGTTTCCTTTTCTCTTATTCCTTGGGATCTTCAAGTCTTGTGTTTGTTTTTTGTCCTCAAAGTATTAATTTCTGCTTGTCCTGTTTCCTTATTCTCCTTCTTTTATATTTTTAAAAACTTTATTTTTATGCCTTTTGTATAAAAATGAAATTACTTAAGGCTATGCATTTTCCTTTGAGTATGAATTTGGCAGCATCCTATACATTTTGATATGTAATATTTATATTTTCATATAGGTTTTCTAAAAGTTGATAGTTTTTTTCCTTCGTTGTCTCAATAGATATTTAGGAGAATGTTTGTTTTTAACATTTCCATGCGTTGTTGATGTATGTTGGGATTTTAACTCCAGACTATTGGTTTATTATTACACTCTTTTTTCAAGGTCTGTTTCTTTCAACATTTCTCTCTGTATCTAGGCTTTATTTAGATTAAACTCAATGCTTCTAATCTTCCTTGCTTCCCACCAGCTCATTGACCACTGGCTACCCCATCCTCTCTTCCTTTTGCTTTCTGTCTGGATGAATGGAGGGACTGTCCCTGGGATGTTCACAGCTTTTCTATGTAAATGGCAGCCGAATAGCCCATAGGGCCCATGTTTTTCTCAAAGCTTGAACATGCTCTGTTTTCTTCCAAATCCTAGAGTTGAGGAGAAATCTTAGACCATTTTTGCTACTTGAAGCCAACCTGCATTTAATTTTTATTTGTACTTCTTTGTGGCATTATCTATTTATCTTCAAAGCATATTACCATGAGATGTGCCAGGCATTGATCACCTCAGTCTCCTTCTGTCTGAATTCCTAACAAAATCAACTTGAAATTTCCATTGTATAGATGTTGCCTTTTCCCCCCTAGTACTTTTCTTTATTTTCCTCATTTTTGTTGTATCCTATTATTCTTTTAAACTTGGCATTTATGAGTGGAGAAGTGAGACACACGTCTGTTTGACAGTTTCAGCTATCTTGAATATAACTGAGCACTAAAACAGCCCTTTGAGTACTGGTCAAAGTCAAAAGAAGGCTGTGCACACACCTTAAGAAGGGCTTTTGAGCTTCCCAGCCCACAGGAGATTAGCAAGAAGCAAATTAGAAGTGGGATAGGAGCTGTGAGGAGCAGGCTCAGATAGCAGGGATAAATGACAACCTGCCGGTTTTAGAAAAGGCACAATAATTTAAACAAGTCCAAGCACTTTGACGGCCCCCTGGTTTAGGATGAAAGCAGCCTCCACCCCACCTTCCAAAGCCCCAACCGAACGAAGGCAGATGTTGAGTTCTGTGCACGAGTCATTTGAAGTCATAATGGTGCCTGAGAGTCCCAGCGGTCGAGGACAGTGTGCTCTACTCAGGAGACAGAAAATGTGCTGTTCCTTTTAGGAAAATTGCCCTCGAATGTAATTGCATTTGAGAAAATGGTTTAGAGCTTTTCAAAAGAAGCCTAGGCTTTCAGAAAATTCTTTGGTGGACAATACCTGACACCCACCCCCAGCCACGGTATTGGTTAAATATGATATTAGTGGATAGTTTTAATATTTTATGTTCATGTCCTCACTCTGCAGTTACAAGCTTCTTGAGGTCAGGCACTACATTTCATGCTTCTCTGTATTACTCAGGGTAGGTAGTCAATAAATATTTGTGTATGATAGTCTTGGTGATGAGGGCATAACTCTCAAAAGTCAGAAATATCTGTATGCCTGTAATTAAATTTATATTAAATTAGTTTGGCAGGAAATCATGACTCCAGGCACTTGTTAAAAAAATGATAGTCATATAAGTATTAGAATTGTTGAATGGGGAATTGATGTTTGCTTAATATAAGTTTTAAAAAGACTTCTGATTTGATTAATGTTCATGGTTAAAAGAAAGCCGACTGGATATTAGTTGTATTATGTTTCATTGGGAAGTGAATGAAAATGCCTTTCAGAATAATAAGAAAACTAATACCTTCCATAAATATTGCACCTTTCTTCAAAAGAATTCAAAGCACTTTCCAGAAATCATCTAATTAATCTCTTTGGCTTTCCTGCAGAGTGGCTGGTGGGGCGTGCTGTGGGTGTGCATGTGCGTGTGTGCACATTTGTATGTGGGTTTCCTCCCTTCCTCCTTTTCTCTCTCCCTCCTTTCTTTCACTTTGCGTTTCATCTAACGTAAGCTATTTTCTGAAGCTAATCTTGGCTAGAAAGTAGTATTTTGTTATATTAACCACATTTATTCATAAAGACGGAGTTTTCTGGGAAAAGTACAGCATATGCTCCCCATACACATCAGACCATTATTGAAAAATTGATATCAGAAATGCTGTTAGAACATGAGTTTCAGCAGTGGCTTCCTGTTTTGACTCTTATCCTAGAATTTGATTTCTTAATAACTGCTTTTATTATCATGCTCACCTTTGGATGAGCAATTGCCTAGGTAACAGAAGCAAGTCATTGATTGGAAGAGTGAAGAACTGTGAGAAGGTGAGGTTATTCCTGATTTAACATTTTCTTTTTATGTGGAGCAGCTATGTTAATGTTTCGTCCTCTCTGCTGGCCTTGCTCATTTGGGCAGTTGTGGATGCTGCATCTGTCATTTCCTTTAGCTGCTCTTCATCGTCGGCAGCCTCAGTGCCTTTGTGGATTGCTCTCACAGCAGCTGCGTTTTGGCAGGCAGTAATGTGGCTCACAGCAAACCTACACTGTTTGATCTGGGTTGGGGCAGAATCTTTAATGGATTTCTTGATTGATTAAGGTAGAAGGGCCTCACGAAGCCAAAAGACAACTATTACCACCCCCCTCCACCTCCTGAAACACTGATTTTGAGCTTTCCTCTTGGTTGTGCTTTACTTGGGTAGTGCAGGGTAGTGTTTTTTCTTCCTAGAAGAATAAAAGTATCTTACATCCAATTTTTTTTTTTTTAAAGATTGGCACCTGAGCTAAGATCTGTTGCCAATCTTTTTTTTTTTCTTTCTTCTTCTCCCCAAAGCCCCCCATTACATTACATAGTTGTATGTTCTAGTTGTAGGTCATTCTGGTTGTGCTATGTGGGACGCCGCCTCAGGACGGCCTGATGAGCCCTGCCATGTCTGGGCCCAGGATCTGAACCGGCGAAACCCTGGGCCGCTGCAGTGGGGTGCGAGAACTTAGCCACTCAGCCACGGGGGCCGGCCCCCCATCCATCTTTTTTTTTTGTGATCTTGAACCAGTGATGCAGATGTGGATAAGCCAGGAAGCTTTCCTTGATTATCATCATGCCCTGTTTCAGGACCTTGTCCGTGTCAAGGTAGAGTTCCTTATCTGGGGGAGGCCTTCCTGTGACTCCTTATTAACACCTTGAGCTGGAAGTTTCAAGATTGCATGAGGCAGACACCTTTCAAGGCATTATTCATAGTCCTCTTTGTTTTCTACCCAGATAAGGCTAGACAGCATTTGCAGAGGACCTGCTCGGCTGTTAAATGAATATCTGATTATAAATCACATTCAGGCTTTTCGTGGATGAGGCAGAAAAGGCTTCAAAAGGCAGGGGGTGTTCGGAACTCTCTTATCCCCCACCTCCCGTTTTAACATCTCATGGACCAGAAATGAAAGGCTGTGGTGACATTAAATTGTAAGTCCATAACTTCATTTGAGCGGTCAGCCATTGAGTTTTAATTATTAGATAAACAGCGAATATGATTTCTGGGCTGAGATATTGCTTACAGAAATTTTGTAGCTTTACATGTTTTCTGCCTTTTTCTGAGTATGTATAATTGTCATTTAGCAACAGCACCCGTAGATTTAGAAATATTAAGTTGGTGGCACAATTTGCTTATTTTTCTTTTGTTTTCACAAAAAATGCAACACTTGCATGGCATGTCTCTAAGAGGAATTTGACCTGAGGTCTCCCAAAGTTAAGGACTGTTTATCAGTGTTGTCAGCAAGAGTGAGAAATTGCTGGGATTCTGACCATATTTGTCTTGCTTAGACTAGCTTGTAAATGAGAGTAGCTGGAGAGGAGGATGAAGAGGGGGAATTATCCTCACTTGTTTCTGTGTCTTGATTTGATCCATGGATGGAATCTTCAAGCATCATAGATCTGTTCCTACCCTGTGGCTTTAGAAATAGATGGTTCTACCCTTGAAGCCTAGAGCTGAGTAGTGAGGCAGGTCCTTCCACGATGGGATGAGCCTTGTCTACTCCACAGCATTCATAGCTCACTAAAAATGGTAATCAGGTTGGGGTTTTGTCTTTCCCCAGCCAACTGTGGCAAAAAACATGGGGACAGGATCTATGATCCGTGGTTCTGGGGGAGGATGTGGTATCGAGAGGTAGCAGAGTGTAGTGTTTAATGTCACGGTCCCTGAAGTCAGGTTACTTAAGGTCCAGTCCTAGATGTACTATTTACCAGTTGTGTAATTTGGGCGAGTTACTCGTGTTTCAGCTGTTATGATATTAGCCATCTCTTTTAGTGCCTATCTTTTTCAAATTCTTTGGGATTACAGTATGGGGCTCAGGGGGCTCCACCTTCCATCAGGACCTATTTGTTAAAAAGCACACAAATTGTGTATGTTTTGGAGTAAAGCATTCATGTGTGTACGCATGTTTGTGTGCGTGCCTTAACTGGAATAAGAAAAACAGTGAGACTGTTTTTAGCAAGATCATTGAAGGCCTTTTCTTTCTGCATTTTTGTTTTAAAGAAAGAAGAGCAGTCTACTGCAAAGACATTAATGTCAGTTTGAATTTGAGAATTTAAGCGTTGCAGAGCTGTGTATTCCAAATCAGGCCTCCCAGAGGAAATGTGAATCTGCCGTGTGTTTGTGTGAGTGAAATGTGGTGAGTTAGATTCTAGATACCTAGAAATCTTTCCCTAGATTAGATCAGACCATCAAAATTATATGCCTGGATGAGATTGTAGTAGCTCCTAGGAGAACTGCTTTGATTGAGCTGACTTTTGGCAATATCCCATCAGCCTCTATTGAAGGACATTGTAAGAAATGCCCTGGAAAGCGGTTGCCACCTTCACGCTGAGGAGTCGTTAAGGACTAGACTGTGGGAAGCCATCTCCTGGGGTTAGGGAGGGTGGGCACTGTGCTGAGGAGAGGTTTTGTTTTTAACTCAGACGCTGTGAATCATGAGACAGACGTGTTCCCTCTTTGTATTGGCAGATATATTTAAGGTCAGAGGCTTGTCGATGTAGGACTTCCTGGCAGGTGGTTTGTAGTCCGTCCTCACTCCTTAATTTAGCCTACTGCCGTTTTCTCTTGTTCTTTTCCCCCTTTATTTTTATTTATTTATTTATTTTGGTTTTTGTCTCTGTTATATGCAGACAGTTGTTGGGCACTAGAGTGGAAATAAGAAAGAATATACGTTGTCACTTTAGTTCCCATGAGCCATTTACTTCTTGGTTTTGACAACAGTCGATAATTCTTGCCTGAATCAATGGTTTCATTAGAAGTTGCAGAATAATGATTTTCTAATTTTATCATCCTTTCCGCTTTGTTAGCCAGCACTGTTCTCTGAAGTGGAGCTTCTCCTGTGACCAGGTCCAGTTTAGATCCTCTGAAAAGGCAAGATAAATGCTTAATTTTTTTTGCCTTTAATTATCATATACTTTAAGGTAAGGAGTTGATTTCATAGTTACATCAAATGATGACAAATAAGAGGGTTTTTTTTTTTCTTTCTTGCTTTTCCTCTGATGATGATGATGATTATTATAGAATGGAATTTCCTGGATTCAGTGTGTTTCAGTCAACTACAATCATTATTCTTTTTGATGTACAAATTCTCACAACTTTGTTCAGTGGCTGTTTTTAACCTGTGTCCCTAACACCTTAGAAATCTTTGAAAACTTTCTTGTTTTGTGCCAGAACAAGATGTCCCGGGTACGCGTTGAACCTTTTCTGTCTGAGAGTTGAAATTAGCTGTTTCTTTAGGGAGTTCTGGTTCATATCAGTGAGGAACAGCGTTAGAGACCAACCTCCAAACATTGGGGTGCTCACTGCTGCTGGGGTGCCGTGGTTCTGAGCCATGTCATAAATACCAGCTTCGTATTTAGCTTGCTTGAGTTCATAATTATACATCTTTTTCCCTTAACTAAAAATCTTGACTCCTAAAACTATTAAGAAATTATTTATTTAATTCTGTGTATTATTTGATTTATTTGAAAGCTGTTTCAAAACAGCATACTAATAACTAATATTAAAACTACTAAATGAAATTTTAAATAAATTTGTAGAGTCTTTTGTCCTCAGAATGCTTTCTATTAAGGAAGATATGTAGTCAGTGCAGTGTTATAAATTCACTTGAAATAATGATTGTGTTTTCACTTTGATGAACACTTGGATTCATTTATTTAAGTTTATTTTCACTTTTAGCATTTAAAAATTTTAAATTATTTATATTTACCTATTATGTGTTATACATAAATAAAAATTCTATATGTATTTGTGTGTTTATGTATACATGTGTGTGCATATATAATATATATTGCATTTATGTAATTCTATAGCCTAAATTAATATAGGAAGGTGCATAGAGATAAATCTTACTTTTATCCTTGGTAACTTATTAGTCACTTGCTTACCTTTCAAGTTTTTCTTTTGAAAAATATGAATAATATGAATATGCTTTTGAGAAACAAACATAAATATATATTTTTATTCTCCACACTTGCTCCAAAAAATAAGACAAGAAAATATATGCATTATTCTTCATCTTGTTTTTATTCATTTAGCAATATATCCTAGCTCTCCTTAGAGGTATCCCTCCCTTTTTCTTTTTCTTTACAACTGCACAGTACATCGTTGTATGGATAGATATACTGTATCCACTGTAGATTGCCCCAAGGTTTCTCTGTTGCTGGGCATTTTGTTCTTCAGTCTTCTGAAGTATAAACAGTATCATAAGGAATAACTGAATAACTCGTATGTGTATGTATTTGTGTGTGAAAGTCATTTCTTACTTTTTCCTACGAATTCATAGGATAGAATTCCACAGGTAAAATTGCTGAGTCGAGGATAAATTAATCTGTAATTTACGAAGATATTGCCAAATTCTTCTCCATAGGGGTCGTGCCATTTTGCTTACTCCACAGCCTCTCAATAGAGTATGTTGTCAAGCTAAACTTTTGCCAGTCTGATAGATCACAAATGGATCACAACAGTTTTCATTTGCATTTCTCTAATGAGTGAAATTAAGAGAATGTTTTATTAAAGGGCCAATTAATTGTATTTCCTTTTCTGTGAATTATCTGTTTCTATAAATTTCTTATTTTTCTATTGGCTTTTTAGTCATTCCCCTTCCCTGAATTTCTAGGGATCTTCATGTGCTCACCCTTTGTCAGTAATATACATTGCAAATATTTTTTCCCCAATTTTTAATTTTTTATGTCATTATGTGGTGTGTGTCTTTATACATGAGTTATGTGGAAATTTGTGTTTGTGCTTATAAATTGTGTGTGTGTGTATATGTATATATAAAGCATATAATATAGTCATATAGTTTTTATGGTCAAATTTACTAAATCTTTTATGGCTTCTGAATTTTGAATCATAATTAGAAAGGCTTTCTCTACTTTGAGATTATGAAGGAGTAAGTATAGTTTATTTTTTCATAGCATCTGTATAGTTTTATATTTTACATTTAAATCTTTGATCCACATATAGCTTATCTTGTGTAAAATATGTAAATTATGGAGTCAGCTTTATCTTTTTCTAAATAGCTGTTCAGTTGTCACACCACATATATTTTAAATTGATCGTTACGTGACTGTTTGATATGCCGTCAGTTGTTAACTTCCCACGTGTACATAGATCTATCTCTGAACTTTTAGGCCTTCTCTTTTGGTCGTCTATTCACTCAGCTATGTCACACGGTTTACATTATTTAATTCTGTATTGTTTAATGTCAAGATCATGACCCCTACATAGCTCCTGTGGTTTGTGTTTGTCTTGTGTGCTATTGCTCCTGACTTTATTTTGAATCCGATGGATTTTGTGTTAGATGTCTCTTGTACCTGGCACAGAAAAAAGTTTTGCTTTGCTAATCAATCTGAAAGTCATTGAATTAAGCCTGTTATTACATTTTGATACAGCCAGTATGATTGGTTTAGTTCCATGGTATTAACTTACACATTGCTTATGTATGCATATGTGTGTGCATTTTAAAGCATCTTCCCTATGTTTCCTGTTAGCTTACCAATGTGTTTTTGTGCTTCCATTTTTTAGGGAGGGCTGTACTTTTCTGTTGTGTTAAGTTACTTCTATGTCATTAGAGTCACGAGACTCTCAGTCCCCTTTTCCTTTAGTTTAGAGCATGCCTTTTGGTCCTCTGCAATGAGCAACAACAACATTAATTTGTAGTTTCTTCCAGTTTCCTCTCCTCTTCCACTTCCACTTTGGATCATTTGTGTAACATACCTTAGTGTTTAACTTTGTATCCTTAAATAAGGTTTATCAGCTTAAAATGCCATCCTTTCTGCCTCTGCTGGTCCTATGAGATGGCCTCTGAGTTGTGCTGTTGCTGCCTTATCAGTGCATTAACCATGCATTAACATTTACATGCTATTCGCAGTCATCTTTATTCCCAAATTTGTTGAAGTCTTAGTTCTACAGTGAAATATTTTATGGGTCTCCATCACTCCCTCTTGCTGAAGTTTCTCTCATCTCTTGGTTAGATAAAGCTTGTCCTCTGTAGATTTCTCTAGAGGATCTCTCAGGAAAAATACTCCCTCAAAGCATACGTACCTGGTTCATTCATTCTTTCCTTGTGGGCGCTGCTCCATTATTTTCTGGCATTGAATTGATGTTAAAGTCAGTTGCCAACCTGATTTGCTTTCCCATAGAAGTGACTTGGTCTTTTTGACTGGCTGCTCAAAAGATTCTTCATTTTTCATTTTCCTAGTGCATGTCTTGGTGTTTCCAGGTGATTAGAGTGCTGTCCAATTCACAGTTTGGAGCAGGGATTGGTAACTTTTTCTGTAAGGGACCAGAGAGTGGTCACCTTTGTAGGCCATGTGGACCCTGTCACAGCTACTCAGCTCTGCTGTTGCAGTGTGAAAGCAGCCATGGATGATACATACACAAATGAGCGTGGCTGGGTTGGGCCACTGGGCTCCATTTTGCCAACCCCTGGTTTAGAGTCTTTATTTCAGTGACATCTGCTTGCATTAGATTTCAAATATTGGATCTGTTTGTCAACAAAAATCTCTGGAATACAAGAATTTAGTTAGGAAAGCTTTATTATTTCTACAGTTTGCAAACTGGGGAGACGTAGTCTTTGGCAGCAAAATGGAAGTACGCTCTGGGAGAACAAGGGAATGGGGCTGCTTTTATAGAAAAATTTCCCGCCCAGGTACTCAGTTCCTACCCAGGTTCCCACTCAGGTCTGCTTATGCAAATGAGGGATGCAAGTCTTCTTAGTCCTGATTGGTTGGTGCGGGTTAGTTTTATTGGTTAGGTCCAGGTGGCTGTTAGGGACTTCTGTAAAATCAGAAACTTTGGCGGAGTCAAACACTTGAGTGTGTTCTGTGGTTTTCTAAATACAGAGTATGTGACTGCGGTATCCCAGTCCTGTCATGGCCACTTGACCCCATTTTGCTTTTAGGTTAGACACAGACAGTCCATCTGGTTCTCAGGGGTCTTTGATTTCATTCTATTCTACGTTTTCCATTGTTTTAGTTTTCTTATTTGGAGATATATATGTATGTGTGTGTGTTTGTGTATTCTTTTTCCTTTGACTACTTTTGTATATCTGTCACTTTTTGTTCTATCCATCTATCTATCTCTGTTTCATTTTCATAGCTTTTCTCATTTCAATGCTTTATGTCTTTTACTGTGCTTTCTAGGATTTCTGTTTGCCTGTGTGTTCTTTGTACTCTAATATTCATTTCTTGCTTTTTTTTCTTTTTTCATCCTTCCTGAATTCTGTACATTTTCTTCTCCCCTCCTTCTGTTGTCTTTGACTACTCGGAGTGTTTTATTGCAACTTCTAGCTTTGCAGCTATATTTTTCTGGTGAATTTTCTTCTGTGCTGCTGAGAAATAATATTTTTTTTCTTACAGTGGATATGGCAGTCTTGCTCACTTTTTTGTTCCTATTTGAATTATTTGTGTTTTCCTGAAGTATTTCCTAGCAGGAGGGTCCTGTGAGGGTGGAAGACTTAGAGCGTCCTTCCCAGTTTCTCAGCGTGAGAGATCTGCTGCTCCTACTGGAGTGGGCAGTTTCTTTGTTACACGGTACTCACTCTTTTATCCCTTTCCGTACCTTTTCCCTCTGCTTCCCCAGTGCTTCCTGCTCTACTCTGTTCTTCTCAGACCTGCTCAGGGCAGTTCCCACAAGGGGTGAGTGCCTCTCCTCTGGCGGTGAATATTTTCTTGCTGGTGTTTTGCGAGTCTGCTACTAACAATGTCTCTCACTCCTCACCCTCCCCTCATTCCTCCTCATCATATGCTCTCCCCTGCACACAGTTGTCATTTCCTGTGTCATCTATTCTATCGATTTTGTTTATTCTTCTAGTTGCTTTTCATGGTTTTTAGAAGTGGGAAGATTCAAGTGTGAGCAGTCTCCATACTCCTACCAGAACCTGGATAGAGCCTATGCATTCTTTTTAAAATAGGTAAATGTGGCGGGGCCAGCCTGGTGGCATAGCGGTTAAGTTCACACACTCTGCTTTGGTGGCTCAGGGTTTGCTGGTTTGGATCCTGGGAGTGGACCTACATACTGCTTAGCAAACCACACTGTTGCAGGCATCCCACATATAAAACAGAGGAAAATGGGCACAAATGTTACCTCAGAGACAGTCTTCCTTGGCAAAAAGGGGAAGATTTGCAGCAGATGTTAGCTCAGTGCTGATCTTCCTCAAAAAAAAAAAAAGTAAATAAATAAGTAAAGTAGGTAAATATGAGCTTATTTTTAAAACACTGAGTATTAAAATAAGTGAAACAGAAGTCTGAATAATTTTTCTTTCCCCCTGAGGAAGATTTGCACTGAGCTAACATCTGTTGCCAATCTTCCTCTTTTTTTTGCTTGAGGAAGATTCACCCTGAGCTAACATCTGTACCAGTCTTCCTCTTTTTTGTATGTGGGATGCTGCCACAGCGTGCCTGACGAGAGGTCTAGGTCTGCACCCAGGATCCAAACCTGCAGGCCTGGGCTGCCAAAGCAGGGCATGCCGTGGGGCTGGCCCCTGAAGAAAACAATTTTGCTTCACAGCCCTTTCTACAGGGGTCTTCGGGAATGTTTCAGGTGCGTTACATATGCCATCTTCACCAGAACTGGGCAGTGGAGCATGGGACAAAGTTTATTTAATAATTACTTCCCCTCCTGACCTCTGTCTGTCAAGTTCACAGGACAGGGATTTAAATGAACGTGGCTAATATATTCTGAGAAACAGCATTTTTGTTTTTTACATAGTAGTAATTATTTCAGCTTAATGAAAATGGCATAGGATCCAAAAAAGGAAGTCTGCCAGCTACTTCGGGGAGCTATTTTGGGTCACTTATGATTTATCAGGAATCGCCATCAGTGAAAACTTAACTACTAAGAGAAGTGCAGTTGTGTGTGTGGCATAAACTTTCCGAGTGGCTGGAGGAGCTCCATTTTTTTTTTTCCTGTTCCTCATTATTCTATGAAATGTGTTTTTATGTCCCCCAAGTCTAGCAGCATCTTGCATCTGCTGCTATAAATGTCTCCCATCAGAAGGCCAAATAAGGAAGTTACAGTTATAGAAATGTTTCCCTAAAGACATTAGCCACATGAGATGCTAAATGACTTGCTCTATTTCAGTCTTTCTCGTTTGGATTTTTCTTTCTATGTGAACTAGGAAGGCAGCTTGCAGAATATATGCTGACAAGTTTATTTTCTACATAATGTGGAAGAAACATTGAGACAGAGACTTTTGACTCACCCCGAGCTGTCTGCAAATATTCAGGAATGTAGAAGATGACACAGTCATCATCCGTGCTGCCCTGCACTCTGTTCATACTCTCCATTACTTGTCACTTAAAACAAATTGCAGTATTCTTTGGTGGAAGACAGTAAGCTATAACCTGCTCACATAATTTTTTACCATTTATCTGTCTCCAAACAGTGGCACGTTTAAGTCCCTTCATCATTGAACTCCTATCAATCACAATACGGACCTGAATACCATATGCTTGTTTCCAAATGTCCTGGGTCTCTTCTCACTTACAGCTCAGTTCAGCCAGCACCATTTATTGAGCAGATACCAGATACCAGGCACTGTGAGGTGCTGGAGTGACAGACCTGAGTGAGATGCTGTCCTTGTTCTCGAAGAACTCACAGCCCAGGGAGAAGACGGCACACAATTAGAATACAGTCAGACAGGAACAGTAGTAATAAAGCATGTGTAACTTGGGGAACGAGCAGAGGAATGAGCCTGTTGGGCGGGGTGCGTGTGTGTGTGTGTGAGTGTGTGTGTTTGCAGATGCACTCACAGAGTTCTCAGATCCTCTTTGGCTCTCCTGTCCTTTGTGTTCCTCATACTAGGAAAGCTTCTACAGTAGAACTTTGCCAACATTAAGCCAGTAACCTAGCATTCTGGTATTTTAAGCTAGAAGATGTCTGCTGAGTCTTTGGGCTCTGTGTGCAAATGTTTAAAGGTAGAGTTGGGGCTTATTTGTAAAGTTCTTTTCTGTTGTGTTGCCAGTCCTTAGTGGTGTGAACACCAACACTGAGCTGTGTGTGTGGGTATTTGTGTCTCTTCTAGCTTCCTGTTTATTTCCTTTATGATCTAAATTAGCAAAGATCTATAAAATAGGAAGAGGTTAGAACTTAAACACAAGTAAACTTTACATAGATTCATACTGAAGTAGACTAGATTGCATTTAGAATTTAAAAAAATCTGTGTTTGCCCTTTGTGTTCCATCGCCCAGCCTTCCACAATATATCAATTATAAAGCTTGCTTTTCTGAAAGATAGAAGTTGTCTTTCTTTTCTTTTCACCCTTAATTTAAACTTTCTTTTAATATTTCTGCTGTTCAGTCTCACAGTTACCCTCTTTAAAAACTGCATTCACCTCATGTCCCGTGGTTCCTTGCCTGAGGGGTACTCATTGAAAGTTTGTTGAACCAAATTTGTGAACTCAGTTCAGTTCTAGCAGCTATTTTTCTAGTAATTCTCTCACCCATCTGCCATCCATTACAGTTGTTGATGTAATGTAATTATTATTAATAATTCTATTTAATTTACCAATTTTGACATTTGCATTTACTTTTATAATCTTATTTCCACCAGTTAATTAAGAACAATCTCACTTTGCAAAGGTTTCAGTGCTTGCTGCCACTCCTTTAGGCCACAGCCCCCTGCCCACCTCCTTTCTTAAGTTCTTTGTTTGGATCATCTCTTATTTATCATCTCAGAGTAATTGTTTTCAGAGTGGGTTTGCAGACCTTCTTTGGGTGCTTTTGCTATTTTTTTTTTGCAAATGGAAAACCATGTGAGTGTAGAAATTTTTTCTCTTGATCTTTTCCCCTCAAAAAGCTGTGACTGTTACTTTCTTATGTTCTGGAGGTCAGTATTGCCAAGGGAAATTCTAATATCAGCCTAATATTTTTTTCCTTTGTAAATCTTCACCCCTTTTGATACCTACAGGATTTTTAAATTTATTTTTAAAATTTTAAAAGTTTTACAGTTCTCCTTTTGCCTTCCTGCTCAGAGAGCCTTTTTTCCTTGTCACATGTTGGCCTCTTTTCAGCTTCTTTCCATTGACTCTTCGTAGCTTCTTTTTCGTTTGTTCTCTTCTCTTCCTCTGGAGTACCCATTTCCTTTCATTTAGGTTTTCCATTTTCCTTCCTCTATATTTGTCATCTTTTCCTGCATTGTTTTTATCTCTTCATTCCTTACACTTTGCTTTCTGTGACTGCATCTCCTGTTTGTTCTCTGCTTCACTCCTTTGGTTATCTGGAATGGAGATTTTGTTCTTTCCCCTTATAGTATAGAATTTAATTCTGAGTTTACACTCAGATTTCAGCCATCTCATCTCTCTCTTTTTCTCTCTGTCATTTATCTCTTTTTTTCTCGAGGACACATTTTCTTGGATTAGCTTCTGTTTTTTATTGTAAACAGAACAGAGCAAAATACTTTATTCCTGGTGTCTCGAATACATTCTTCCCCTTATTTTGCATTGCATCGGAGGGACAGTCCCTGTGTTGGCTCTTGTTGTGGACTGTTGTTGCTTGTTGTTTGGATTGTTTGCTAGTGGTTGTTCCTTGTTTGTGGTCAGTGGTGCTGGTTGGTGTTTGCTAATGTTGTGATATTGTCGTTGCTTCTGTTTGTGGTTACTTGTGCTTGTTGTTTCTTGTTGCGTTTCCCTGGGTGGGGATTTTCTTTGGTCCCCAACACTGCCTACCTTCTTTCTTATCAGAATTCTTTGCCAGATCACAAGCTGAAGGACTGGTCTAAGTGGATTGCCCTTTGCCGAATTCTTGTTATCTTCCACTCGTTTGTTTAGCTCGGCTTGCCTTTTTGAAGAGAGATGGCCAATTCCCTCTGTACTTTATGGGATTATTGAAGGGAAGATTTATTCATAATAGATGGAAATATGTCTATTTTTTATCTTAGCATAAATGCAGCATGAGACACTGCCTTCTTTATACGACACTGCATGGGTAGCTCTCCCTCCTTCTGCCCCTTCCTGTTACCTCCATCAAATGCCACGACACGGTGTGCAATGCCCTATTCCTTCCATTCTGGCTGTGAGTGACTGTTGATGCAGAAAGAGCACTAACAACGGGAATGATTGAGTTGGGATGATGAAATGGTCTAGCCTACTTCAGAAAGGAGGTTTTTCCCGCCAAGCATTGGTATGGGATATGGAGAGGCATGGGTGGAAATCTGTCTTTCTGTCCGACCTTGCTGGGTTTTTTTTCGCTTACCTGTCCATAGTTTTACTGATAGAAATATCTCTCAGGATGTGGCCCATTATCACCAATATTTCTAAATTCCAAAGTATTTGTTAGTTTGCATTTCTTTCTGTGTTTTCATTAGCGTTTCAGTGCAGAGGTAGAAGAGAGTAGAACAGCTGCCTCTGGTGTTAGCAGTTGCCATCAGAAGCCAGAGCTTTTTTTATTAGAGATTTTAATTTGGGGTGGGCATTTTTAATGGAGTTTCCAGTGTAAGCATCTTGCACCCCTTTTCCTTTCCGAATGAAATTGCAGGTTATCCTGTAGAAGCCCTGCACCCCGCCCTTCCGTGATCAGTGAGTATAGTCAAGGCAGTTCTCTGATCTCAGTTCAAGAAGGTGATCAAAAACGTTGGAATATTTTTCACATCTGAATGAGTCTCTGTCATTTTTTACTTATCTGCAACTTTCTTAGACTGTCTAATTTAAGGGTAGCGTTTTTAGGCCATAGTAAATCTTAGAACAAGTGGAAGAAAAAAAGGAAAAGATATTCTAAGTGGTCCATATCTATCGTAAATCAGTTAAGTCCCCAAAGAGATGTATTATATTCTTTCTTCTTTTTCTGTTTTCAAGTACAGTCCATGATTTGAAGGATTTAAAGTGTTCACTTAGTTTACAAGAGAACCTTCATTTCTTGTTTGAGGCTCAGCTGTGTGCTGGGGCTGGGAAGATCAGGTTAAAAAAGGCAAAGTTCTTGTTCTTGAGAGGTAACGTGGGAGTAGAGTTGGTGAGAATGGGTGATTTAATCCAGTGTAGGGTGGGTGTTTTGAGTCCGAATATTTTCTCAAGTTGTCTGCAAGTTCTATATAGGAGCACTTACTGCTCAGTCTGTAGTCTTCAGAAATCCACCATGCTACCTAACGTGCCTGCTGTTGGTTTAAGCCTAAATTGATCCGGTACCTAGGATTGAAATAATATGGTCTCTAGTAATTAGATCAACATTTTCCCTGTTTCGCAGTTAGAATCCATGGACCTTTTAGGTAACTGAAGTCTGGCAGCTATAGTCTCATATTTTGTTTTTTGAATTAAGGGGATAGTCGCTTTTAAGGAATTGTTCTAATTTTGTAGATTTCCGTTGCTTAACATTTCTGTATTTTAATTGGGATCATGAAGTATAAATTGACGACATTATCATGGCATATGAGAATGTAGACGTAAAATGTTCCCGTAGGCAAGCATTAATGGAATCAAGATGGCGAGAAGAGCTCGCCACCCGGTTCACTTGGAGCCCCGAGGTATGCAGTGACATTTAAAAATGTCTGCTGAAGCCAGACGACCGGTTCATTAGATTAATTAAAGTACAAAGTAACCCTGATCTGGTGTTTTGATAACGGCTATAGGGCTGTTGATGTTGGAACGTTTGACATTGTTTGACATTGTCACCATGTTTGACATTGTTCTCATTAAAACCACAATCGGTTTGCCTTTATGGTTTCTCCTAAACTTTTGAATTTACCTTTTAACAAAAAGTGGACTTTTAGCATTCCTGATTGTTTTCTCGTTGTTTAACTGATGCACAGGGGTAAATTTTGTTTTTATTCAAGTTGACAACCTCTTTTTTCCTGCCTCATCTCTCCCACTCCTTATGGGCCGTTGGTGACATCAAGACAGCGCGACAGGCTTCTTACATTCCCGTAGGCTGCCCATTCTGGCAGAATCCTACCGGAAGAGGTTGTCTACACGATTGATGGTGAAATGCAGGGTTCTTTTTGTTTTTTAAATTTTAATCGATTGTGCACTGATACATCTATAAAATAAAATAAAAACGAATTACTAGAATAATAAAATGGGAAACAAGAGATACATGAAAATACCAGTGCCACTGTTTTATTATTAGAGTCAATGCTCATAAAATTACTCTGTCCAATTGCTCTTAAAGTTTCTGAATACTTGCTTTTTTTTTTTTTTATTAATGTTATGATGGATTACAAGCTTGTGAAATTTCAGTTGTACATTTTTGTTAGTCATGTTGTGGGTACACCACTTCTCCCTCCGTACCCTCCCCCCATACCCCTTTTCCCTGGTAACCACTGATCAGATCTCCTTCTCAATATACTAATTTCCACCTATGAGTGGAGTCATATAGAGTTCGTCTTTCTCTGACTGACTTATTTCGCTTAACATAATGCCCTCGAGGTCCATCCACATTGTTGTGAATGGGCCAATTTCGTCTTTTTTTATGGCTGAGTAGTATTCCATTGTGTATATATACCACATCTTCTTTATCCAATCATCAGTTTCTGGGCATGTAGGCTGGTTCCACGTCTTGGCTATTGTAAATAATGCTGCGATGAACATAGGGGTGCAACGGACTCTTGAGATATCTGATATCAGGTTCTTAGGATAGATACCCAGTAATGGGATGGCTGGGTCATAGGGTATTTCTATTTTTAACTTTTTGAGAAATCTCCATACTGTTTTCCATAGTGGCTGTACCAGTTTGCATTCCCACCAACAGTGTATGAGGGTTCCTCTTTCTCCACAACCTCTCCAACATTTGTCGTTCTTGGTTTTGGATGTTTTTGCCAATCTAACGGGGGTAAGGTGATATCTTAGTGTAGTTTTGATTTGCATTTCCCTGATGATTAGCGATGATGAACATCTTTTCATGTGTCTATTGGCCATATTCATATCTTCTTTTGAGAAATGTCTGTTCATGTCCTCTGCTCATTTTTTGATCGGGTTGTTTATTTTTTTGTTGTTAAGCAGTGTGAGTTCTTTGTATATTATGGAGATTAACCCTTTGTCGGATAAGTGGCTTGTAAATATTTTTTCCCAATTAGTGAGCTGTTTTTTTGTTTCAATTCTGTTTTCCCTTGCCTTGAAGAAGCTCTTTAGTCTGATGAAGTCCCATTTGTTTATTCTTTCTATTGTTTCCCTCAACTGAGGAGTTACAGTGTCCGAAAAGATTCTTTTGAAACTGATGTCAAAGAGTGTACTGCCTATATTCTCTTCCAAAAGACTTATTGTCTCAGGCCTAATCTTTAGGTCTTTGATCCATTTTGAGTTTATTTTGGTGTGTGGTGAAAAAGAATGGTCGATTTTCAATCTTTTGCATGTGGCTGTCCAGTTTTCCCAGCACCATTTGTTGAAGAGACTTTCTTTTCTCCATTGTAGGCCCTCTGCTCCTTTGTCGAAGATTAGCTGTCCATAGATGTGTGGTTTTATCTCTGGGCTTTCAATTCTGTTCCATTGATCTGTGGACCTGTTTTTGTACCAGTACCATGCTGTTTTGATCACTGTAGCTTTGTAGTATGTTTTGAAATCGGGGATTGTGATTCCGCCGGCTTTGTTTTTCTTGCTCAAGATTGCTTTAGCAATTCGTGGTCTTTTGTTCCCCCATATGAATTTTAGGATTGTTTGTTCAATTTCTGTGAAGAATGTTCTTGGGATTCTGATTGGGATAGCATTGAATCTGTATATTGCTTTAGGTAGTATGGACATTTTAACTATGTTTATTCTTCCAATCCATGTGCAAGGAATGTTTTTCCATCTCTTTATGTCATCGCCTATTTCTTTCAAGAAAGTCTTGTAGTTTTCATTGTATAGATCCTTCACTTCCTTGGTTAAGTTTATCCCAAGGTATTTTATTCTTTTCGTTGCGATTGTGAATGGGATAGAGTTCTTGAGTTCTTTTTCTGTTAGTTTATTGTTAGTGTATAGAAATGCTACTGATTTATGCACGTTAATTTTATACCCTGCTACTTTGCTGTAGTTGTTGATTATTTCTAATAGTTTTTCTGTGGATTCTTTGGGGTTTTCTGTGTATAAGATCATGTCATCTGCAAACAACGCGAGTTTTACTTCTTCGTTACCTATTTGGATTCCTTTTATTTTTTTTTCCTGCCGAATTGCTCTGGCCAGCACCTCCAGTACTATGTTGAATAGGAGTGGTGAAAGTGGGCACCCTTGTCTTGTTCCTGTCCTCAGAGGGATGGCTTTCAGCTTTTGTCCATTGAGTATGATGTTGGCTGTGGGTCTATCATATATGGCCTTTATTATGTTGAGGTACTTTCCTTCTATACCCATTTTACTGAGGGTTTTTATCATAAATGGGTGTTGGATCTTGTCGAATGCTTTCTCTGCGTCTATTGAGATGATCATGTGGTTTTTGTTTTTCATTTTGTTGATGTAGTGTATCACGTTGATTGACTTGTGGATGTTGAACCATCCCTGTGTCCCTGGTATAAATCCCACTTGATCATGGTGTATAATCTTTTTGATGTATTGCTGTAATCGGTTTGCCAAAATTTTGTTGAGGATTTTTGCATCTATGTTCATCAGTGATATCGGCCTGTAGTTCTCCTTCTTTGTGTTGTCCTTGTCAGGTTTGGGGATCAGAGTGATGTTGGCTTCATAGAATGTGTTAGGGAGTTCTCCATCTTTCTCAATTTTCTGGAACAGTTTGAGGAGAATAGGTATTAAGTCTTCTTTGAATGTTTGGTAGAATTCTCCAGAGAAGCCGTCTGGTCCTGGACTCTTGTTTTTGGGGAGGTTTTTGATTACCGTTTCTATTTCCTTACTTGTGATTGGTCTATTCAGATTCTCCATTTCTTCCTGATTCAGTTTGGGGAGATTGTAGGAGTCTAGGAATTTGTCCATTTCTTCCAAGTTGTTCAATTTGTTGGCATATAGTTTTTCATAGTATTCTCTTATGATCTCTTGTATTTCATTGGTATCTGTTGTGATTTCTCCTCTGTCATTCCTGATTTTATTAATTTGCGCTTTCTCTCTTCTTTTCTTGGTGAGTCTGGCTAGGGGTTTGTCAATTTTGTTAATTCTTTCGAAGAACCAACTCTTTGTTTCATTGATCCTTTCTATTGTCTTTTTTGTTTCAATATCGTTTATTTCTGCTCTTATTTTTATTATTTCCCTCCTTCTACTGACTCTGGGCTTTGTTTGTTCTTCTTTTTCTAGTTCCGTTAGGTGTCGTTTGAGGTTGCTTACGTGAGCTTTTTCTTGTTTAGTGAGGTGAGCCTGTATTGCGATGAATTTCCCTCTTAGGACTGCTTTTGCTGCATCCCAAATGATTTGGTATGTCGTGTTCTCATTTTCATTTGTCTCCAGATAATATTTGATTTCTTCTTTAATTTCTTCAATGATCCATTGTTTGTTGAGAAGCGTGTTGTTTAGTCTCCACATTTTTGCACCTTTCTCTGCTTTTTTCTTGTAGTTGATTTCTAGTTTAATAGCGTTATGATCAGAAAAGATGCTTGATATTATTTCAACTCTCTTGTATTTATTGATGTTTGCTTTGGTTCCCAAAATATGGTCAATCCTTGAGAATGTTCCATGTGCACTTGAGAAGAATGTGTAACCTGCTGTTTTTGGATGAAGTGTTCTATATATATCTATTAAGTCCATCTGGTCTAATTTTTCATTTAATTCTATTATTTCCTTGTTGATTTTCTGTCTGGATGTTCTGTCCATTGGTGTTAATGGTGTGTTGAGGTCCCCTACTATTATTGTATTGTTGTTGATGTCTTCTTTTAGTTCTATTAAGAGTTGCTTTACAAATTTTGGTGCTCCTGTGTTGGGTGCGTATATATTTATAAGTGTTATGTCTTCTTGGTGGAGAGTCCCTTTTATCATTATATACTGTCCCTCTTTATCTTTCTTTATCTGTTTTGCTTTGAAATCTACCTTGTCTGATATTAGTATAGCGACACCTGCTTTCTTTTGTTCATTATTAGCTTGGAGTATTGTTCTCCATCCCTTCACTTTGAGTCTGTGTTTGTCTTTGGGGCTGAGGTGTGTTTCCTGGAGGCAGCATATTGTTGGATCTTGTTCTTTGATCCATCCTGCCACTCTGTGTCTTTTGATTGGGGAGTTCAATCCATTTACATTTAGAGTGATTATTGAGACGTGGGGGCCTACCACTCCCATTTTGTGTCTTGTTTTCCGGTTTTCTTCAGTTTCCTTTGTTTCTCGTCCCATGGTTAAATCTGTTCTGATGTAGAGCTGCTACTCTCTGTTGTTGTCCTTCTACTTATCTCCTCTGCTCTTGGTTTTGTAGCCCCTTTCCTTTTTTGGATTTTTCAGGAATGAGGGTTTTCCTGAGGATTTCCTGAAGAGGAGGTTTTGTGGCAATGAACTCCCTTAATTTTTGTTTATCTGGGAAAGTTTTTATTTCTCCATCGTATTTGAAGGATATTTTCGCTGGGTAGAGAATTCTCGGCTGTAGATTTTTGTCCTTCAGATTTTTGAATATATCATTCCACTCTCTTCTAGCCTGTAAAGTTTCTGCTGAGAAATCTGCTGATAGCCTGATGGGGGTTCCTTTGTAGGTTAGTTTCTTTTGCCTGGCTGTCCTTAATATTTTCTCCTTGTCGTTGACTTTTGCTAGCTTCACCACTATATGCCGTGGAGTTGGTCTTCTTGCATTGATAAAGTTTGGAGATCTATTGGCTTCTGTCACCTGAAGATCCATCTCCCTCACCAGATTTGGGAAGTTCTCAGCCATTATTTCTTTGAATAGGTTTTCTGCCCCTTTCTCCTTCTCTTCTCCCTCTGGTATACCTATAATCCTTACGTTGCATCTCCTAATTGTGTCTGATAATTCTCGGAGAGTTTCTTCATTTCTTTTAAGTCTTGCTTCTCTCTCCTCCTCTGCCTGCAACAATTCTATATTGCCATCTTCCAAATTGCTAATTCTTTCCTCCATATTATCGGCCCTACTGTTCAGAGCATCTAGATTTTTCTTAATCTCCTCTATTGTGTTCTTCATTTCCAATATTTCTGTTTGGTTCTTCTTTATCGTATCAAACTCTTTTGTGACATAGCTCCTGAACTCGTTGAGTTGTCGGTCAGAATTCTCTCTTAACTCATTGAGAATCTTAATGATGGCTGTTTTGAAGTCATCGTCATTTAGGTTATATATCTCATTTTCTTTGGGATTGTTTTCTGTGTATTTGTTGCTTTCTTTCTGTTCTGGAGATTTAATGTATTTTTTCATATTGCTTGATGTTGTTGATTTGTGCCTCCGCATGGAGATAGAGTTTAGTTGCTCCTTTCACTTGTTTCAGCTGCTGCGGTGGGAGGAGCAGCTGTTTATATTTCACCAACCAGGAACCCTGTCTGTAGTTGCTAACTGGGCCTGGGCCCCTCTTCGTAGCCACAGTGGCCCTTTGGATTCCCTCCTCTGCCGTGGGGGCTGTCACAGGGGGGCTTCAGGCTGCAGGTGCCTACTGTTGCAGCCCTCCTAGATGTGCTCTCTCCTTGGGGTCTGCAACGGTGTTATGGGCTTTTCCAGCGGCCAGGGGTGGGATCACTTATATTTGTCGCTCCGTTGCTGTCGGCACCCACCAAATCTCACTTGTCCTCTATGGGTCGCAGGAGAGCTATTGGCATCTTCTACAGTCTGTGGTTAGTACACCTAGCTATGCTGCTTTTGCCCTGGGGTCTTCCAGCCTTGTGGCTGGCGGCTGGGTGCCTTCTACTGGTGCTGTGCAGAGGCTTTCCCTAAGGCTGCTGTGAGCCTGTAGGGTTTCCCCCTAGGCTACTAAGCTGGGTCTCTGGAACTCTCTCCAGCCCCAGTCCTCTCTGAGATCTCCGGCAATCCCTAGCCTCACGGGGTGGGCAACGGCAGCTGGGGGTCGCCCCGCCCTCTGGGATTCTCTCCGGGCCTCTCCCGGAGCCGTGAATGCTCAGCGTGGCCCCTCTGCTAACGGCAGACAGAGAGTTTTGTCTGCTGCCCGGGCGGAGCTCCGGCGCTTCCCCTCCGGGTCGCAGAACCGGCCTTTGAAAGTTCCCCCCGCCCCGGTCCTCTCCGAGATCTGTGGCAATCCCTAGCCCCACGGGGCGGGCAACGGCAGCTGGGGGTTGCCCCGCCCTCTGGGATTCTCTCTGGGCCTCTCCCGGAGCTGTGAATGTTCAGCGTGGCCCCTCTGCTAACGGCAGGCAGAGAGTTTTGTCTGCTGCCCGGGCGGAGCTCCGGCGCTTCCCCTCCGGGTCGCAGAACCAGCCTTTGAAAGTTCCCCCCGCCCCGGTCCTCTCCGAGATCTCCGGCAATCCCTAGACCCACGGGGCGGGCAACGGCAGCTGGGGGTCGCCCCGCCCTCAGGGCTTCTCTCCGGGCCTCTGCCGGAGCCGTGAATGCTGGGCGTGGCCCCTCTGCTAATGGCAGACAGAGAGTTTTGTCTGCTGCCTGGCGGAGCTCCGGCGCTTCCCCTCCGGGTCGCAGGACCGGCCTTTGAAAGTTCCCCCCGCCCTGGTCCTCTCCGAGATCTCTGGCAATCCCTAGCCCCACGGGGCGGGCAACGGCAGCTGGGGGTCGCCCCGCCCTCTGGGATTCTCTCCGGGCCTCTCCCGGAGCCGTGAATGCTCAGCGTGGCCCCTCTGCTAAC